>NC_139000.1:99988260-100408260 GCF_964374135.1 Grampus griseus
ACAACAAAGGCATCAGAGATTTGGGGGATAAGGACAGATGCCAATCTGGTAGAGCAGGAGTGGGGTTGGATTTCTCATTTCTTTCTTCCTCTGGCCCCGCCATCACCTCTTCCAGCCCTGGCTCTTCTCCACACATTCTTGCTTACAGGAGTTTCTTAGTTGATTCTTTTGAATTTTTAGGTGAAAAAAAAAAATCAAATATTCTGCAAACAGTGATACTTTGGTCTCATCAAATTTCCAAACTTTCCAGTTTTTCTTTCATTCTTTCACCAAGTTGCTTTGGTGCTTGCATCTGCAAGCCACTTGAATTTTTTCTTTGTATTCTACCTATATAGAGTTTTTTTTTTTTCAATGCCCAGAGAAAATAATTTTACCACCATCTGTATCAGGCATCTAGCTATCTAGCTATCTATTTCTGGAATTCAGTAAACTAATCTGTAGATTCACGTTTTTCTTTGTTTCAAAAAAATTTTGTTGCATTTTTTTTTCTGTTCCAATAGCTTTGTTTCCTTCCTCAGGTTTATTAATTAACCATGTAGATTTCTGTATTTATATTTTCTGTAACTGTTTTAATCGCTCTGGTTTTTCTTGGAACTCCACGTAGTTTTGTGTAGAGTTTTCTATGTCTGAGACTGGCTTTTAATTCACAAAAGATTTCTTATAGTTATTTAGATTTTAAGTTATATTAGTTTATGAAAGTAACATTTAAATATCTAGTTTTCTTTAAGTTTTAAAATTTAATTTATAAATACTGTAATGTTATTAATGTATCTAATATACTTTATAGACAATGAAAACAACTTTGATTAACTCAAAATGACAGAACAAATTTATTTCTCTTATACATCTGGTTCCAGTTTTACTCATATTTATGAAGTTATTAAACATTTAATTTGCATTTTATAAATTTGATATATTTGATTTTCCATTTTCATTAGTTGCAAACATCTCTTTAAATTTAAATTTTTATTTTTTTGGCCACGCCACGTGGCTTGCGGGATCTTAATTCCCTGACCAGGGATTGAATCCAGGCCACGGCAGTGAAAGGACCGAGTCCTAACCGCTGGACTGCCAGGGAATTCCCTAATTACAAATGCTTATTGAGCAGGTTGTACAGTCACCTGCAATTATAAGAAATAATACAGGGAGATCCCATGTACCCTTTATCTAGTTTCATTCAATGGCAACAATTATTGTACAATATCACAACCAGAGTACTGACACTGATAAAATCTACCTATCTTATTCATATTTTCTCAATTTTACTTATACTGGTGTGTGTGTATTTAGTTATATATAGCGGTATTATATGTGTAGGTTCTCATGTCCAACACCACAGTCAAGATGTAGAACACAAGGATTCCTCTTACAGTTCTTTTTAGTTACACTCATCTCCCTCCCACCTCCTCTCCCCTCTTCCCCTTTTGTTCCCCACTTCAACTGCTAATTTGTTCTCTGTTTCTAAAATTGTGTCATTTCAAAAAGTTTATATAAATGAAATAGACTAAGTAACATTTTAGGATTGGATTTCTTTTTTTCTTTTTTTTTTTTTGCGGTACGCGGGCCTCTCACTGTTGTGGCCTCTCCCGTTGCGGAGCACAGGCTCCGGACGCGCAGGCTCAGCGGCCATGGCTCACGGGCCCAGCCGCTCCGTGGCATGTGGGATCTTCCCAGACGGGGGCACGAACCCGTGTCCCCTGCATTGGCAGGCAGACTCTCAACCACTGTGCCACCAGGGAAGCCCTAAATTGAATATTCTTAAACTTAACCTTAAACATGGAGAGAACAGTTGGCTAGCTCATGCAAGCTGAGGTTACTGGTAGACAGTTTAATACCTGTAATACCATCTCAGGTTGCTTAGAGTGAGGAGATGTGAAATTGGGACCTAGACTCCAGAGCTGTGGGTGACCCCGGTGATCCTACCCATAGCAAGGAAAGGCGCACTGGATGGTAATTTAGGGTCACTATGGTAGCAGGGGACTCTAGGTCCTTCCCTTCAGATGGAACTGTTTGCAACCCCCTGTCCCCTGCCTGCAGTCCTTTCATCATCACTCAATCATTCCTCCTGTTTCAGGTAAAACTACAGCACACACATAGCATGCGTTTCTAACTGATTGGATTCGTCTAGTTTGTTTAATGCCTGACTTCTGTGTCTGGCTATTGGCCACAGCATCAATTCTCATGACATTCTAAAGATGGAAGATCTTAGTCAGGGGGTGTTCAGGAGCATGGACGTGACAGTCAGGCTACATCTGGATTAGAGTGAGTTCCAACTCTGCACGTAGTAGCTGGTTCCTTGGCTAAGCCTCAGGTTATTCCCCTGCAATAAGGGTAACAATCTCCATCTGAAGGGGCTGCTGCAAAAATTAAATTCATGACGTTTTTATGGCAAACTTTGTGTAAAGAGTAGTTATCTTCATTTTCATAAGGCTTTACTCTTTGTCACTGATTCGTTTTCAACTTTGTTGACTCCAGTGTTTGCTGCTTCTGTGATGAACATGATTGCCTCTTTTATGTCTTTCTATCCCTCTGACAGTTCACTTTTATGTCATTGTTGGTTTATCCATTGTGACATGGAAATCAGGCTTTCTTTGATTTCCCTGGGAATGTGAAGTAGTTATTAACTGAAATTTCTTCTCTTTTCTCAAGAGAACTTTCCAATATACCCTTATCCTCTTTTTCCTATTATGCTTTCTTTGTTGTTGTTTGTTTTTGCTGTAGAAATTCTGCATATCCTGCTGCTTTTTGTTCTGTTTGTTTATCTCTGACTGGGACCCATTCAACACTCACCTGGTATTTGTCCCCAAAGCGTGTGGGTGGATGTGCCTTGATTTCCTTCCCCATTTATCTTGGCATCTCTTGGTAACCTCCACCCACAAGTGGAGGCCTTCGTGCTGATACTTTTTTTTCTGTTCAGCCTCCAAGTTATCTGAAGAGGGTATGGTGGAAACTGGGTTCATGGGCTGCTTTCCTCTGACAGCTTTGTTTCTGAGTCTCTCTGAAGTCCTCTCTCACGGCCCAGCTCTCAAGGCTTTTGTCCTGGGTTTTTGGTTGGTTCCTTCATTTTGGGGAGAGATGGCCACTCTGCTGAGAAAGTTGGGCTTTTGTTTTCTAAGTAGAAGCATATCCTTCCAGGTCATGTGTGGTCCATAGCTGCTCGGTGGTCTTGCCTCTCAGCCTCACCCTAACCCTAACCGCCCATCGTGGAAGCCTGGTCAGATAAATGGTACCATTGTGTGCCCCCTCAGCGTTCTCTCAGGCCTAATTCCACTTCAGTTAAGCCAGTGTGGAGTGTGGGTGGGGCTGGTGGAGTCAGAATCCAAATGGGTGTCCCTATTCTTCCTGCTGCCTTTTGCCCTCTACACCCCCAGGGGCCGGATGCCCCTCCAGGCCGGAGGCTGGGGCAGGGGACCTGTTAGGCCTTCAGAATCTCTTCTTACAACCAGGGCTGAAAAGGAGACTCATGACTCACCTCCCTGAGTTCTCTTTGCACTTGGTGTTGTCTTTATTCTAGATCCTTTTTATTCTTTTTTGTTTTGTTTTGTTTTTTGCAGTACGCAGGCCTCTCACTGCTGTGGCCTCTCCCGTTGCGGAGCACAGGCTCCGGACGCACAGGCCCAGCGGCCATGGCTCACGGGCCCAGCCGCTCCGCGGCATGTGGGATCTTCCTGGACCGGGGCACGAACCCGCATCCCCTGCATCGGCAGGCGGACTCTCAACCACTGCGCCACCAGGGGAGCCCAAGATCCTTTTTATTCTTGAAAAACTATCCAGAAAGATAGTTTTTGTAAATGTGATATAATACCACCATCTTTTTAAAGAAATACTCTGGAAAAAACTGTAAGAGAGCAAAATGCATCTTAATTTTTCTTCATTTTTCTGTTCCCAGCTTTTCCGACCTGGCCTTTTGAGGGACATTCTCCCTGTGGCCTTGCCCATAGCCTACTTCAGGGCCCACTCAGACTGTCCACCCCTGTACTAAAACCTGGGTCTTCAATGCTGTTAACTCAGGGGCCCGCTTGATTCAGGATGATAAAAGGCTTACATTTCAGCAGCTTTCAGGGAAGAGGAGGATTTCAACCCTGGTCTCCTAGATTATAACAGCCCATCCTACACTGTCTGATGGGAAGTATTTCAAATCCTATTTAAGTGGTGGGTGCTGGAGTCATTTTTAGATGTAGCAAGGTAGTATAATTTGATGGCCTGCAAATCACCATTCTAGTGTCTACCCCGCCCTGTTACCCAAAGGCTAGTACACCTTGTCAGTGACCCTTTGGTGTGAGTTGGACCTCTTTGCAGGTTCCATAAATAAGGGTCAAGGAAGGGCAGCGGTGGTCAAAGGGTGATGAAATTCTTGGTGTCCAGAAACTTCCTATTTATTCCTCTTTTACGTTCCTAGGGAGGGGAACAATGAACCGGAAAATCTGGTATCCCCACGACCTAGCATATAGGAGCCACCTCAAAGTATTTGCCAAACTTAATTGATCCTAGGAGACAGTGTGCCCTCCGGGGCAAACCAATCAAGAACACGCCTCTGTCATTACTGCCATGCCTCCTCCGGGCCGCATGGTGGCGCTGCGCCTCCCCCGAGGTCCGCGGCGCGGACTCCAGGGCGCGCAGGCTTCTGGGGACCCTCAGAGCTGCGGCGGCGACGCGCGGGGCGCCTGCGGTGAGTGCGGCGGGCGGGCCTGGGGGCGGGTCGCCCCGCTTGCTGGCTCGCAGCAGGCCTAGCGCTACCCCCGGGCCTCTCGCTTACGGGCCGGGGAGTGTCGATCGCGTCGGCTGAGCAGGCCCGAGGCGGCGGCGCGCGAGCCCGGGGACAGCGAAAGCGAGCGCAGCTGGGGCCGGGAGACCCCTGGCTGCCCCACTACTGCCCTGCCTGGCGACCCTCGCCACGTCCCTTCCCCGCCTCGGAGCCCGGCTCCTCTCCGATAGGAGGAGAGACCTTGGCCTTGGTCTAGGGTGGGCCCGGGAGGCGCTCTGATCGCGGCCGTGTCCGTTGCCCCGCAGGTTCTCCCACCTGTCACCCTGGCCCTTCTCTGCTTGGACGGCGTCTTCCTCTCCTCAGCCGAGAATGACTTCGTGCACCGCATCCAGGAGGAGCTGGACCGCTTCCTGCTGCAGAAGCAGCTGTCAAAGTAAGCTGGTGTGATGGTGGCGTCGGGCCCTGGGCTGCTGAAAAGGTCGGGGTTCGCCCAGAGCCTCCTGTGCCCCTTTGCCCAGTGGTGCATCCAAAGTAACGGGCTCGCAGCTGGCTCTGACCTTGGCCTTTAGGTTTAATAATCTGCTCTCAGGCCTCTCCCAGCTGCATCTTTCTTTTTAAAAAATTTTTTAATTATCTATTTTATACATATTAGTGTATATATGTCAATCCCAATCTCCCAGTTCGTATCCCGCACCCCCCCCCCCCGGTGTCCATACGTTTGTTCTCTACATGTGTGTCTTTATTTCTGCCTTGCAAACTGGTTCATCTGTACCATTTTTCTAGATTACACATATATACGTTAATATACGATATTTGTTTTTCTCTTTCTGACTTACTTCACTCTGTATGACAGTCTCCAGATCCATCCACGCCTCTACAAATGACCCAATTTCATTCCTTTTATGGCTGAGTAATATTCCATTGTATATATGTACCACATCTTCTTTATCCATTCGTCTGTTGATGGGCATTTAGGTTGCTTCCATGACCTGGTAAATGGTGCTGCAATGAACATTGGGGTGCATGTGTCTTTTTGAATTATGGTTTTCTCAGGGTATATGCCCAGTAGTGGGATTGCTGGGTCATATGATAATTCTATTTTTAGTTTTTTAAGGACCCTCCATACCGTTCTCCATAGTGACTGTATCAATTTACATTCCCACCAACAGTGCAAGAGGGTTCCCTTTTCTTCACACCCTCTCCAGCATTTATTGTTTGTAGATTTTCTGATGATACCCATTCTAACTGGTGTGAGGTGATACCTCATTGTAGTTTTGATTTGCATTTCTCTAATAATTAGTGATGTTGAGCAGCTTTTCATGTGCCTCTTGGCCATCTGTATGTCTCGGAGAAATGCCTGTTTAGGTCTTCTGCCCATTTTTGGATTGGGTTGTTTGTTTTTTTAATATTGAGCTGCATGAGCTGTTTATATATTTTGGAGATTAATCCTTTGTCCGTTGATTCATTTGCAAATATTTTCTCCCATTCTGAGGGTTGTCTTTTCGCCTTGTTTACGGCTTCCTTTGCTTTGCAAAACCTTTTAAGTTTCATTAGGTCCCATATGTTTATTATTGTTTTTATTTCCATTACTCTAGGAGATGGGTCAGAAAAGATCTTGCTGTGATTTATGTCAAAGAGTTCTTCCTATGTTTTCTTCTAAGTGTTTTATAGTGTCTGGTCTTACATTTAGGTCTTTAATCAATTTTGAGTTTATTTTTGTGTATGGTGTTAGGGAGTGTTCTAATTTCATTCTTTTACATGTAGCTGTCCAGTTTTCCCAGCACCACTTATTGAAGAGGCTGTCTTTTCTCCATTGTATATCCTTGCCTCCTTTGTCATAGATTAGTTGACCATAGGTGTGTGGGTTTATCTCTGGGCTTTCTATCCTGTTCCATTGATTTATATTTCTGTTTTTGTGCCAAGACACTAATATATTGTCTTGATTACTGTAGCTTTGTAGTATAGTCTGAAGCCAGCTGCACCGTTCACTTGTAACCCTGAGCATCACCCGAGACCGAAGGGGCCCAGCACTGGAAGGGGAGTGGGGCCAGTAGCTCCCTGTCGTAACCTCTATCGGCAGGTCCTTTGCAGTCAGCCTGGGACCCGAGGGGGCAGAGGGAGCCTAGTGTTTAAGCCACCGTTAAACTGGGAGTGGACTCGGTGGGGCTCAGGCCTGGGGGCTGTACCTGGAGCCCCTGCTCAGCACCCCTTCCCGTTTATCCCCAGGGTCCTTCTCTTCCCCCCACTCTCCAGTCGCCTCCGGTACTTGATCCACAGGACAGCAGAGAATTTTGATCTTTTGAGCAGCTTCTCTGTTGGGGAGGGCTGGAGGAGGAGGACGGTCATCTGTCACGTGGACATCAGGTGTGTATCCTGCCTCCTTGGAGGCCCCTCAGCAGCTGTTTGAGCGGGGTGCGGGGGTTGGGGGCTGGTCGGTTGAGCTGGTCAGTGTCTGAGAGGGAACCAGGGCCGGGAGCCCCCAGGCCGCCACCTCTGTCCCCAGCCTCAGGTGCTTAGAGTCAGTGCTGCTTTCTGCTCCAGCAGCAGCGTAGATGTGCATTGTTTGTGGAATTCCTTTAGCAAATTCAGCTTATGCACGCTGGGCCAGAAGAGAGAAAGAGAGAGTGGTTTAAACAGCGGAGGTGTCTGCCCAGCGTTGCTCTCAGTGAGCTTGTGCCCCGCAGAGGCCATGGAACGTGCAAGTACATCTGGGCTTTCACTCACCTGTTTCCACGTGCCTCTTGCAGGATCTTATCATGATGACTGTGATCCTAGCTTTGAAAGTTACATATTTTTTTAATAACGCAGTTCCTAAATGCTAGTACGCACCTTACCCTGTGAGTAAGCGAAGGCTCGGCGGTCTCATATTCGGTTTATAACACTGGAGGGAGAGCTAACTGCTTTGGGCTTGTTCAGGGCATCCAGCCTCCACTCTGATGCCTTGTTGAGGTGTTCTTGAGGGTCATTTTGGCTTTGGTTTTTGCCCAAGGCTGACTTGAGAGCCTCGTGCCTGAATGGCAGGTCGCTCCAGTAAACCATTTTCCTTGGGGCCCAAACACCGCCCTGATCACCGCCTGCTCCTGCTGCAGGTTACCCAGTTCAGATGGGCTCTCTGGCCCCTGCCGCCCTCCTGCTTCCCACCCTAGCAAGTACCGAGGTCCGAGGTCCACCTCAAGCCAGGGAGCGGCTGCTCGTCCCCGAGGAGCGCGGGCCGGCCGGTGGCATCGTGGACGCAAGCCGGACCAGGCTTTGTATGTGCCCCGGGCGCTGCGCAGGCGAGAAGAATGGGCGCCCCTCCCGGCCCCAGGGCTTCAGGGAGATGCTCCAGCTGGCGGGCTCCCAGAAGAGCCCGATGATATCCGTGCCGGGGACCCCACCTCCGATCAGGAACTTCCTGTGTTGGCGACTCGGGCAGCAGAGGTCCGAAAAGGCCGTAGCAAAAGTGAGAACGAGTCACTGCCAGACCCAGTGGCCACTGAGTCCCCAGGGCCAGAGGATCACTCAGGGACGGGAGACGGGTCGGAGTCGGACACACAGCCTGGGCCCGGTCTGCAGCCAGACTTGGAAGACGGGAGTGGGAGTGAGCTGGAGAGGAGCCTGGCGGCAGAGAAGGAAGAGGACGAGGTGGAAGAGGAGGGGCCGGGCAGCTGCTCCGAGGAGGACGATTACAGTGAGCTGCTGCAGGAGGTGATGAGGCTCTTAAGCCCGGAAAAGGGAGGGCGGAAGTGAGGTGGGTGTAGTCGAGGGTGGATGGGGGCTGAGGGTCATGGTGTGGAGGGGTGGGGGGGCGGGAGCTGGCTGAGCAGGCCTGGGTGTTGGGTGATAGGGGTCCCTTAGGAGATGTGCGGGGAGGGACACAGGGGCCTTGCCCACAGGAGTCAGGACTGACACTGCAGAGGGCAGGAGGCTCAGGGTCTGGGATCAGGGGTGTGGAATTCGGTCCCAGCTCAATCATGTAGGTGCTCTTCGACTGTGGGCAAGTCATTTGGCTTTTCTTAGTCTCAGTTTCCTCATCTGAAAAAATAGCAGGTAATGATACACATGGCCCAAGGTAACATAGATGTGCTCATGCTACAGAATGTACTGCAGATGTTGGTCATGAAAATCACTCTTCTGCCTGAAGCTTTGTCTTACAGATCTTGTACCCTTGGAACTGTGTGTCATGTGTCCGCCCCTGAGCCTGGCCGCGGTGTCAGTTGGGAGGGCGGGCATCCTGTATCGCTATTTTACAGATGAAGGATGGACGCCAGAAAGCCTTGCTTATTATCACATCATTAATGAGAGAAGGAAAGATCCTGGGCCTGCCCAGCTCTGTGACTCACTGATGGCAACGTGGGGCAAAATTACTTAATTCGTTGACTCAGCTTACCCATCTGTAAAGTGGGCCTATAGAATAGGGTTTTCAGGATTCTGTGAAACATGATGTGTGTCCGTGCCAGTCACCCAGTGGGGACTCCCCTAAAACTCATGCTTCTCCATCTTCTGGCCCAGTCTGCCATCCTGCTGTCTTTCCCAGACCCCTACCCAGGGTGCTCACCTCCCTATCTACCCAGAAGCCTGCAGGACTCTCAGCGTGTGATTTTGAGAGCAGTCATTTGGAGTCATGTGTGTCAGAGCGCCCCTCGCTAAAGGGTCTGATCTCTCCCAGATAACGGACAACCTGACCGAGAAGGAGATTCAGGTAGAGAAGATCCACATGGACACGTCCTCCTTCGCAGAGGAGCTGCCTGGAGAGAAGGATTTTGCCCACGTGGTGGAGATCTATGACTTTGAGCCGGCGCTCAAGACCGAGGACCTGCTGGCAGCCTTTTCCGAGTTCCAGTGAGAGGCTTCGGGGAGGTGGGGAGGAGGGGGTGCCCAACTTCTGGAGAGGAGCCAGGACAGCCCTTTGTTGTGGGGGACAGTTGCCTGCCCCTCCCCCGGTGCCCAGCGATCTAGAAAGAAACGCAGAAGGTAGATGTGGTTGCTCTGGGCTCCATCCTCCTGGGCAGTTGGCTTGCTGGCCGTGACTTTGTGGAGGAGGAGAGCTGAGGTTTCGGTTGCAGACACTCTCCAGAGGCCCGAGACCTGGTCCTGCTGGCACCGGGCAGCAGATCTCTGTCCCGGTCCCCCCACACCCACGTGGTGGCCAGGACCCGGCGGGGCCCCTGCCTCCCCTGCTCCACGCGCAGCCACCCGTCGGTCAGTCAGCAGGATGGGGCCATTTCCAGGCAGGAACTATTCCTGGGGTGAACTGGGCTTGAGCGGCCCTGGGGCAGGGTCTGGTGGAGATGGGAGATGGGGATATAGTGAGAGAAAGATTTCTCTTGTTTCCCCGAATTCCTTGGATCCAAATCCAATCTCTTCTCCTTTTTTCTTTTTCTTTCTCCAAATGCTCATTTTCTTTTCTCCAGTCCCCCTTCTCTTTTCCTGCTTAGGCTTTAAAAACATCCCTTTCTTCAGGGCCCCCTTTCTGACTGCGTCCCGCACAGCCTCCCCTTCCCTCCCCAAGCCTGAGCTGGTGGACAGCTCGAGGGGCTCATCAGCTCTCCACCCCTGAGGGCGGAGCCAGACCGGGGCCACTGGTGGTTTCCTTGGCCGGCGTGGCAGTGCCACGGAGAAGCTGTTGGCCCTGGGACTGCTCTGGCTTCCCACGGGCCCCAGACTCAGGGGTGCTTTCCTGAGCAGCAGAAAGAAAGTCGAACAGGGGCAGTTGCATTGACACACTTGTATTAGGTCCTGTGCCCACCACACAAACCCTTTGCCTCCAGCCTCGGACCCCATGCCCTTGGCCTGACGTGACGGCACCCATGAGGAGCCCCCTTCGCCCTTGGCATTGTGTTCTACGAGCTTTGCATCCTGGCTTCCTCAGTTCTAGGAGTGGGGGCCCATCCGACCACGGGGCTGGTGTCTCTTTCTGAGGCGGACTGTCTGGTCTTCAGAGGAAGTCTGCGCCCGACGGCCATCTCCTTCCCAGAGGAGACGGAACTAGTCTTGGGCTCAGAGTGTTTGAGGGTTGGAGGTGGGAGGGCACTTCCTGTAGCAGGAGGGGTTTTGCCCATTTGCTCGCCTCATCACTCTGTCTCTTCCCCGGCAGAGACAAGGGGTTCAAGATCCAGTGGGTGGACGACACACACGCGCTCGGGGTCTTTCCCTGCCTGGTTTCAGGTGAGGCGGGCCCTCCTCTGATTGCCGTTGGGGAGGGCGGGAGCCTAGGTTTCCCTAGGTGGGGATCCCCCCTGAGCCGGCGGACTGGCAGGGTGTCTCCCAGACCCTCCAGAAGTCCTGGGGGGCAGAGCAGGAGCCGGGCCAGGAAGCTCACGGCCTCGCCTGTTCATCTTCGTGCCTTCAGTTCGGAGGTTTCAGATTCGGGTGACCTTTACTGAGCATGTAGGGCCAAGCCCTACGGACTAACACATACTAAATGAAAGCATATGAAGGCGCCATTTTTTATTTTTATAAATTTATTTATTTTATTTTAGGCTGTGTTGGGTCTTCATTGCTGTGTGCGGGCTTTCTCTAGTTGCGGTGAGCGGGGGCTGCTCTTTGTTGCCGTGCGTGGGCTCTAGGCGCGTGGGCTTCAGTAGTTGTGGCGAGCAGGCTCAGTAGCTGTGGCTTGCGGGCTCTAGAGCGCAGGCTCAGTAGTTGTGGTGCACAGGCTTAGTTGCTCCGTGGCATGTGGAATCTTCCCGGACCAGGGCTCGAACCCGTGTCCACTGCATTGGCAGGCTGATTCTTAACCACTGCGCCACCAGGGAAGTCCCGAAGGTGCCATTTTTATAGGTCAAAAGCATTCAAATACGGCAATTTCATACGGTTTGAGCAGATGCGTCTCATTCCGTTTTCAGTACAGCGCCAAGAAGTAGGTCAGGTGACCCCTATTTCACAGATGGGGAGACTGAGTTCCCTGGATGTCAGTGTGTGGTTAGGGTTACTAAGACTCTTGGCGTCAGAGCTGGGGAGGCCAGCCAGCCTCCTGGCTGTAGCCCTGGACGGTGCCCGTCCTCCGTCTTGGCCACTTTCCGGAGCTGCCCCTGCCACGCCACTGCTCAGTTTGGGTGTATTTGTAAAGAGTTGGTACCCCGCCGCCCTTGGCTGGGTTCTCACAACAACAGCTTCTGAACACAGAGCTGGGAGTGACCATGGCCGGGGTGGGCCCAGTTCTCAGGAGAGCCTGGGGTTTCAGGGAAGGGGGGCAGTGTCTAGGGAGCAAGAGGACTGGGGCGAGGTAGGGGCGTCAACCCCAGGGAGGGAGCCACTGAAAGAGAAGGGGGGGCAGGGGGAGGCCCAGAGGCTTTCTGGTCCGCGGAAAGGAGGAACAGTGGGCTAGGCGTGGCCACGGCTGCCTTCCGGGCTCCACCAAGCTGTGGGGCACGGGCGGCCACGTCCTGGCCCCAGTTTCCTCATCCCTACGGCGGCTTGGACCCCGAAGCCCCTCCCAGCTCTGACCTGCTGTGTCTGTTAAGTGGCCTGAGTGCTCCAAGACCTGGCACAGCTTGGGGCAGTGAGGGCACGTGCCCTGGGAGGGTCTCGAGTTGGGGAAGGGTGGCGTTTGTTTTAAGCTCCCGGGCTTTGGAAGGCGGGGGCCTGCGCCTCCTGACGTCAGAACTGTAGGCTCCCGCAGCTCCCGACCAGCCGGGGCAGGAACGTGGAAGCTGGGCTCCGAGCGGGCTGTGCACCTGAGAGCGTGGGTGGCCCCGTGCAGGTCTGCGGGCTCGGGGGGCGAGGCCAGCTCATGGGGCAGCCCTGTCCCTGAGCTCTGAATGGGTGTACAGAGCAGCTGCGTGGGCCTCGGGGTGACACGCGTGCTCCTGGGTCCTGCGGAGGCCTCAGCAGGAGGAAGAGGGCATGGCTCCAGATCTGTTGTCTTTCCACAGCTGCTGAGGCCCTGACCAGGGATTTCTCCACGCTCAAGATCCGGCCCCTGACGCAGGGAACCAAGCAGTCCAAGCTGAAGGCCCTGCAGAGGCCAAGTAAGGGAGCCTGTGGTCTGGGTGGGAGGGCTGTGCGCGTGTTCGGTTGGGCGGGGCGGGCCCTTCCCTCCGATTCCCTCCCCTCTTCAGTTCTCTGCTTTAGGGCTCCTGGGCTGCAGTGGCCAGTGGGGTGCTCCTCCCCACCCCAGGGGGGCCCCTCAGCAGTGCTGTCTGCCAGCTGCTCTGTCCCGGGCTTGCCCTCCGCTCACACCTCTCGTGCTGTGGCTCAGGGGGAAGCTTGGTCTTTCTGTGCGGCTGTGGAAGCCGTGTTTTGCTGTAGGGTAAAAAGCTTGGGCTTCCGTGTGATCCTGGCTCTGGTACTTCTGTAAGTTGGCCTTGAGCAAGTCACCTAACGTCTGCGACATAAGCACTGGGGTGAATAAGAAAGCCTGGCACACGTGCCCGCAGCGGTGAGGGGCACACAGGAGATGCCGTATAAGTGACATCTCCTCCCCTTTCCTCTCCTCCTTCCAGAAGCGCGAGGGGCGCCTTAGAGGCCGGTTTTCCATGGCTGCAAAGCAGTGGCTGCAAAACTGGCCTGGGAGAAGCCTGCCGAGGCCATCCACATTCTTGTGGGTTACGTGGGCTTTGTCCCAGACTCCTTGGGGACAATAAACATCCTGTCTGTTGACCCAAGAGCTCCAGGTGTCCCATCCTGATTTGCTTTCCCTAGGGGTAGACAGGATTAACACTGCTGCCACAGAGAAACAGGAAGGGCGCAGAGAGGTGATAGGATTAGTCAGGACCCCACAGGGGGCCTGGAGCCCTAGGCGGCCCCCTCTCACCAGCATCTGGTCCTGCTCTAATGGCCTCTGAGGCTGCTGTGTTGCTGGGAGGAGAGGCCATAGCCTTGAATTCAAGTCCGCACCCCATGGGGCTTTCCTTTTAGAGCTTCTGCGTCTGGCAAAGGAGAGACCACAGACAAACACAGCCGTGGCCCGGAGGCTGGTGGCCCGGGCCCTGGGGCTCCAACACAGAAAGAAAGAGCAGCCCGCCGTGGAGCCTTCCCCGACCCTGAGGCCCTGAGAGGCCCAGGCGGCTTGGATTGGCGCCCCCCGACCCCCTCGTCAGCTGGGGCCCCAACACCGCAAGCCTTTACACGCACCAGAGCAGCCCTGAGCCATCCTTGGGGCGTCACTGTGGGGCATGGGGGGCTTTACCTTGATCTAGTTCCAGAAGTTGAGAAAAAAATAAAAATGTAAGAATTGTTAACGTGATTGCTTCAAAATGGGATGGTCTGCCGATGGACACTAGGAGGCGCTGTTCGCTTCCCATTTGAGACCTGCTCTCCTCACTCTAGTTGACTGGGCTCGAGGATCCAGCTGGGCTTCGAAGGCATTTTTGTGCAGAGCCTGCCCAGCTTGGGGGTGCAGGTTACACCTGTTGTGTGACACATGCCCAGTCTCCCCCAGAGCAGCTGTGGGCTATTGGCAGTGCTGCGGGCACCCCCCCTTTGGACTGGTCCCAGTGTTACCAGTGGTGTGGGTTACACGGGTGGGGGTGGGGGGGGTCCTTGTGGAAATAAACACGAACAAGCCAAGAGGCGAAATCTGAAATGCCCGCCGAGGTCTCTCCCCTCCCTGGAACGGCGGGGAGGGCAGCTTTGTGCGGACAAGGCCCCAGCACACTCATCTTTCCGGTTTGGGCAGAGTTGGTGCCGAGCGGTCCTGCCTGGCGCGCTGAGGTCATCGTGGACCCCTCGATTTGCTGGGCCACAGCGTGCTATGACACAAGGGGGAGCTCTGCGCCTGGGGGGAGAGTGGCTGGCTCGGGGTCCACCCTCACTGCACCCCGGGGACCCATGATCTACTTGACTCCCCCTCCCCCAGAGCCTGAGACTTAAGTCTAGGTGTCCCATCTGGTCCTCACACAACCACCGTGGCCCTGACACATTTCACTAAAACACAAGAGCTGAAGAAAGGCTGAGGCCTCTGTTTCTGTGGATTTTCCTGACCTCCTTAGACCGCGGCTCTCGGCAGGAGTTGCCCTTCCTCTGTGGTGTGCATTGAACGAGGCCCCTGAGGCCACGCCGGACGGGAGGGGCCCAGGAACTCAACGTCCCTGCAGGAGAGCACATGTCAGGGTGCCAAGCTCCCTGACTGCCGACTAGGGAAAGGAGCTCTGCTGCTCAGGGGCTGCGTGCAGAGGCCCAAATGAAACACACATGCAGGTCATAAATCTTTTATTCCAAGTTTCAAGTATGTGTAAGTGTCTGTGGTGACACATGGCGATCGGTAAGTGTCCTCATCACCCAGGACCCTGGTTATAGCACCGTTGAATCAGTTACAGAACTGGAAGGACAGAAAGAGAAGTCACTTACACAGGCGGGCTGCTTTTTTTCTGAGCTATACTTTCAAAGGCCCAGATGCCCAATATGAAATGCCACTAAATTTGTGTTTCAAAGTCTGTGAAAATAGAATATAATAATAGTATCTTGAAAAATAAGAGGACATGGGGGTGTGTGGGGGAGAGAAGTACCAGCTCTGAGCTCACTGAATCAGAAGACGTGTGGCAGCATTATTTATATGTGTGGATAGAATAGAGGCAGTTTGTTTAATTGGAAGAGAAGTCTAGCTACTCCAGTTGGCTGGAAACGACCTAAGAGGAGGAGAAATGGGATTCATCCAGACCTCCTCGGGTTGATCACTCACGTTGCCAGCATGTAACTTGAGAAGAAAATGGCCCCATGTTATCTGTGGTGAGCCAGGCAGGTGGTGAGACTCGGAGTGGACTGTGCTTAGGATGGGACAAGCTGGTGACAACCTGTGCGCTGGGGTCCTGGACAGGATGGCTCTCCGTTGGCACTGCTCCCACAGCCCCGTGGACAAGCCCCAGCCCCAGAGGCCTTCCCAGCCCGCAGGTGTCAGGAACACGCCTTCCTCGCCTTCCTCCTGAGCCTGGCCGGGGCTGCAGGGGGTCGAGACAGGCGGGCCGGGCTGGATGAAGGGGAGCAGGGCGAGGCTGTCGGTCGTTGGGGAAGATGCACTGTGGCCCAAAGGCAGGAGGTGACCATGTCACTGCTTTACCGCGTGGAGAGCTGGTTATTTATGAGTCCACTGAAGTGTTCAAACTTTTTTTCTGTCTCTTCACTGAAGGAACCACCTGAAGGGTGGGCATCAGGGAGACAAGAGTTTGGCAAACCGGATGCACAGGTCACAGGGTCCCTGGGCCACCACCCTCCTCGGGCGGCCACCTCTATGTGACACCCCCAGGGCAGCGACAGGTGCTGGCCATCTCTAGGGCCAGGCCCATGTCAGCTGCTCTGTCAAAGTCGAGTGAAGGAGCGACTAAATCTAGTGCTTTTCGTTTTCTCCTCCACCGAGAGCGAGGCCATCACTTTTCCCGCTCAGCCTCCCCTTTCGGAACCCAGGTTGTATAACGCGAGGAAAAGCTTCTTTACTGGCAACCAGAAGCCACAGTGGTTGACTAGCTTCTAGCTCTCGACAGGAAAACGATACAGAGCCTGCAAATTGCTGGTGCCCCCATTTTTGAGGTCTCATGCGTAATGAGGTGGTAGCCTCAGCTCCAGCCCTGAAATAGCTTTGGGGTCTATGCTGGGCCGGCCCGGTTTCTGCCCCGTCCTTTCTCCTTAGCCAGAGCTGGCTATGAAAACCCGGTCTCCATCCAGGCCTGTGGTGTCTACAGTGTCCTTCCTGCGTGTGGAAACGCGAGGCTGGCCCCATTCCCTGAAGTCTTCACCCAAGTTAGGAAGCTGCTCTGGCTCCTGGAGAAAGTGGGGCAGCTCTTGCCTGTCTCCTGGAGTTGGGCTGCGGCGTGGGGGGACCTGGCAGGCCTGAGGCGCTGTGCTCCCCAGGAGGGCCCGGGGGCCTTACCTATGTGGCAGTTGTACATCCAGATGCGGTGGCCGTCATAGCGGGTCCTGCACTTCATGATGTTATTGGTGTAGTCGGACTCCGCCACCTCGTAGTTGGGGTTGATGACGACCTGGGGGAGAGTCTGGTTGGAGGGGGTCCCGCCCCGGCCACCCTCCGTCCCAGGCCCAGCTGAGATGCTGAGACCAGGCCTGCCCCCAGAGCCGGGCTGACCTCATGGAAGGGAGCAAGCATGGCCGGTGCTGTGTTCCAGAAGCAGCCCGGTGGGCGCAGAGCTGGTCGGAGATGAGGTCGGGGAGGGGGGGCAGAGGAGGGTGAGGCCTGGAGGAGTGAGACCTCCGCGTACCTCTGTCTGTCTCAGTGTAATTCACACACACACACACACAGTCATACCCCGTCCTGGGTGCGCTGGGAGGTCTGGTACAGAGGCAGGAGCTGGGGCCTGGGGAGGCCACGGAACGGCTGTTGAAGGCGCCAGAAGGGAGCCGGGGAGTAGGATGTGCTGGGAGGGGTGGGGGCAAGGCCCGGGCGCTGTGGGGAGTTGGAGGGGGGCTGCCCTGGGTGCTGGAGACGACACTGCTCCCGGCGGTGTGACATTGGACATGTCCCTTCTGCTCTCCAGGCCTCGGTTTGCTCTAGGGGACCCCCAAGCCCTTCCCGCTCACCAGTGCAGGGCCTGGGCTCTCGGGGAGACTGGGCCTGCTTGTCCCCCTTCCTCTGCATCATCCTAGGAAAGAGGGCACAGCCCAAAGGAGCAGGGGCAGGAAGACCGTCATTTTGAGGGGGCTTCTGAGAGCAGACAGAAAAGGGGGATTTGGGGTGAGGAACCCAGAGGAGAAAGGGGAGGGAGGGGGAGGGGGAGGGGGAGGGACAGAAGCTGGGCCTGGGGCTGTGGGCGAAGGTATGGAGGACACAATGGAGGCTTTTCCCGAGGGCCCTGCCACATGTGGAAGGGCTGAGAGCCCAGGGAGACAAGGGGGGCAGTGCTGCCCTAGGTCAGTGTGATGGGGGAGGGGTAGCCTGCTAGTTAAGGCACATTCTGTAGGTTTGGGGCCCTCAGGACCTTTCCCTCCAGAAGGGCCTGGGTGTGACCCTTTAGTAGGCTGGTTGGGCCCTGCCAGAGCTGCTGTGGGAAACGGGCCAGTGGGAGCCCCCAGCCCTGCATCCTGGCCAGTGCAGGCCATGCTGGGGGCCCCAGGCTACCACCGTGACTCTGTGTCTCTAGGTAAGGCTGGTCAATGTCCCGCTCTGGGGTGACCTTACTTTTCTTTGATCTCTTTTCTACCGGACAACCTTAGCTGTCCCCTGCCCCAGCCCATGTCCAGGATGGACAAACCCCCTGCACCAAGGCCCAGGCAGCCCCTTGCCCATGGACAGCCATGCCCTGAGGGAGCCCACCCAGGTGTCCCTGTGGGGTGACCGTGTGGGTAGTAGGGGCTATCAGGGCCTGCTTGACCCACTTGGGTGCACAGTCCCATCAGACTCTCAGATATATGGTTTCCAATCTCGTGGGGATCACTGGCTTTAGTTCCTTAGACAAAGGACCTGCTGTGGTTTACAACAGCAAAGATGTGGAAGCAACCTAAGTGTTCATCAACAGGTGACTGGATAGAGACGTGGTACATATATACACAATGGACTACTACTCTGCCGGAAAAAAGAATGACATTTTGCAACTTTCCACAACATGGATGGACTTGGTGGGTATTATGCTTAGTGACATAAGTCAGAGAAAGAAAAATACTGCATGTTATCACTTCTATGTAGAATCTAAAAAAATAAAACAAACTAGTGAACATAACAAAAAAGAAAGACCCACAGATACAGAGAGGAAGCTAATGGTTACCAGTGGGGAGAGGGAAGGGGCAAGGCGGGGGTACAAACTACTGTATATGAAATAAATAAGCTACAAGGAAGGATACATTGTACAGCACGGGGAATCGAGCCAATATTTTCTAATAACTATAAATGGAGTATAAGCTAGAAAAATATTGAATCACTATGTTGGACACCTGAAACTAAGGTAATACGGTAAATCAACTATACCTCAATTTTTAAAAACTTGAAAAAAAACCCACAAACAAATGAAAAATAAATAAATTGGCAGTGGCCGTGGCAACCTTATATTGAAAAAAAAAGATCTGCTGTGGATCCAGGAACCTAGTAACCTAGTAACGCACTGAGCCCTGCCTCTGAGCCTCTGCGCACAGGCCCCTCCGGATGGAACGCCACCTCCTCCCCGGCCTGGCTTTCTCCTGCCGGGAGAGTACTCGTGCCTGCACTTGGGTCCACGTGGGAATGGAGAGAACCGGTGACTCAGGCCGGGGCTCTCACACGGCTAAAGCTCCACATCTATCACAAGGGACAGTCTTTTCCATGAACAAGCCCCTAATGAGTTAATTTGCTACTTGTCTAGTTTAGGAGTCGAGAACACAGCATACGGAGTCATGTGACCTGGGTTGGCCTGGCTGTGAAATGTGAGTAATGGTAACACTCATCCCTGGGGTATTACATGAGACCATGGGTTCACAGGGTGTAGGCAGGTTCTGGCCCATCACCGATCTTCAAGGAGCCGCAGTTATTAAATAGACATTGTCAGAATACACGATGCTACACGTCCCCCAGGCAAAGGGACAGCAGACCTCAAGCATACACCACCACGCATGGAGTACGTGCACAGACACAGATATTCAGTTTTTTAAATAGAAAGCACTCTGCTCTTCGGTCGGTCCTCTCCAAGTCTGCGGTTCTGGGCTTGTGGGTGGAAAAACGCTCGGCTGTCTGATTTTCAGTCTCTGAAATTGACCAGGGAAACTTTCAAAACCCCTCTGTGGTCACTTCCCTGCAGGTGTTGGTTCCTCCCAGGACTGTCTATAGGGTGGGGACCGTGACTGGGCCCTGCGCTGGTTGAATGCCCCCTTAGGAAAGCTTTCAACACAGCTTTCTGGTCGCCCACTTGCCACCCAACCATCAAGCTTGAAAGCAAGACGGGTAGGGATGTGGGAAAAATGAGAAGGCGAAACGAAGCCTCCAATCTGTGCCCCAGAAGGGGAGATGGTGGGGATACAGTGCCCCTTGGCCCCTCCACCAGTCAGGGCCCTGGCTGGAGCCTGCAGCTATATGCGGGAAGAGGGGAGGCCAAGCCCTCTTAGTTCCTCCTCAGGGCGGGCCTTCCCCCTGGACAGCGCATGTGGAAGTCCTGGGAAGTCTCCACTCAAACAGTCACTGGAAAGGCTATCTCTAGTCCCTAACAGCCTACCATTATAGATTCATTTCTTTGCATTGAAAATTGCCCCCTCTGCAGATCCCCTTCTATGGGGCAAACGTTTCTGGGAGAGGCAAGTCACAAACACTTGGGAGTGAATGGCTCTTTGTGTGACTGCTTTTAGCCTTAACAGCACAGAGCAAGGCAGGGTGAGGGCACTGGGAGAGATGGGGTGGAGGTGAAAGTACAGCTCCAAAGGACACCAAGAGGTGTAGGTCGCCTTAGAGTCTGTGCACAAATTCCCGGCCTGAGGACCAAATCTGGCCTTCAGATGCATCCTGATTTGCAAGCACCAGGTGTCAACTGAATTGATGTCTCAGGAGGTCTGCAGTTCCCCACCGGCCTGCATATCTCACATACCTAGGTTACTTGGGTGACAGCGACAGCCTCCGGGCGTAGGACTCCGTGCCCTTTAGATGGCCTGGCCTCCATGCGTTTTCTGCCTGGGCACCATCAGAAGGCGGCTACCCACCCACTTGCTAAGGCAGAGACACCTCCTCCCATCAGCGGGGGCCCGGAGCCCCTTCTCATGCCCCTCACCTGGAACAGGTAGTCTCCAGGGGGCACGTCGGTGATGTCGACCCACTGGCAGTCGATATCATGGCGGTACATGTCCCAGCAGCCCATGGTGATGCCCTGCTCGCCGAAGTTGGCACACTCATAACTCTTCTGGATGTCTGAAGGCAGGGGCAGAGGGAAGCCCAGTCACCACGCACCCATGACCCCTCTGCCGGAAGAGGCTTCCTCTGCCATCTGTGCCACCCTGCCCACAAAGGGCCCCGAGCAGCCCTGCTGGGTGGGTGACATCCCCAGACCCCACCCTCAGCATCTCTCTGTTCTCCCAGGCCGACAACCTTGGCTTCACCTGGGCTCAGCAGCCCATCCCTTCCGTGCTCTCCTTTTGATGGAATCCCTCCCTCTTTCCCTACCCACAACCCACTGCTCCCTCCTCCACGAAGCCTTCCCTGGCCACTCTGGCCCACCTTGGCCTCTCCAAGGAATATCAGCCTAGGCATGAAGCGTGTGCTTATCTGGGTTTTTGGTGTTTATTGTTGAGCTTGATGCTGGGGTCATCTTGTCTCCCTCTGGGGAATCTGCACTTGAATGTGGACTCAGGTCTGGCTTGTTTCTCTGACCCTTCCTGGGTCAGTCCATTGTCTGGCATATGGTAGGTGCTCAAAACCCATCTGCTGTGTGATTTCCTGGTATGTCAGGGGCCACGTCAACCACTGACAATTCGCACCCATTTATCGAGAGGCTGCCTCATCTGGGCGCTATTCTAAGCTCCGGCCATTCTGACAAGGGTCATCGAGTCTCCCCTGGGAGAGCCTGGTCAGGCCAGGATGGCAGGTGCGCGCACAGGTGGTCATGGTGCAGGCGTGGCAGCTGACTAGGGGTGTGAGCGCGGTGCTGCCTCTGCCTGGGGCAGTCGAGAGGGTCTGGGAACCTCAGAGTGAGGGTTTAACTTGAACCTGGAGGTAAGAACCAGTGTGGCGGGGCACTTGTGTTGGGACCCAGGGAGAAAAGGCTGTAGCAGCCAGAGTGGGAGGGGACTGCGTGTCAGGTTCAAGGGTTTGGGCCCTACCCGGGCGGCCACGTGGACCCACCAGTGTCCGTCAGCATAACTCTGGGGACCCAGGTGCCTTTACAGCCAGGCTTTGCCTAACCCCCAGCCCCAGGCTATAGTCATGGGATCCCCAGTGAGGAAGGTCGCGGGGAGAGTCAGCAGTGGCCAGGGTGACACAGAGACCTGCGCCCGGCCTCGGCTTCCAGCCGGGTGAGTGCACGTGAGTCCCTCCGAAACTTCCCAGCACCACCTTGCCCCGCCAGAGATACCTCCTTCACATTCTGTGTCCTCCAAGCAGAAGCTGGCCTTGTGGCCCTCTGCCACCTTGGTACCATTGAGGTTTAGCAGGTCGTAGTGGGTGAACACCTCCATGCTGTGGTAGTGCCTGGGGGCGAGAGAGGGGGCCTGGATGTCAGTCTCTGGAGTGACGGCCGCCTGCACGCAATGGCCCAGCTGGCGATTTCCCACTGGGGACACCATGGGCAGAGCAGTGTGGTCCAAAGTGGCGGCCAGCGGGAGAGGAGTGGGCAGCAACAGGGCATTAGGAAAGGGGGGATGGAGCTAATAACCATGGTGCTTATGTGGGCTCTGGAGGGACACAGCCCGCTCACCTCCCCAGGCCTCAGTTCTGTCATCACCTAAGTGGGAATAATGACGCAGGTACTGCACAGGATGTTGGGGAGAATAGTAAGATGAACTGATGAGCAGAGGGCCCGGCATCAATAATAAGCTCAATAAATTAGGACATTTTCAGTAAATGTGTGTAACATCTTCCGGGGTGCTAAAGCGGCTATCACAGCCCATGCCTACTTGAGACATTTTCTGCAGACAAATGCAAGTGACTCTTCCCTGTCTTTTGAAAACCTTTAAGGTGGGAGTGTGGTCGGGAGGGAGGGAGGGAGACTGCAGAGGGGGAGGAGGGGTGGGAAGGGCAGGGGCTGATGAGTGGGACCCACGCGTGTCCTGAACCAGGCGACGGAGGCCGAAGTCTGTGCTCCTGGCATCGAGTAAATAAAAAAAGAGGCGAAAAGAGGGCTCTTAGGCCCTGTGGGAGGGAGAGGATGGCAGGCACACCCTGCGGGCCCTGGGAAGGAGTAGAGGGGGAGAGAGTCTGTACACCCCCGTGGCTCTTCCCTCGGCTGAGTGTTTACCTAATGGTGTGCCAATCGGTCACTTGGCAGGAATTGAGAACAGATGCGGATTCTTGGAAAGGCCTGTGTTTGGTGCAGAATAAACAAGGGAAACAGCTGCCGCATGTTGCCCTGGGGCCTTCCTAAAGCTCTCGGTGGCCAGGCCCATCCTAAGCTGCTACACATGTATCACAAGCGGCTGCAACGCACTTATCTCTGTCATTACAGGGACATTTGGAAAATGGGGAAAAACTGAGGAACAAGGTACCAAGGCTTGGGGAACAGAATCACATGTTTCATTTCCATGCGAGCTGAGTTCCCTCTGCAGGAAAGAGGGAATGACAGCACGATCCCCCATCAGGGGTTCTGTGAGGATGCAGTAGGAGAAATCACAGAAATACCTAACACGGGGCTTGGAACAGAGCAGCACTTAGTACCTGTCAACTCTCTGCTTACTACCACTACTCCCAGGAGTGATGGAGTCGTGTTTAATTACTGCCACCACCATTACCATGGCTACGATTATCCCCAGGCCCGGAGAGCAGCTTCCCCGCCTCCCGGGCCTCAGGTGGTTGGCTTCAGGTCCCCCCGCTGGATCGGGAGCAGAAGAGGACAGAGGGAAGAGGGGAATTGAAAGGATAGGTTTTCAGGGGCTTCCCTGGTGGCGCAGTGGTTGAGAGTCTGCCTGCTGATGCAGGGGACACGGGTTCGTGCCCTGGTCCGGGAGGATCCCACATGCCGCGGAGCGGCTGGGCCCGTGAGCCTGGCCGCTGAGCCTGCGTGTCCGGAGCCTGTGCTCCGCAACGGGAAAGGCCACAACAGTGGCCGCAGAAAAAAAAAAAAAAAGGACAGGTTTTCAGAGAGGAAATCAGAGGCTCTTTTCCCTTCTTCCTGTGTTGGGCTTGTGCTAAAAAAAAATGTCAGAAGTTCCTAAGTTGGGCTTTTCCCAGGTCACTCATGTTTCTGGGTAAAAGAATGCTGAGCCAGGGGCCCACAGGGAACGGTCACAAGGATGCATTTTGTGGCAGTTGAAGGGATGACTCTGAAAGAGTCTATTTTGGCTTCTTGAAGGAGCAAGGTGAGACATGAGGTCTGACTCATCGCCTAAAACATGTCTGCCTCTTTCAGAGATGGGTTTATGTTGTCATGTTTACCGGCTGGAAAGACTGAAGAGGAATAGGTTTATGTTCCGTTGTCTAAACAAAATTCAGACAGAGTCCACAGATGGACTCTTGTAAGGCTGACCTTCTCCCGCTCCCCTGGCTTCCTGCAGACTCGATTTAAGAGTCGTCTTCCTCAGCTCCTCAGTTTTTCCCTTGTGGATATCGGGAGGGAAGCAGCTGGTTTGGAGCCTCCCCATGCTAGCTAGCTGAGGTCCGGGAGCCTCTGTGCTTTACCGCTGGGGCAACCGTGGATATCAGCCCCGGGGCCACGTTTCCCTCCCAGCTGGTTGGCTGTGGAGCCCAGGGGCACCCACCTTCCACCACCCACACACACATCCCAGGGGGTATGGATCGTGGCTGCTGGGAAGGTGATCAGGGGAAATTTCCTCTTTTCAGGCTGAGTGTCCTGAACTTGGGAAGTCTAAGAGGGGGCCTGATCCATGGGATAAAGATAGGGAAACTCCGATTTGCAAAGAAATTCCAGAAGTCTAAGGAGGGAGAGAATACCTGACACTAGAGGGAGGTCATTGTAATCTGGATGAGAGGAAGGACAGCTTTCTACCATGAGACTCCACATCACAGTATTCTAGGACACGGTACTAGCCGAGGCAGGAGGTGCTGGGTGAACACGTGGATGACACAGCTAGTCCAGAGCAAGAAGGGAGGTGTGGGTATGTTCTGTTACCCTAGGTCATCTCGGGCCCAAATAAAACTTTCGATCTGAGCATCAGTGTGCGTTGTAGAGATGTTTCACTCTTTTTCGTTTCCCACACCAGCCACAAGTCTTCCGGTGCCTCCAGGATGGAGAGTCGTGGCCGGCACTCAGCCATGGTTGGGAAAAGGCTCCCATCCCCATTTCAGAGAAATCTGGGGGTGTGTTCCAGCCTCAGGAGGTGTGGCCACAAAGGGCAGGGTCCCTTCTGCTTGCTCTGCCCCGCCCTCCTCATGTGCTAGGCAGCCCCTGGCTGGAACAAAGCCCCACGGGTAGGATGAGGGCCTAAAATTGTCTCACAGAGGCCGCACTGAATCTGTGGGGCTCTGACCTGATACGGGGGCTGCTCCGCACACGGTAGGGGGTGGGGCGGAATGAAGGAAAGTCCCCCCTTTGTACCCGGGCCATCCCTGACCGGAGGGCTGGCACCTGTGCTGGCTGTCACCTCCCTGCCACTCCAGCTCCCAGCTCCTCTCCCGGGCTTCCCCAAGATGTGAGGAGCAGGGAGACTGAGCCCTGGGACAGAGCAGGGGCTGAGAGCCAGGAGACGCCGGGTTGCTCTGTGCCCAGCTGTCAAAGCTGTAACATCGTGTGCCAGGGGAGCAGGTGTGGTCCCACTCCCTGAGACACAAGAAGCAGGACGGGGACCCCCATCCTGGGCCCAGAAGGGAGAGAATACCTGACACTAGAGGGCTTGTGCTAAAAAAAAATCATCAACCAAGGGCCAGGTATATGAGAGAGAATGGTGCAGGGCATTTCCCTCTAGGTCTGGCTGGGGAGGAGACTCCTAAGGGGGCCGTTCTTTGTTTCATCTTAGGGCTGTCAAAGAACATAGCTCTGTTCCTCATCATCGTATCAAGTAAACTGGGAGCTATCGTTTTCCCCATACACACTACTCTGAGCCAAGGTTCTTTTTTTTTTTTTTTTTTTTCCTTTTGCGGTACGCGGGCCTCTCACTGTTGTGGCCTCTCCCGTTGCGGAGCACAGCCTCTGGACGCGCAGGCTCAGCGGCCATGGCTCATGGGCCCAGCCACTCCGCCACATGTGGGATCTTCCCAGACCGGGGCACGAACGCGTGTCCCCTGCATCGGCAGGCGGACTCTCAACCACTGCGCCACCAGGGAAGCCCTGAGCCAGGGTTCTTAATTCTGGCTCCACAGATGGGCTTCAGCATCTGTAAATCTGCTGAAATAGGACATTAAATCGAGAAATAATTTTTTTGAGTGGAGGACGGGCCAGCTTTCATCACACTCCCAAAGAGACCCAACGGAGATTCGGGCCAGGATTCCTGTTGAAAGGTCCTCCCTGGAGCTCTGGAGGCCAGGGGTGGAGAGTTTCTTAAACCCTCTGGGGTCCTTATGGTCAGAGGTTCTCAGCCATGGTCCAGGAGGTCCAGGCCTGAAGGAACATATGCTTAGCCAGTATGTTCTTTCCCACCCGTCCCTCCCAAACCATTGATTGCAACATCTATAAACAAAGAAAGAAAACAGAACACAGGAAAAGCTGGGGTAGGGGTGGGGAGGACGGGGTCAGGGTTCCTGGAGCACCAGATGAGAAGAAACACTTCCATGACGTTGCCATGTGTATTCTTAGGGAAAAGACCATTCCTTGGAGGGCAAGCCTAGGTCACAGGGAGACTCCTACCATGTGATGTCTGGGTGGAGTGCCCATGCAGGGCAGAGATGCAATTACCCTCTACTTGTAGGCCCACAGGACAGCACTTCCGCCATGTATTCTCTGAAGGAAATCAGGCACCCATATGTCATGGCTTTAATTTTACTCTCTGACTTTCTCCCTGCAGAAGACCTCCATGCTTCTATATAAAGACCTAAACTTTTTTGGCTAATTAGGACTTTTAGGACATACGGATAGTAATTACAGTTGACCTTTGAACAATGCCGAGGTTAGGGGCACGGGACCCCCGTGAAGTTGAAAATCCAAGTACTGCTATCACTGCCTCAGAAACAAAGGAGTTGATAAATGACTCACCCGAGGGCAGGAAGCTGAAACCGTTTGGATAGATTCGGGACTCAAGCTCTAATTCTTTTGATTCCACGTATTGTAATCTCTAATCAGACATAAACTTTTCCCCACACTGAGTTAATTTAAAAGCTGTATAGGGTTTCCCTGGTGGCGCAGTGGTTAAGAAACTGCTTGCCAACTCAGGGGACACGGGTTCGAGCCCGGTTCGGGAAGATCCCACATGTCGTGGAGCAACTAAGCCTGTGCGCCACAACTACTGAGCCTGTGCTCTAGAGCCCGTGAGCCACAACTACCGAGCCCGCGTGCCACAACTACTGAAACCCACGCGCCTAGAGCCCGTGCTCTGCAATAAGAGAAGCCACCGCAGTGGCTTGCCTGCGCACCGCAACGAAGAGTAGCCCCTGCTCGCCGCAACTAGAGAAAGCCCATGTGCAGCAACGAAGACCCAACGCAGCCCAAAATAAATAAATTATTTTTAAAAAGCTGTATAATGAAAATGCATACAGTGAGGTACAATATGTATCGAAAACAATCCACGTATAAGTGGACCCGTGCAGTTCAAACCCGTGTTGTTCAAGGGTCAACTATAAAGGAATATCAGCTCCCCTGAGTTCTACTGTACTCCTTTTATTTATTTATTTATTTGGCTGTGCCTGGTGTTAGTTGCGGCGTCCGGGATCTTTAGTTGTGACATGCATGTGGGATCTTCCCCGACCAGGGATTGAACCCGGGCCCCCAGCATTGGGAGCACAGAGTCTTGGCCACTGGACCACCAGGGAAGCCCTCCACAGTCCTTTCTTTTGAAATGGGTTAAACAACTCTATCCCCAAACAGATTCGAATGTGACTAGGCCGTAAGTTATGACATGAAAAAGCCGCACAACACAGATTTCTGATGAAGACTGGGCGGAGGTACCAGGCAGAACGCAGGCTTGGGAGTCAGAGAGGCCCCGAGTCGGGGTCCCTGCTCCACGACTTCACCTGGGGCTAGTCCCATGAACGCAGAGCCGCCGTTTCCAGACTCAGGAAAACGAGGGTTCCCTGCTCTGGCACTTAGAAGGGGCTCAGTAGATGTTAGTTCATATGTCCCTAACTGTGATCATCACATCTTAGAGCTGGAAGGATGCCTGGTGGTCAGCCAGACCGGGGCCTCTCAGACTGCTGTGCACACAGTCCCCTGGTGACCTGTTAACACGCAGATTCTGCTGTGAGTCAGCCAAGGACACTGGATTCAGCACTGACTGCAGAGGCTGCCAGCCCGCCGGCCCCGCTCTGAGAAGCAGGGACCTGGTGCACAAGCTCCTGATTCTGAGCACAGAAACCACACTCCCCGTGCCCAAGTCTGTGGCCCCTCACGGTGGGGGGCGGGGCGTGGCTGCCGGGTTGAATGGCAGGGGTCTCCCTCCCTTCATTTTCAAAACTGTACTCACTCTGCTCCCTCTACCTGCCCAGCTCAGGTCTGAGCAGGAAAATGAGAACCATTACTGGCAGCCGGTTCAGGATGAGGGTAGGAATCAAGGCAAAGGGACAGAAGGAAGGGGGAAGGCAGGGAGATGAACAGGGAGGCTTCTGTTGGCTCCAGCTAGGGCTGGCTCTGGGATTGCACTCTGTTCTTGTCCACGATTTATAGAGCACTGGGAACAGAGCCACAGACTGAGGGCTGGAAGGGGTATTAGCAGTCCCGGCTGACGTGGCCCAGCTGGCCTGACATCATGCAACAGCTGGGTCGAGAGACCAGGCCTCATGACTCCTGGCCTAGAACTCCTGTCTCCACACCCACCGCCTTCGTAGAGATGTTTAAAACTTATACTGGTACTTAAAGTACACTCCTAAATGAATTCAGAATCCAACAACTGCAAAACCCCAAGCACCCTGCAGAGCGCGAACTTGCTGTGGACACACTTGAAAACTGTCGACTGAGGGTCAATGGAGGGGCACGGGGTTCTCAAAACAAAATTTGTCTCCAAAACGGTAGAGACTTTGGAGCCGAGAGAGAGCGGACTCGGGGAAGAGGAGGTGGGCCAGGGCCCCCTGGGAAGAGAGAATGGCATCTGCAAATGTGGGAGGCCAGTGAGCCATCCCTCCAGCTGGGGAGAACCCCACCCCCGGGACCGTGTGGCCTCTCGGCTCTCCCTAAGTGACCCTGTGATTCTGAACCCCATCTGGGTGCCTCGGGCTGGCGCAGCCTATGGCGCTGGCAGGGAGGGTTCACCTGTGGCAGTCATGCCAGATCCACGCGTGGCGGCCGTTCTTGGGTCGGAAGTCAGACTGGCCATTGTTGTGGATCTGGGAGGAGAAGCGCAAGAGCCGCCGGTAGCCCGTGGTGGGGTTGGTGTTGGCGGCCGAGGCCGCGAGGCAGTTCTCCTCCATGGCGCACTGAAGCATGAACATGGGCCGGTCCTCCAGGTAGGTGCTCTGCTGCACGATCTCTGCGTTGAGGACCAGGTCGGGGGCAGCTGGGAAGGCAGACACAGGATTCAGACAAGGCCAGAGACCCCTCACCCCTTCCTGAGTAGGTTCCGTCTGATTCCTGAGCTGGCACTAGCCTCCATCCCTGCTCGAGCCTCACTGTCTAGAACTGGCTCCTGGTGTCCCCCCTCCAGGTCACCTTCCTTGTGGATCGCTGCCCCCAATTCCTCCCCCTTCTCTGAGAGTCCTCCTGGACGCCTCTGCAGATCCCAGTGCATGTACGCAAAATATGGACAGTTGTTCAACGTGGGTAATGGGTGCACGAGGCTTCGTTATATTATTTTCTCTCCTTCTGAGTGGCTTGAGATTTTCCATAATAAAAAGCATTACAAAAACAATGAAATTGTGCTATGCAGAGAGAGAACACTCTTGGTCTGATTCTTCTGGGAATGATACAAATGTATTTTCCACCATGTGTAATACTGTATGTAGGTTTACAGTCTGCTAAGACTGTTTCCCTTAAAACATAACTTGACATATTCCTTTGTTAGTAAATATCCATTACCACATCCATTTCACGGCTCCATAATATTTATTCATAACCCTATCCCGTACTTTTAGACACAAGGGTTGCCTGAAACCTTCCAGTTAAAGATGAAGCTGTGATAAACATCCTGTAGCAAATCTGTGTATGTAACTTTATTTCTTTAGAATATATTTCTATAAATGAACCTGCTGGGGGGCAGGGTTGCATACTTTCCAGGCTCTGATGTATATCAGGTTCTACCAGTTTCCACTCGCACTCGTTGCTCTACATGAGCGTTCTCCCCCAGGTACCTCTTTTAAAACAAGCTTGGGGACTTCCCTGGTGGCGCAATGGTTAAGAATCCACCTGCCAATGCAGGGGACACGGGTTTGATCCCTGGTCTGGGAAGATCCCACACACCGCAGAGCAACTAAGCCCGTGTGCCACAACTACTGAGCCTGAGCTCTAGAGCCTGCGAGCCACAACTACTGAGACGGTGCGCCACAACTACTGAAGCCCGCGCGCCTAGAGCCCGTGCTCCGCAACAAGAGAAGCCACTGCAATGAGAAGCCCACGCACCGCAACGAACAGTAGCTGCCGCTCGCCGCAACTAGAGAAAGCCCGCGTGCAGCAACGAAGACCCAATGCAGCCAAAAATAATTTAATTAATTAAAAAACAAAACAAAACAAGCCTGACTTACTCAATTAGTGCGTTGCACATAGCAGGTGTTACAAAAAAAATCACCAATGGCTATAATCTATGTTTGCTAAACAATTGTATTAGAAGGATTAGCTTCTTTACCAAAGGATTAACTAAATTTTTCCTTTAAAAGTGAGACTGTATTGACCAAAGGATTAACTGTAAGTTTCCCTTTAAAAGTGAGATTGCATTGAACATTTCTATGTACTTCAGTTCACAAAAATGTTGTATGTGAACCATTTACAAGACCCATCCATCTTTTATTTCCTGACAGGTTGCTTGTAAATTTCTGAAGTGGGTGTCATCTGTGAGCTTGGCTGCGCTCAAGTTCACCAATGCCCGGACCACTCCTCGCTTGTCTGCATCTCCTTCCCATGGTCCCCAGGCTGCACATGGAGCCCAGTAGATTCTCAGTGATGGGGCCCCGCCGCCTCTAGAGAGCAAACCTACCTGCAGGGACTGGGTGTGGAACTGCAAGGGACTGAAAGGGCACTCAAATGGGATGAGGGGTAGGGAGGCTCCCATCTGCTGAGAACGATTTCCTCTTGGAGGGCACAGACTGGGATGCAGCATTGCAGGCACTGTGTCCTGGGCACACCTTTTTTTTTTTTTTTTTTGCGGTACGCGGGCCTCTCCCTGTTGTGGCCTCTCCCGTTGCAGAGCACAGGCTCCGGACGCGCAGGCTCAGCGGCCATGGCTCACAGGCCCAGCCGCTCTGCAGCATGTGGGATCTTCCCGGACCAGGGCACGAACCCGTGTCCCCTGCATCGGCAGGCGGACTCTCAACCACTGCGCCACCAGGGAAGCCCGGCACCTTTTCTGAGGGTGTTGTGGTCTCTTATTCATTGTCTGCACACTAGTCAGTACTCACTGGACAGCCCCTCAGCTTCCCTCTGAGCTGGGCAGAGGGGTCTCCACCGGCCCCTCCTCTTTCTGAGAGGAGGCCAGCCCTCCCTCCAGCTCAGGAGTCTTAAGGTAACATGGCCTAACTTAGCCGGTAGCTGGCTTTCAGCACCTGCCATGGAATGGGGCCTTGACCTCCCTAACACCCAAAACATCCTCCAGAAGCTCACCCGAGGCGTGCGCTCATCCACCCGTCTATCAAGTATTACAGCGAGCACTGCGCTCGCCTCTCTGGACAGTGCTAACAAGGAAGATCTTAGATTATGGCAGCAGAGACAGACAGCACATATTAATTACTTCATTATAATTGTGACCAGAGCTCGAAGGAGAAATACGCGGCGTTTTGGGAATTATAGCAGGCGACCCAGTCTGGGGAGGGCGTCAGGAAAGACTTCCTTGCAGGCAGTTGCATTTTAGTTGTTCCATGGAGGATGAGCAGAGGTTAGAGGGAACTGCTCTGAGATGCTAATCTCAGTAGCACATGCCAGGCCCCTGAGGCATGAAGGAGGACCAAGGCCTGCGTGTACTGAGGAGGGGTGGGCAGGGAAGGCGGCTTGATATGAGGCTGGACAACACGTGCCTGTGCAAGACCCTGTGTTCACTTAAGTCGGTGGGAAAGCCTGGACGGGGCTGGAACATGAGGCAGCACAAGCGGGGGACAAGCACTGACCCTGGCTTCAGGGAAGGGAAGCAATGGGAGGTCCCAGGGAGGAGCCTCTGTGGTAACACGGTGTACAGGATGGACAGTGGGATGCAAGAAGGTAAAGGGAGTTGAGAAACTCTGGAAAGGTAAAAATCCAGATGGCTCGACTCTGGGGGGTATGATGAGGAAGACAGAGTGATATCAGGGAGAACTTCCAGGTTTAGGATGTAGTTGCTTGGATGAGAAAAAGTAATTACAAAGGGTTGCCTGAAGAATATACTTTCTCTTTCTGAATAAAGTATTACGCCAGATCAGTGTTCCAGGCCCCAATAACTTTTGCCCCTCTGCAGACTCTGACTGATACCTTCAGTCCAAGCTGAGGGGTTCTCTGAGCAATAGCCCCATGAAAGTCAATTTTTGCCTGCCGTGAGGATATGGCGGGCATTGTTGATCTCATAACTCTCAGTCTCATAATGAGAAGTTCCTTTTGATCTCAGTATCTAGAATAGTGGACTTCTCTTTGACTCATGGGTTTGTTTCTATTGCATACTGTGAATTATATTATTGACCAGGTTTCCCTCTTCCCTTTGGCTGCTAGGAAGCTCACTGTATAATTACAATAGTAAATGTATATGAGTCTATAGCAGTAAATGTATAGGACTGTATAGTACATTATTTTTTATTAACCTCTCTCGGCACCATTTTGAGCCACTACCTTTTTGCCAATACCTACTTTTTAAAAAATCTGCTTTAATCTTATGCCACCTTGAATTTTATTTAGGTTTACATTATCTTAATTTCCTTTTGGAAAAAATGATATATTATAAACATAAATAAATCATTAAGCTAAGAAAAGTCTCCTGATGAGGGTAAGACCCCTTTGCTTGGATGCTCTCCCCTTGGAGGGCTGGTAAGGGTGGTCACTTCACTCTCTCCTCTCAGACAGGATGCGACAGCTTATGACGTCTGCCCAGAGAAGCTCGCACTGGAGTTGAGAGTCCTGCCTTACAAGGGTTAGGAGATGTTGAGTGGGTCTAAAAGGGGTTGATGGGAGAAGTGACTGAGTTCAAGTTTAATCTTCTCCCTAGTTCTCCGTGATGGTTAACAACAGTGCATCACTGTTCCTTAAGTGCTTGCATTTGTTGTCACAACAACAATCTAATTTCCAGTTTCCAGGAAAAACAACAAAGACTGTGGATGACAGCCGTTAACTAACTTTGCCAAGATCAGCTAATAGTGGCAGGCAGGGTCTGGTCTGGAGTTCTCTGGCCAGACTCCAGGCCTCTCCTACCTCCCAGATTCACAAGGGAATCATATGATAAGGCAAGGACGGGGGGGATCCAGAGAATAACATGCCTGCAGTGCTGTCAATGGGTCCTCTCAGCATGGAAGGGAACATACTGAGATGGTCATTCTGAATCCTGGCTGGGGTGGGGGAGGAGTGGGGGAGGAGTGGGATGGGCTTCCCTTCTATATTGTCAAGTTCTCTAGGATTCCCAGGGAGTCACCAGGAGGCTGAATCACCCCCAGGGTGTGAAAACAGGCAGGAAATGATCTTTCTTTTTCTTTTGGCCACACCGCACACAGCATGCGGGATCTTAGTTCCCTGACCAGGGATCGAACCCGTGCCCCTTGCATTGGGAGCATGGAGTCTTAACCACTGAACCGCCAGGGAAGTCCCAGGAAATTATGTATGGAGCAGGGCAGAAGGAAGGAAGCTGACACTCATCGAGCACTTAGCGTGTGCTTCACCTGTTAACCCAGAAGCATGTTCCCCAGAAGAACAAGTTCTTAGTCACTAAATTCGCCTAAGGCCACTTAAATAATCTACAGTGACCCGGCCTTTGAACCCAAGGCTCCCAGACTCCCAAGTCCTCCCTCCTGCCTTCCTCTCCACTGTCATCGGGCAAGATTCCAGGGTGCGGGTGCGGGTAGTTCCTCTTGACCCCGACTCTTCCACTTTAACACAAATCCATCTCTGCTTTCCTCTTTTGCTCGGCTCATAACAGATGCCTCAGAGCCTTGCAAGGAATCATCAGTGAGACTCTGATCCCCTACTGGAGCCTGGCAGGGAGGGTGGGCTATGACACCCAGGAGCTCTCACTTTCTGAGCAGGCAACTCCAGCCCCGTGCTGTACCCCGCCCTCGGGGCAGGCCACGTCCTCTCCATCGTGGCGGCAGTGCGCCAGCGACAGCTCCGTTCCTGAGCACTTCACTCCGCTCATGACCACCTTGTTGGCGTTGATATTTCCGTGCCAATACCAGGTCTCCTGGATGAATCAACAACAACAACAAAATGGGCGGTACGTCACCTAGAATTGTCATTTTCCCATATTCTATCAAATTTCAGCCTCACAAAAGTCCCAAGCCTTTACGATCCCATTATTCAGTGGAGACAGCCAAGGCACAAAGAGTCACTTACCCAAGTCATGCAGGCTGTTGGTGGCGGTGCGAGTGAGACCCTCACACTGGATTCTGCCCCTCCCCCCTTCTGGAAAGCACGGCTAAGGGTCTGTTCAATGCTGTGTATCAGGAATGGCAGCTCATGCTGCCCACTCCCTCTCCCTGAGCCCGGGGCAGACATTACTAATCAATCACAGCACTCTCCTCTAAGCCTGACTGTGCTCTCAGAATCCTTCTCAACACAGCTCCAGGAATACACTACCAATTGATCAGAATTGGCAGGAGAGAAGAAATCTATTCACATACGTCAATAGTTAGTTCCACGTTCATAAATCTCATTGGTTCTGTTTCTCTAAAGAACCTGACTACACACCCTTATCCTCTAGAGAGAAAACTGGGGCCTCAGGAAGGGATAGGGCTTGCAATCAGGGGCAGATTTGGGACTGATATCAGGGGCAGGCCCGTTCACAGCCTCAGCTGTGAGGCCCAGGTGTCTTAGGAACGAGCCGACGGGGAACAAAAACAGTTGGACAGCCACTCTGTTGTAATGGGCACTGTTTTTCGACTCTCCTTGAAGAACCGGAGAGCACCCTAGCTTGTCATAAGCAGTATTAGCAGAAACATTACATGGCCCTGCGAAGCCAGGCTCCCAGAGGGCCCCGGGTACCAGAGGCCTGCCCCTTCTGGATGCCCAGCACCTGCCCTGGGCCCTGGGCAGCCCCCAGCAGGCAGTCAGGCTCAGCAAGGCTGCCCAAGTTCTCCCACGTCCCTTCCTAAGAAACCCCTTTCCCGAGCAGGCCACCTGGGCACAGAGGCTGAAATCAGGGTTAGCAAAGCAGGATGGGGGAGCTACAGACATTTTCTTGTTCTGGGAGAAGCTGAAGGAGAGTGTTTAGAGCCAGGATATTGAGGACCTGGGACTCTTCATTCCATGTCACGGGGAGGCATAGAAGGGTGGCCGCTTTGCCCCAGATCACTGCGCAGCCGGCTGGTAGGGCTCCGGTTGGGAACAGACCCGGAGCCTCCTGGCTCCTGCTTCTCCGGCCCCCAGCCTCTTTCTGACAATGTTCTCCCATAGGATAGGGTCCAGAAAGCAATGATTTTGTCTTTCTTCTGATAGGGGGCAGGAGCTTAACTGCCCTCAGCTGAGTCCCTCTCTTTAAGGAAGGGCCGGTGGGGAGGAGGGTGCAGTGGCTGTGAAAGGGCCCTGGACAAGGCTTGGGGATTTACCAGCCAACCAAGGAGAGGATGCCTGGACGTCGACACCGTGGGGAAGCATGTTCTGGGTGAGCTAAGGCGTCTGGGGTGTTGGGCTGGGCGGTCTTCACTGCCCCACAGGACTGAGTGGCTTCTGTCTGCAAAAGGCACATCGGGATGGCCCAGGAGGAGCCCTTGGCATAGTGTGAATCCCGGCACGCAGAGCTGAGACCGTGAAACCAGAGTCCAGAGAGCACATGACCCACCCAAGGACTCAGGGCTGTGGAGAGCAGCGTGGGAGCCGGGATAAGGCTCTTCCTCTGAGTCCATGGCTCTCTGTCTCCTGGGGCTCATGGAAGATGGGGACTGACGAGAGATGGGCAGGATCAGACTGGATGGAGGGTTCAAGGCCCTCAAGGATTTCTCACCTGGAAGGCGTTGCTGGCAAACCCCAGGCCCAGCTGCCGGCAGACCACCATGGCCTCCACGATGCCCCAGTTCTCGCCGCACACTGTCCCCCACACGAGGGACCCGTTCCTCTCCACCAGCACCTCCACTCGGCCCTCATAGGGGTTTCGGCCCCCGTTCAGGCGCAGCTGTGGAGAGAAAGGAAGGCAAGATTGCCACGAGGGGAAGGCAGGCTGATGCCCCTCCGTACTGCCCTCAGTTCCCATTTCCCCAAGGCAGGGGGTCCTGCCTGCGACACAGATCCCACAGCATCGCTGAGAGCCTACTGTGTGCCGCAGGCATCGTGCCCAGCATGGTCTTCTGTATTCGGCCCCCCTCCCCCACCGCACCGCAGGCATCCTGGGGTCCTAGAAGCCTGTGCAGCTGGGGAGGCCCACTGATCCCTCTGAACAGCACAGCAGAATCTGCTTCTGCTGCCCATGTGCCCACCAGGGGGGCTGCTCTTAGATCAGACACTTGGAAGGTTGCCGCCAGAGGCCTTAAAACGGTAGAATCCCCTGACTCTTTCCTGGACCCTTTTCTCCTCGCCACACCTCCTGCCCCCGGGTTCCAGATCCTGAGGCCATCTCCTCCCACAGCGTCCCCCGCTGTCCCTCCCCCGCAGAACTCTCTTCTGAGACCCATACAGCCAGCTGCCTGTCCCACCGGGCACCTCGGAGACCCCAGATCTAACTTGTCCTCTTTTCTCTCTCCACCTAAAGCTGTGCTCTACCTCCCCCTCGTTCCCTATTTCAGCTAAAGCCACTACCGTCTGTCCCAGGGGCAGCACGCCGTGTAGCGTGAAAGCAGGCATCACAATAGGTAAATGATAGGACACAGCTGTGTGCCCATAAAACCCTATATACAAAAATAGGCAGAGGGATGGGTTTGGACTGCAAACTGTAGTTTGCCGATCCCGAACCTATTCCGTTAGACAAGCCAGAAACCTGGGTGCAATCCTCAGCATCGCCTTCTCTCTCATCCCCCCACATCCCGTCAGAATCTTCCTCCGTAGATTTTATCTCCCAGGTCTCTCTCCGACATGCCCTCCTCCCTCCAGCTCCATCCATCCTTACCCTCTCGTCCCAGGCACCATCACCTCTCACCTGAACCAGCCCTCCCCACCTCCTGTTGCCTCTCCTCTTGCCTTCACTGACCCATTCTCCACGCAGAGGCCAGAGTGACGTTTGAAAAACACCCAAGCGCGTTCGTCCCCTAGACACGTCCATGGTTTCCCATTGCTCCACTACTCCCCTCTGCATCCTAATCACGTGTCTCTCTCCTCCCTGTTCTCCGACCTCCAAGGGCACGGCCTTCTTTCAGTTTCCATGGCTACCTAACTTTCTTGACCATGTCACACCGTAAGTCTCATTTCACACTGAAGCCTATTATATACGGAGGCCCTTTGGCCTGGCTGGTCCCACTCATCTTTCCAATCCTAGACCCAACGGCGCTTCCCTCCGGTGGGGGTCAGTGCCCACTTACACAGTCTATCACTCCCTCTACATCTCCTTCCTAGCATTCTTGACAATTACAGTCAAGCTAATTCACAATTTAACGTCTGTCTCCTCTGCTAGATTTTAAGTGCCAAAGAGCAGAGCTGTATTTGTCTGGTTTACTGGACGATCAATAACTAAGACAGCACCTCCCACATGTTAGGTATATGCCAAGACTATTTTTGGAATGGATGAATACACGATCAGTCTTATGGAGTGAAAGCGTGGACCAACTTAAGTGAGCCCAAGCAGGGAGATCTGGAATTTGGGGAAGGGTTCTGAAACTGCAGCCTTTCATCCAGATACCTTACCCTGCTTTCCTTTATGCTTCTAACAGTTCATTCCTTTGAGATAAGGTATAACACTTCCAGGAATCCTCAGCTGTTTGTTTGCCCGTCCTTAGCAACAGCACGACACCTCAGTCACAGGTCGTAATTCTTACGGACTTAGGGGCTGGGAGGGTCACCGAGGTCAGCCGACAGACAAGCCGAGGGCAGACATGATACTCGATCTACCTGCCACGGTTGTTGAGCGGATGCATAAATGAGGTAGTTCATGTAAAGTGCTCAGACAGGGCCTGGCACCAAGTGAGTGCCAAGAACTATCAGACATCCTCACAGCAATGATCATCGTTAGGGTGGGAGTCCCAGCAGAAAGCAAGCCTCTCTTCAGGGGAGCTAGAAGAGGTCAGAGCAGGCAGGAAGGGGGCTGGCCTTCGGGAGGCAGACATTTGTCTTCCTGGGTGGCTCTGGGCTGAAGGAAACCCCGATGAAGCTGGACACTGGACACTGGATATGCACTGTACATCAGCCATGACTAACATATCTTTGGATCTATGTAAAAACACAAACAAATAAGATGGGAAGAGCCATCAAGAAAGTCCTAGAAGAAGGGCTTCCCTGGTGGCGCAGTGGTTGAGGGTCCGCCTGCAGATGCAAGGGACACGGGTTCGTGCCCCGGTCCGGGAAGATCCCACATGCCGCGGAGCGGCTGGGCCCGTGAGCCATGGCCGCTGAGCCTGCGCGTCCGGAGCCTGTGCTCCGCAACGGGAGAGGCCACAACAGTGAGAGGCCCGCATTAAAAAAAAAAAAAAAAAGGAAGTCCTAGAAGGGCCTGAAGTTCAGCAGGGGGCAAGTCACCCAGCTCCAACATGCAGGGGAAGGCCAGCAGCCCTTGGGCAGGGTGCGCCTTCAACCCATCCGGGATATCTCTAGAGGTAACTTCAAGCCATCCCCTCTGCTTATTTGAGTCCTAATACAGGCCTGTATTTTACCATATACTTCCTTTATGTGCTAACTGAACTCTGCCAGTAATGCTGGCACCTTCTGAGAGATGAAATGAATTGTGCGTAGTTCACAGGATCCATTCATTCATCTGGTATTTATTGAGCGTTTACTATATGACAGGCCCAGTGCTTAGTGCTGGGAAATTCACAGGCAGACTTTCAGAGCGCTTATCGTGTCTCTAGAGGCCCTGTGCAAGCCCTTTATGGACATTCGGTCCTCACAGCACCCCTAGGAGGCAGCAGTACCATGTCATCCAAATTTCACAGATGAGAAAGTAGAGTCTCAGATACAGTGTCTCTTAACCATCATGCTAGACCACCTCCAAACCATGCACGTAAGCCCCCTTCTCCAGGGATGCCTTTGTCCCAAAGCAGGGACCACCAAGCCAGAACTGGGGACCGACTCACAGTCAGGATGGAGATACAAAATTAATGCACAGAAATCTCTTGCATTCCTATACACTAATGATGAAAAATCTGAAAGAGAAATTAAGGAAACACTCCCATTTACAACTGCAACAAAAAGAATAAAATACCTAGGAATAAACCTACCTAGGGAGACAAAAAACTCATATGCAGAAAACTATAAGACACTGATGAAAGAAATTAAAGATGATATAAACAGATGGAGAGATATACCATGTTCCTGGATTGGAAGAATCAATATTGTGAAAATGACTATACTATCCAAAGCAATCTACAGATTCAATGCAATCCCTATCAAATTACCAATGACATTTTTTACAGAACTAGAACAAAAAATCTTAAAATTTGTATGGAGACACAAAAGACCCCGAATAGCCAAAGCAGTCTTGAGGGAAAAAAATGGAGCTGGAGGAATCAGACTCCCTGACTTCAGACTATACTACAAAACTACAGTAATCAAGACAATATGGTACTGGCACAAAAACAGAAATATAGATCAATGCAACAGGATAGAAAGTTCAGAGATAAACCCACACACCTATGGTCAACTAATCTATGACAAAGGAGGCAAGGATATACAATGGAGAAAAGACAGTCTCTTCAATAAGTGGTGCTGGGAAAACTGGGCAGCTACACGTAAAAGAATGAAATTAGAACACTCCCTAACACCATACACAGAAATAAACTCAAAATGGATTAGAGACCTAAATGTAAGACCAGACACTATAAAACTCTCAGAGGAAAACATAGGAAGAACATTCTTTGACGTAAATCACAGAAAGATCTTTTTTGATCCACCTCCTAGAGTAATGGAAGTAAAAATAAACAAATGGGACCTAATGAAACTTAAAAGTTTTGCAAAGGAAAGGAAACTGTAAACAAGGTGAAAAGACAACCCTCAGAATGGGAGAAAATATTTGCAAACGAATCAATGGACAAAGGATTAATCTCCAAAATATATAAACAGCTCATGCAGCTCAATATTAAAAAACAAGCAACCCAATCCAAAAATGGGCAGAAGACCTAGATAGACATTTCTCCAAAGAAGACATACAGATGGCCAAGAAGCACATGAAAAGCTGCTCAACATCACTAATTATTAGAGAAATGCAAATCAAAACTACAATGAGGTGTCACCTCACACCATTTATTATGGGCATCGTCAGAAAATCTAAAAACAACAAATGCTGGAGAGGGTGTGGAGAAAAGGGAACCCTCTTGCACTGTTGGTGCAAATGTAAATTGATACAGCCACTATGGAGAACAGTATGGAGGATCATTAGAAAACTAAAAATAGAACTACCATATGACCCAGCAATCCCACTACTGGGCATATACCCAGGGAAAACCATAATTCAAAAAGACACATGCACCCCAATGTTCACTGCAGCACTATTTACAATAGCCAGGTCATGGAAGCAACCTACATGCCCATCGACAGATGAATGGATAAAGAAGATGTGGTACATATATACAATGGAATATTACACAGCCATAAAAAGGAACGAAATTGGGGCATCTGTAGAGACGTGGATGGATCTAGAGACTGTCATACAGAGTGAATTAAGTCAGAAAGAGAAAAAGAAATATCGTGTACTAACGCATATATGTGGAACTTAGAAAAATGGTACAGATGAACCAGTTTGCAGGGCAGGAATAGAGGCACAGATGTAGAGAACAAATGTATGGACACCAAGGGGAGGAAGTGGTGGGGGTGGGGTGGGGAGATTGGGACTGAAATATATACACTAATACGTATAAAATGGGTAACTAATAAGAACCCGCTGTACAAAAAAAAATAATTTAAAAAAAAAGCAGAATAAGTTTTAATTGGGTTTATCATTATTTTTTATCTCCCTACAGACTGTGCCCTGTGTTACTAACTGCACTGGGGGCTGATAGCTACCTCCGCTACCCCCTTCATAGGCCACTGCCCCCCCAAACTGACTTCATTTTGTTGCCCCAAGGTCAGTGAAAGATGAAGATGGGGGAGCCTAAAGAACCCACAGTTCACACTTTGTCCCACTACCAGAGAGCAGTGGGGCCCCAAGATTAAGTCTCAATGTGAAGGCTCCTGTCTCAAGGGCTCTCTCTGGGAGGGCCCCTGTCCTTTGTCCAACACTGCCTGTGCAGCCAGAGTTTGTTGGCTGTGTGCTCTTGTCCTAGGTTTTAGAGCCAACAGAAGTCTGAGAGGCTCTTGCTAAAGAATGTGGCTGCACAGTGACTCCAGGGCAAGGAAAACTTGGAGTCACCAGTGGCAAGCTGGGGCCTCTCCTTGAAGCACTTCCAAAAGCTCCAAGCTGTGGCCGTGCGTCCAAGGCTAAGCAAGCCTGGAGCAGCCTCCGTAACAGGGAGCAGGGTTCCATCACCCCGGGAGGAATCCAGGCACCTCAAGATGCATTGGAGGCCTTTTCTCATTTTCTAGAAAACTGTGGAGGGAACAAAAGAGGCCAGCCATGAAGTTCAAATTCAGCCCAGGACACAACTCTCTATTTCCAGGGCCCCTGTCCTGGGTGTCCCATTCTGGAAGCAGCCTGGCTCAATGCTCTGACTCTACCAGCATTGGTGGAACCCCAAGAGGCCTCGGGGTCAGCCAGGAGCCTCTGGCCTGCACCCTCTCCACCTCATTACCTTTCAAGGATGCCAGGAGAGGTCAATCCTCCTCCACTGTTTTTTTTAAAAACAACCCAAGGTATTTCTTTTTTCCTATTCCTTTGATTCTCGGTGGCAGCAGTATGGGGTTTGAAAGAAGGGAGCGAAGTGCAGGCACCTGAAGTTTTCTGAGCGTGAATAGGGAAAACAAAACACCCGCTTCCAGCCAGTGGGGCATGGTGAGGCCGCCCTGTGTTTTGATAACGTTGTGGTTCACCAGTCCCACACCTATTTTTGGAGGTGGCGGGTAGGAAGTGAGGTAACGCAACCCAGATGTTAACATGAAAGCAAGCACGGGCATTCTCCAACTCACATTCCACATGTGGGCTTGGTCCTGCTACCCAGTCAGGGCCAGGCTCACAGTTCAGAAGGGAACTAGAGGTCAGCAAAGGTGCCAGGGCCCCTGCGTGGATTAGCTCGCCTGGTAAACCCACCTGCCAGTCCCAGAGCCTCCCTGCCTTGGCATCTCACCCCAGCAATGAAAGAAACGCAGCTCTGCTGTGGCTGGATGGACAAAACCACCCGGTTCCAAGTCTCTGAGTTTTACTAGTCATTCAATAGAGAAGTCAATTTCCTAATGAACTGCGGGCTGGAAGGGAAGCTAGGAATCACCTCTCTCACCTCTTTATTTTCTGAGGAGAAACTGAACCCTTAAAGAGATTCATTAAGGAATCAGCTAGTGCGTGATTGTCATGAACTGACTTGTGTCACCCCCCAAATTCATATGCTGAAGCCCTAACCCCCATGTTAGTCCAAATGTGACTCACTTGGAGGTAGGGCCTTTCAAGAGGTAACTAAGGTTAAATGAGATCATATGGATGGGCCCTAATCCAATAGGACTGGTTTCCTTAGAAGAGAAAGAGTCACCAGGGTTGTGTGTGCACGGAGGAAAGGCCATGTGAGGACACAGTGAGAAGGCGGCCATCTGCAAGCCAAGGGGAGAGGCCTCAAGAGAAACCAACCCTGCCGACACCTTGATCTTGGACTTCCAGCCTCCAGACTATGAGAATATCAATTTTTATTGTTTAAGCCACCCGGTCTGTGGTATTTTGCTATGGCAGCCCCAGAAAACTAACACAGTGATAAAGCTTGGGAGTCTTGATTTTTCTGCTCAGCGGCGTTACCAATGCCCTTGGGAGCCCCAAGGCAGGCCCTGCAGAAGCCTGGCCCACTGCCATGGGAGACGGCTCACACAGCCCGCGGGGATTCCTTTCAGAGGTGACATCCTTCTTTTCCTTCCCGGGGGATAGAAATGGCAGATCCAGGCGTACAACTCTCCCACGCCCTGTGCTTGAGCACCAGGCTCATCTTTTAGAGCCTGGAGGGCCCACGAAAGGGTGAGGGCTGTTTGTGCTGCGAGTGTGGTGCCCCACTGGCATGACCGGCCACGTGGGCAAGCTCAGCTCCACCCACCATAAAACCCTTCTGGAAAACTTCACTTTCTTTGGCCTAGGTCTTTCCTTTGCGTTGCAAACCCCATTCCACCCAAGTCCGATCTGTCTGAAGAGGACGGTGCCCCAGCATACGGGGACTCTTGGCACGTCAGCTTTTATGGCTCTGTTATGGCCTTCTTGGAAGGCTGCTCAGCAATTACAGACGGCAAGCCCTCCCTGCGGCTGTGGGGCTGTGGCCCACGCTCCTGCTTACCCCCAAGCAAATGCCTGGCTTGGTTGAGGGCTGGTGGGTTCACATCTTTGGCCCCATTGGGCGGTGAACTGTTGTGGCTGACCAATCCAGTAGTGCCTTTGACATGCTGGTGCCAAGGTCAAGAATCACCGTCAGAGCAGGCACCTGGCTGGGGAGCCACTCTGTACCCTGATGTGTCTGCATTTGCTCATTAAAAAAATAAGCCTTCAAGAAGTTCTTCCAGTGAGCCAGCCCTGTACCAAATTCATGGTTTAGTGAAGAGCATTAAATAGGGTTTACCGGGCCTTTTTGTAGGATTGGATAGACGACCTCCTGGCAAAGAGGAGCTCATCCTGTTGGCTACCCCTGTGGGAAAGGTCACCCACACGAGGGGACACGATGCAGGTTTTTAGAGACGCCATCTCAGGAAGGGAGGGATGTGTCTCGGACATAACGCTGTAAAGGTTCCCTTTTCTTTCCCTCTGGAAGCCAACATACAGTCTTCGGTCCCCAGATACTATCTGTGTTGTGCTTAGATCTGTGTGATTCGCGGACCTGCTGTAATGTGGTTCCTCTGGGTTCTTGGAAAGGGCTTTTGCCAAGGGCACCACAGGTGCTGTACACCTTGAATCCCTCGCAGGAAGGACTGAGTTACAATCACCCTGTATGTCCAGCCCCAGTGCAGGGCGCGGCGCACAGTGGATCCCCAGCATCTGCCAGTAAGGCCAGTAGAGCTCATCCACGTGTCTCTTCATTTCGCTCCTCCTCTCACTGTTGGTGACGGTCACCAACAGTGAGAGCAGCAGAGCCTGACAACTTTCTGAGCTCATCATCAGAGCACCCTTCTACCACCTGTTGGAAAGCTTTAGCCTGAGGCCATCTGGTCTACATTTTCTGGGGCTTCAGTGACCAACATATAACAGAGTTCCCTCTGGGAGTCCAGGCTCCTTACCCTTTTCTGGAAGCCCATGGCGGGGATGTTACATCTCACACCAGCATCTTCTTCATGGTTGCAGCCCTGAGACTCAGCATTGAACTTGCAGTCTATGATGGACTTCTCATTCCCGGTGCACTCGATTTCATTGAGGTGGATGGGTCCTATCCCTGGGGATGGAAAATGCACATAGGCTATGAAACCTTCTAGGATGGGAAAGAAAGTTCCAGACAATAAGAACATGCCTCTCCCATCCTCAAAATCCTCCCAACCACCTCCTATAATCAGCTCGATGACCCAGGCCTCTTCTACCTGGAGAGAATTTTTTCTTGTCTTGGGAATCATTTCTTCCATGAGAAGAAACAAAAGTTGCTACTAACTTGTGTGACCTTGACCAACTCACTCAGCCTCTCTGAATATCGTTTTCTCACTGAAATAAAGGGGTTGGACTAGAGGACAACATTCCATGCACTGATGAATCCGAAAGGGGTGACTGTCACTGTGTAGTCAGGCTCCCCGCAGGAAAGAGATGGCATTCTCAAATTGGATGATCTGAGTTAGAGAAAGAGATTTTAAAAATAAAGTTATGGACAGAGCGTGGGGAAATCACAGTGGACAGTCCAGTACTTGTGGGCTAATAATCCTGGGGTACAGAGGCCACCCCCAGGCCTGCAGGAGTAAAAGGAGGTGCCAATATCTGTCCCAGGAGAGCAAAAAAGCCATGTGGGGAGGCCACCTTTGAAGAGCCGTTACCCTCCGTGGAGGGACACAGTGGCCCACAAGGAGAGTAAAGACCTGACCCCTCCACTCTCCCCACCTCCAGTCTCCCCCAGGGCTCTCAGCTGGCCACACCCAAGCCTGCCTCCCAGGACCCTGGACCATGTGGGCAAGGCAGAGAGTGGAGCCGTAAGGGCAGACGGAAGACATTCAGCAAGGACCTCTAGTGTGCACGCGGGAAGCTTCCCTTACAGGCACCGGGGTCACAGGGGGAGCCTCCCACTGCTGGGGAGAGGAAATTCTGTCTGTCCGGCATTCAGCTCAGCTCGGCTCACAGATCCACCTCTCCTCTGTCTAGCCCATCAAGATGGATCCAAGTCCAGTTCTTTCCGGGAGCTCCTGACTGCCTGGAAGCCCACCTTGGACCCTGTCTTGCCCTGCGTTCTCCTCTCTCTCCTGGTCCTTGCCACCCTCCTCTGGTTCGGGTCAGTCCCTCAGCACTCAAACGTGCTAAAATCTCCCATCTTTACAACGACCCTCCCCTGATCCTACACCTCCCTCTGGCCTGTCACGTTCCTTCCCTTCAGGGAGAACTTCTTGAAAGACTCATCTGCTTTTGTCCTTTCTCATTCCAGCAGGAGGGCCTTCTCCAGCCTGTTTTTCCGCCAGCACCTCCCCATCTCAGGAAGTGGTACCTCCATGCACCTGGCCGTTCTCAGCAGAACCCAGAGGCACCGTCTCCTCCTCCTTTATCACAGACAAGCAATCCTTCACCATGTTCTGTTCGCTCCCCGCAAATCTCAGTGCTTTCCATTTCTGCCACCACGACACTAGTCCAACCCTGTCATCTCCCAGTAGGATGAATGAAATAGCCTCTAGTCTCCCTCCGGCTTTCTTAGTCCAAAATATTTGCCACGCACAGCCCAAGAGATCTTGAATCATGTCACCCCCTGTCTTAAACCCCTGTGATGGCTTCTCACTGCACTTCAGGGTAAAATCCACAGTCCCCAAATGGTCCGACCAGAGACAGGCCTCCACTTAGCGTTCCAGCTTTGCCTGCTCCTCCCTAGCTCGGCCACACCAGCCTCCCTTTGGCTGTTCCATTGAGCCAAGCATTTCCCTCCGCCTGGACCTTCTTCCTCCTCAGCAGCGAACTCCTGCTCATCCTTCAGGGCTCAGCTTTGATGCCACTTTGACGGCACAACCTTTCTGAGCCGCATCTAAGCTGGGTCCCCTCGGGTAGCCTCCACTGAGCACTCTGCTTCGCACTGCACTCAAGCGCCTCCCTGTTCAATGTCTGTCTGCTTCCCCACTGGGTTGGAGGCCCCACGAGGGCAGGCACTATGTCTGTGTGCCTTGTGAATTCCCAACAAGAGCCTGGCAAACAGGAAGTGTTGCAAGCAGCATCTGAATGGATGTCCTTGGCTTCACTGAGTCCCTGCTGACGTCAGCCTCTGTGCCAGGTGCTGGGGACCCACAGAGGAATTAAGGCAGGCCCTGCCGTGACAAGCTCACGGTTAGTGCCTGGGGGAGGCAGACACTTACACAAAGACTTGTAATATCATGTGGTAAATGATAAAGATGGAGGTGACTTCCTGTGCTTTGGAGTCCAAAGGAGGGACCCCCGGCTCTTGGTTTCTGGAGACACCTGGTATCTAGGCTCACTGAGCCCCAAAATTAAATTCCAGGAGCAACCCACTGTGACAGGTAAGAGCCAAGTTTCCATTTCCTTGGAAATTCATAAATGATGAAGCTTCCAATTCCTTGGAATTTTATAAAATTTATAAAAACACATCGGTAACTGTGGCTGGAAATACCCAAGGACTCAGAGCGGAAAGGCTATGCAAAATACAGATCCCCAACAGAGATGCTGAAGTAAGCAGAGCCTCAGCTCATGAATTAAGACGGGCTCAGAAACACAGAGCAACCTTGGATTTGAGTATCCAGTTAGAGCAGTGGCTTGTTTCATGATTGTGAGGAGAGTGATGATGGTGATAATGGCAATGATGACAGTGATGACGGTACTGGCAGTAATGATGACGGTGTTGGTGGTGGTGGTGATGGTGATGATGATGATGATGGTGATGATGGTGATGGTGATGATGATGATGGTGGTGATGATGATGACTCCATGTCCAACCTGCTAGAACGATGTTATGGACTTGGGACCCACAACTCTGCAGGTTGCCACCAGATTTTGAAGATCACAATAGAATAGACTAGGACAACGCACAGCCTTTTGCATGTTATAAAGGTAAGCATTGTCTCCAGAGACTTATGTTTCAGCTTTACTTGCATGTGCTGGCAGTATTTCTGATGGGCGGTTTCAAGCAAAAGGGTTTGAAAGGCACTGCTCTGGAGCTGCCCCATCCAGCGCAGCAGCTGCCACCTCGCCGAGCCCTTGGAACGTGGTCAGTCCAGACCAAGATGGGCCGTAAGTGCAAAACGCATCCTGCATTTCAGAGAGTCAGTACCCTACCTGTGAACTATCTCATCAAGAGCATTTATATTGATTACATGTTGAAATCATAATGTTTTGGAAATATTATATATAATATTAAGGAAAATAGATTATTAAAATGAATTTCATCTGTTTCTTTTTTTTTTTTTTTTTTTTTTTTGCAGTATGCGGGCCTCTCACTGTTGTGGCCTCTCCCGTTGCAGAGCACAGGCTCCGGACGCGCAGGCCCAGCGGCCATGGCCCACAGGCCCAGCCGCTCCGCGGCATGTGGGATCTTCCCGGACCGGGGCACGAACCCATGTCCCCTGCAACGGCAGGCAGACTCCCAAGCACTGCGCCACCAGAGAAGCCCCATCTCTTTCTTTTTATTTGTTCTTTACATGGCTACTAGAAAATGTTAACATCACATATGTGGCTCACATTATATGTCTGTTGGACAGCGTGGGTCTGGAGTGTTGGAATTTCTTTACCAAGTGTTTGTTCAGCTCACCCTACTTATGCAACTGGAACTAATTCATTCATTCCTTCCTTTTTTTTTTTTTTTTTTGGCCACACCGCGAGGCTTGTGGGATCCTTTAGGTCCCCGACCAGGGATCCAACCCGTGGCCCCTGCAGTGGAAGCGCGGAGTCCTAACCACTGGACTGCTAGGGAATTCCCTCATTCATTCATTCCTGATAAAATGAATGTCTCCAGAAGACTATGAGAAAGGCATGGTGGGAGCCAGTTGTGTGAACAGACAGCTGGAGTTCAGATGTGTACAGGGGATCTCAGAACACAAAGCACAGTGCCTGACTCTGACCTAACATCCATGCTGGTGATAAGAACAGGTCTCAGAATCCCAGGAGGCTGGACAGACAGAACCTCAGACACCGTGAATCCAGGGAAGGATCTGAGACCCAGAAGGTTGCTCAAGCTCACCGAGCACGTAGGTGGCAGGGCCAGGACCAGGACTCAGACTGCCCACCCCTCAGCACTTGCCCTTTCACTACCCTCGCTGTGGGTGTGGTAACTTGGTCCACCAGCTAGAGGCAGGGCTGAGGATGGACCCTGACTCTTCTGTGGCATGACATCAAATGTGGACTTTTCCCTTTCTGCCTACCAGAGTTGACCTGCCCAATGTGGCAGGAGATGATACATCATCCAATGGTTCTTTCAAGGACAGCATTGAAAATGCCAAATGTCTCTTTCTCCCAGAGTCCCGTGGGCCCTGGGAAAATTCTGGCTGCTCTGGGCAGTGAAATAATTAGGTCAAATAGCACACACCCATGATAAACGGAATGTTTATGTCATCTGGGGCTTGTTTCCTCCTCAGAATGAGTGGTCTTTGTCCTGCAGGCCTGGGGAGACCACAAACCAACACATTACCTAATTAGCACAATGGACTGTGGGAATATTCGAGATTCAAGGGAACTGCAAAGAGCTCACCACGACAGGGGAGGAGAAAGATTGTCACTGGGTCACTGACGGCTGGCACAAAGCAATGTTCTAGTCCACCCTAGACCCTCAAACTTCAGTAGACCCCAGGAAGCTTGCAGGGATTGGAGGTAGAGATGCTCTGAATGTGAGCAGGCTGAGACAGGTGGGTAGAAGGGAGAAGCGCACATCTGAGAGTTAGAAGACACGAGTTTCAATCTTTCTCTGCCACTAACTATAGGTGTGACCTCAGGCTCGCTCTCCAGAGCCTCAGATTCCTCATCTGTTGTACGAGATGACCTCTGAGTTCTTCTGTAGCAGCGCCATCTATGATTCCAAGACTGTCTCTAGGGTCCACTGGGCTGTTATTTCCTCCAGGTTGTGGCCAATGACCTCACCATACTCCTTTCTGTGGGGTGATGGTGTTATTCCTGACAGTGTGGAGACATCTTCTCCTCACGGGATAGGACAGCCCACCCTCGTCTGCAGCCCACTCTCCTCCCTCCCCACCCCCTCCCAACCACGGCAGCCCCTGGTCTGCAGCAGCCTCCCTGGGGGTCAACACTGAAAAGATTCCTGCAGATGACTGGTTTCCTTTGCTCAACACACAAAGTCCCCCTGGGTGGGGTGGGGTGGGGTGCTGGACGCTCGCTGGGCTGCAGAGTCTGTTTGGGGCAAAGACTCCACCCCCTGCAGGACCAGGGCTGGCACAGGGCAGTGGTCTTCATGGGGGTCGGGAGGGGAAGTTATCTGTTGTGTTGCCATGTCATGCTGACAACATTCCTCTCAACAGGGTGACCTGCTTGAAAGCCTCCTATACTCTTGTTCTTTGCTCAAAGGAAAGATTTGTTTGAGACACTTAATAAAAACCAGGCCCCTTCTTTTGTTAGCATCTCATGACATTGGGAGCAGGGCATCCTGTTCCCAGTCTCTGGCGACAGGGAGAGAATGTTTGTGGTGCTAACTCAGGGTGGAAAAGTAAGATGACATGCAGGATTCTTTTGTGCCTGGGGTGGTCCATAGCCTCATGAATTCTGAGGTCTTCTCCTGGGGGAAGGACCTGGAAATTCCAGCTTTTTCAGTGGGGCTGTGGGGAGCATTGGGTTAGGAATTGGGTAGACCTCCATTAGAATATTCATTGGGTGCTAATATGCTGTCTCATCTTGGTCGTTTACTTCCTTCTCTGGGTCTCAGCTTCCAAATCCATAAAATGGGCACTCAATATTCCCTAAGGCCCTTCCAGCTCCAACTGCCTGGGGAGAGGCCTGGGATTGTCTAACAGAGCAGCAGCTGCTGGAGGGAGGAGGCAAAGCAGGAAGAGCCTGGAAAGGATGAGGCCAGCCAGCCCCCACTGGGCTCCCCATGTGACACTTTCCGTGAAGAGAGCGCACAGAACGTCCTCCCCACGCCTTACCTTGCCCCAGCCGGGAGCCTGTGATGGCCTCTTTGGCGCTCCCGAAGCCCAGCTCTCTGCAGACCACGCTGGCGGACACCAGGTCCCACTTGTCGTCGCAGACGGTACCCCATTCTCCGTTCTTGAGCACCTCCACGCGGCCCTCCCCGACATTGGCACCTCCTCTCAACCGCACCAGGGGTTGCTGAAGAGACACATGGTCCTGCTGAGCGCAGCTCACTCCCCTCCTTTCCCAACCCCTCCCCACTCCCGGGACCCAGGCTAGGAGCTGACAGTGCTCTATCTGCGTGTGTGCCCGCGGAGGGGTGGAGGCGCGCATGCTCACTCTGCGTGGTCGGCTCGGCGGTGCGCTCCGCTCCCTTTGCAGCCTTCTCGTGGACCTTTCGTCCTGGGCCACTGGGGAGCCCATCAGGGACCCTCAGCAGCTGATCACCCCACCCCATACTTGCTCGACGACCTTAACACCAACACTTCCCTCCACCCCCTCACTCCAGAACCTCAAGCTTCAGAGCTACAGAAAGAACCTCCTACCCCCAAAGTCTGCAGACTCCAAATGGATCATAATTCTATCCTGCTTGTAACAGCGTGCTGCGGTCTAGCCCCGGGGGAGATTCCAGGGCGCTAAACGGACCAACCACAAGGATCCTGCTCTGCAGGCGGATGAGAGGCAGGAGAGAGAAGACGGAGAGTGAGCGGGCGGGGCCCCACTGAGGCGGCCAAGACTTGGGGATGGGCCGTGGCAAGGGGGTGGAGAGCCTCCCACTGGTGACGTCCCACATCAGTCCTGCAGCTGGGCTCATGACCAGTCGCCACTCCAGCTCCGCCACTCCGATTCTACTCCACGTCTAGATCTGCCCAACTCTTCTGAAGGTGCAGCCCCACCAGATATGCAGAGAGTGGGTGGTTATAGTTTAGTTATGCCTACTTGCTCACTGACAGCCTGGAAGCCTTATCACCTTATGGGCTTATTTAATTGCACAGGAGTAAGACCTACTCTCCAGCAGCATCTTAATCCCATTGGATTACACCTTACAAGATGGGAGATAGGTCATTTGACTCCATCTGCCCACATGCCCTGCTTTGCATCCGTTTCTGTGCGTGTGTGTGTGTGTGTGTGTGTGTGTGTGTGTGCTGGGGTGGGGAACTCAGAAGGCTGTGAGGCTCTGAGCTATTGCTGATGCCATTTGATTCAATACAGAAGGAGTAAGGGGTGACTGTGCAGCCCTTCTGTGTGTGTTGGATCAGACCAGAGTCATTGTTCTACTCTGGCCTGTGCAGTCCACAGCCCTGGACTCCCTTCATCACACCCACTGATGGTCTGGACGAGGCAGCCCTGGCTGGAGGTGGTGTTTTTCAAGCATTAACATACAGCAGTCATCTCGAGGGCCAAGGCATCAAACAAGAGCCTGTGTCTCCAACCTCCAGCCAAGGTCCCCACCCAGATTTACAGACCTCAGGGACAGACCCTGGCACTAGAGGGAGAAGAAAAGAGGGACAGGAAGGGGTGCAAAACCCACACTGGCTTCGAGAAACTTTAGTCTAGCTTTAGAAAACAAGACAAATACAACTGCTGGCCCCAGCCCCTGACTGTTGCAGAACCGTGACCTCTCCCTTCCCCCATTTCCTTTCCTAAGCTCTCTAGCTGGATGTCAGGGTCCCCTTCCCATGGAGCGGACCATCCGTGACTCAGGCGTAAGGCAGAGTCCCAGATAACCTTACCCTATCTGGCAGAGGCCAGGATGAGTCAGCTGGCCCTGGAGGAAAGAAGGAAACCAAGGGAAAATGTGATGTAAGCCTTTCTTGCTCTTTTTTTTGGAACTGGTTTGGTATGAGTTTGATTCCTTTGCTTTCAACCACACAGTAAGAGGAATTCCAAAACAGTAGGACCTGGTATTCTGGATGACACATGAGGAAAGCTCAGAGGCTCAGGCTGAGGCTGTGGCTGTCCAAGCACATGGCAGTGGGGGGGAAGTGAGGGGCTGCAGGCATGCCTCTGTGGCCTGGCTGCACACGTGTGATGTGTGGTCAGGTCTGTGCAGTTTGGAAGCCCTGGTGGGGACGGAGGGGGACGGGGCTGGCTTCCGGACGGAAGTGCCAGGAAGACACCCCAAAGAGTTCTCACACCCTCCGGTTGATGCCTGGGCTCGCTGTGTTCACTTCGCTCCTTTGGTTTAAGGGTTCTTCTTTTGTCCAAATATGCCACCCCAGCCTGGGAGGGGGCACCCAGTGTGGCTTATTGGCTCCTGCCCGGGTTTCTCGATTCCACTGGGTGAGTGTTATCAGCCCCTGTCCAAGAGCAGGTCATCAGATGTTGATGGACAGGAGAGATTGGAGAGGGCAGGGGGGTAGATAGGGGGAGAGACATGGAGAAGGGACAGTAGACACGGAATGAGGCTGCCTCAGCTTGGGGAGGGGTTGCTACTCCTGCCTTCCACTCCACCCCCCTACCTGGACCCGCCTGACACACCACCTGCCCCCATCAGAGTTTACTCTCTCGTCTTACCCCTAATGTGATCGGAGCTGACTTGGAACCTGTCCTGGCCCAGGGGACCGATTGCCAAGTAATTCGGTTTCGTCTGATACAGGGAATCAATCCCTACTAAATGATTAGCTCTCTTTCCTAACCATCCTTCTGCTCTTTCCAGGTGCTCTTCCCACCCACCGGCCCGTATTAGCAGTTTTCAGAGTATGCAAATCACAGAGACACTTTGTGGATATATGAAAAGAGGAGGATAGGAAATAGAAAAGCTGCCTAATGACTTTCAGGGGAAGACAGAAGAGTGCACTTTCTCGTCTTCAGAGGATGTGTCAAGCCTGCCAATGGTTGGGCTAGTTCGCTTGTCCTAAGGAATCAGTCAGTTGAAGCGGGGATGTAATTGATGTGAACAGACGTACACTGACATCTCTTGAATACACCCACACGCACACACACTGGCTGGTTCACAAACGTATAACGTGGTAACGGGTACAGATAACACAGACGTGGGGATGGTACGTTTCCATTTACTATCACGGTGACAACTTTTAAACATGGTGACCCTTTCTGTTGCAGAATAAACCAAAGCTCGTTGGCAAGTTGCTGATTTCACGTGCTTTTGACGGTTGGATCATTTTTCCAAAGGCTCCAGGATGCTTGATTCCTCTGGGAATTGTGCAGGAGCCCCAAGTGGCCACCCCCACCCTTCATGCGGTCCACACGGAGCCTGTGACGTCAGTAACGAGTCATGTTCCTCTCCGGTGTATCTGTCCCCCACAAAGGGGACGCTGGCCTCAGAATAGAGCAGCAGTGGAAGGACAGGTAGGGGTGCTAATGATTAGGGGCAGGGGCTCAGCTTCTTGTCACACCCTAGAGGTGGCATCTATCGGAGAGGCTGGCCCTGACGGGTGTCCTCTGCCTTCCTGCCCTCTAGAAAAGTGGTCTTCATTTCCTTGCTGTCTCTTGGGGGTCCCTCTCTGCTCCCTTAACCACCAGACCTTCCCCTCAGGTGCCAAGGGGCCGAATCACCTGCCCCATCCTCACCTCTGGCTTGTAGGCTTTCCGGAATCTTGAGGGTCCATCAGGGCTGAAGACCTGGCCAGGCACACAACTCACCACAGCCGGCAGCCCGTTCTCACAGGTGACATTCTTGACAGGGTCCAGCGACACCTGAGGACCCAGCCTGCAGCTGGAGATGTGGGCCTCCGTGCCTGTGCAGTCCATGGAGAACGGCCAATAGCGCTGCTTCTTGCGGGCGGCAAACATTCTGCAGAAGGTAAGACGGGGCAGGTGACCAAGGCATCATGGTGCCCACCCCTCCCTTCTTCCACAACTGGGCATTGGACCAGCCATTGTGCCAGCTGCTGGGGATCTGGTGGTGGAACCAGAGAGGCACGGTCCCTGCTCTTGGGATTCAGTCCTACTCCAGACCGAGCTCTGCAGGGTGCACCTGCCAGCACTCACTGAACATTTGGTCATGCTGGGCCCGCGCTGGGCACTGTGGAGCAGGACCCGGAAGGGCAGTGGTGGCCTCCTGCCCACAGGAAGCTCACATTCTAGAAGACAAGGGACTAACCGAGTGTAGTGAGATAATACTAAAGTCTACAAATACAAAATGCAGAAAGGGATCTAAGAGAGACAAATACAATGGAATATTCGCCATAAAAAAAGAATGACATATTGCCATTTGCAGCAACATGGATGGACCTAGAGATTATCATACTAAGTGAAGTAAGTCAGACAGAAAAAGACAAGATGTTATGGAAAAACCCAAACGAAATTTTTGGCCAACCCAATATTATATGGTATCACTTATATGTGGAATCTAAACAAATAATACAAATGAACTCATATACAAAACAGAAACAGACTCAACGGACATAGAAAACAAACTTATGGTTACCAAAGGGGAAAGGGGGGAGGGATAAATTACGATTTGGGATTAACAGATACACACGACTATATATAAAGTAGATAAAAAACAAGGACCTACTGTATAGCACAGGGAACTATATTCAGTATGCTGTAATAACCTATAATGGAAAATAATCTTCAGTTTTATATGTATATATGAAGAAAAGAAAAGTTATATATAAATATATATAAAAGAATATATATATAACCGAACCACTTCGTTGTACACCTGAAACTAACACAATATTGTAAATCAACTATACTTCAATAGATAAATAAATAAAAGAGATGGGACCCCTGGTCCCAGGAAACCCCTCAGTCCTGGGCAATCAGAAGGGTTGGTCACCCAAATTCTTCAGATATCTTCAGCATGCTGTCTTGTTGTCCCCTGCCTTTATTTCCCTTTGTCAATTAGCAGGACAAGTTGAGTGTAAAACTCTCTCCCATTGATAGACAAAATTAAAGATGTGAATCCAACGAGAAGCAATGAGAAGAGACTTAAATTACCCCCTCTGCTGAATCAAAGTAGACTTGGTTTCGTCATGGAAATTATAATGGTGATGAAACGCAGCCACAGACCACATCAAATCTTCACCCAGTTTGATCTGCTCTTCTTTTTCTAGTTTCTTAGAGTGAAAGCTGATGTCATTGATTTGACACCTTTCTTCTTTTCCAGTACAGGAGTATACATTTCCCTCTAAGTACTACTTTAGCTATATTCCACATATTTTGAGATACTGTGTTTTCATTTTAATTCAGGCCAAAATACTTTTTAATTTACCTTTTGATTACCTTTAGGACAGAAGGGTTATTTAGAACTGGGCATGCAGTTTCCAGTACTTGGGAATTTTCTAGATATCTTTCTGTTATTGATTTCTAACATAATTCCATCATGTTCACAGAACACGCTTTGTATGACTTGAATCATTTTAAATTTATTGAGACATAATTTATGGTCCAGGCTTATTTTATGCTCCAGCTAGGCTATGTTTTGTTTGAATGTGTACTTGAAAAAATTTTGCATAGTGCTGTTGTTGAGCGGAGTGTTCTCTGAAAGCCAAATACGTCAAATTGGGTGATAGCGTTGTTTAGGTCTTCTATATCCTTACTTGTTCTATAAATTATTGAGAGAGTAGAACTGAAATCACCAGCTCTAATTGTGGGTTTGTCTATTTCTCCTTGCAGTTCTGTCGGTTTCTACTTCGAGTATTTTGAAGAGCTGTTATTTGGCGCATAAACATTTCAGATTGTTATGTCCTCTTGATGAGTTAACCCCTTTATCATTATTAAATTACCATATTTATCCTTTAAAAAAAAATTCTTCACCCAGGAGTCGGTGAGGCTGAGGTTGTCTCCATACCATATCCTAGGTAAGCTCTTAGCCTGCGTTGTGTGTTTTTATGGTTTTGTTTTTGGGAAGGCAGAATACGGATCAAGGTAGTCAAAGTTTTTTCTAAAATGATAACCAACCAGTAGGTAATGAATTGGTTAACAGAAAGGTCACTGTGCCTCAGTTTCCCCATCTCCAGATCAGATGTAGCAGAGGGATCTACTTCATCAGATTGTTAGGATAGTTAAATGAGTTAATTCTTATAAAGCACTTAACCACAGTGCCCAGCACTTGGAAGGGCTGCCTAAGTGTCTATCAAATAAATAAATAAATACTGTACTGGTTAAAGGAAAAAAAGAAAGATGAGAGAAGAGAGATGGTGGACGACTTCAAGGAAGAGTAGGTTTGAACTGGGCCTTGAATGATGGCGGGATTCGAAAAGGAGGAGGGCGGGGAGGACACCCTGTCCTCTCGTGCTGTCCCAGGTCTTTGGGGTCTATGTGCTCATCCCTGATTGGCAGAATCCAGTGAGATGCCAGGGAGAGCTGGACAGCATCACTGCTGGACTGCTCAGAGGAGGGGCCGCCCAGGGCAAGTTGGCCCCAGATGGGCAGAAGCAGGGTCCTGTCCCTGCTGGTCCAGCAGCCCTGGAAGTTTCTGCTTTGTCTCAGCGTGAATGGGATATGAACAAAGAGGAAGGAAAAACCCTACAGATGCTGCTGCTATCTTTCCTTAATCAAAAATTGCTACTGGTAGTAATTCTACTGTACCTGTGGGTGCAATGACACAGAATCTTTGAGGAAAAAAAAAAGGACTATCTTGGGAGTTCATTGGCGGGCCAGTGGTTAGGACTCGGTGCTTTCACTGCCGTGGCCCAGGTTCAATCCCTGGTTAGGGAACTAAGATCTCACAAGCCACGCGGAGAGGCCCCCGTCACCCAATTTTATTGTTTTGAAAGAAGGACTGTCTTGGAAAATTCAGGATGTGTGCTCAACATAGCTACAGACAGAGCACAGGACTACACAGGAGGACTGTTAATAATTCCAAGAGCCATTGCCCCTCCCCACTCCCTGGAAGGGCCCTGCACTTGAGGACACAGCCTCCAGCTTCTTTCCCATGACACTCCCACGTCAGACTGGAGAACGCACTCGGTGGTGGGGGGCGGTTACAGCTTGCTATGACACCCCTACCATCGGGTGAGCAAATACACCCAGGGGATGTCAGCTGCACAAGGAGTGGTCAGATCCCACTGGACTGGAACATCTTCTAGCTCCCAGATTTCCATGACCACAAGCTTCTCCCAGAAACAGATGTACTGAGCTCTTAATACAGAGCGAAGCACCCTCGGCAGACACAGAGCTGCTCCTTCCTCCCCAGACAGCCCCACTGCCCTCTTACATCAGCTCACAGGAACTTGCCCGTGATCCTCCACAGGCTTCCACCACCAGAGCCCACCCCGCCCCCATGATTCACTCCCACAGGCCCCCCGGGATGCAGAGATACAGGGATGCAGATATGAGGCGCTGGGGAGGATGCGTGGACAGCCCGCTCCAGGCCTGCTGATTGGTGGGCGACTGGAGTTACAGGACAGCCATTGGCCAAGCGGGAAGCCTACTTAAGAAAGAGGTATCTAGCCTGATGGCTGGGTGGCTAGAAGAACACTGAGTTGAACTGATTCAACTAAAAAATGAGAAGTCCTCCTGGCTCTCCTCCAGCCAAGGAGGAAGCCAGACTTCATAGGAATTCTGCCTGCTATGTGATTATGTCTATTCCAATTGTGCATTTTGGACCTAGGGAAATAACCACCGGATGGGTTCAGGGGCCCACTGGGCTCACTATGAGTGGACCTGAGGCCAAACTCCACTGATCACCCGACGTCCATACTCTGACGGTGGGCCCCAGGGATGTTTGGGCCCCTGGAATCAGTGTCAGTTCAGAGCCCGTGTCCAGTGGTTCCTGAAGGTTCTGATTATTTCCTTGTGCCCAACATACGGTGATCTCCTTTGGAGAAGGCTGGGCCAATGATTAACAGTATACATTTTTGGCAGCATGCCACAGTCCTTCTTCAAGGGGACCTGGCCTCCTCTTCATTCAAGGGCTTCTGGGTCTGTAAACTGGCTCAAGTCTGGATATTGTTTGAGAGGCCGGGCCTGCTTTTATGATTCAGGTTAGAGTTTTGTTCTCTTGACCTAGAACTCTTCTGCTCTGACACATCAAGAATGGAGTAGGGACTTCCCTGGCGTTCTAGTGGTTAGGACTCCGTGCTCTCACTGCCGAGGGCCAGGATTCAATCCCTGGCCGGGGAACTCAAATTCCACAAGACTCACGGTGTGCCCCCTGCCCAAACAACGGAATTGAGGAGGTTTCCTATTTCACTTCTAGAAACACCACGATCCAGCCAACTAGATCAACTGGTCAATACCACAGGTCTGCAGGAGTCAGATCTGCTGGTCATTCAGTAGCCACGCCCACCTTGCCTTTGGCGTTGAATGCTGTCACATGGCCCCTGCCGCCCCTGATCCAATTACCCCCATTGCGTTTAGGTTTCCCAACCTGCGGTGACTGCAGCTCCCACCCTGAGGTCTGGCTTACAGGGAAGAGCAATCAGGGAGCTCTTAAGAACGCCAGGGTTCCCCTCACACACTTATTCCTCACGGTCATGGTGAGAAGTCTGTCTTCTGGACTCTCTGGGAGAGTAGGTCTTAGATGACAAATCCACGCCAACATTCCAGTCTCTCCAAGCCTCTGAACCCCTTTCTCTACATGAAACCAAAGTGGATCCGGCATTTCTATAATTTGCTGTGGAGGGCCTCCTTTTGGTCCCTGTTTCAGCCAACTCCCCAAAGTCTTAGAGCTCTTCCTAACTCGCAACATTAGATGCAGAATCTCTGCTCAGTAAGCTCGTATCCATAAATCAACATTAATATTGCGATCCTGCTTTAAGAAAATGACTACAAAATGTTCCTGGCCCCGGGGATGGGGCCCTGAAGCTTCAACTTTATCAATTTTGAGGTATATGCACAGCTTCCCAGTCCAGCATAGGAGTCAGCCCATGGCAAAGCAGCCCTTGGTGACAGCCCCTGACTTCACTCTGGGGAGAGCCTGTGAGTGCAGAGGCCTCTGGGGGACCTGCAGGCAACCCCACCAGACTCTTCTGACTTGGCCGGGGGTGTCGAGGCTGGATGGCCAGCAGAGGTTCTGATGAAGAGCTGCAGTCCCGGCCTTGGGGATAATTCTAAGGCCACCAGACCTGCAGGTTAGCAGAGGAAGGCAGGGTGGAGAGGCCATACATGCTGCCCAGGTGAATTTCCAAGGCTGCAAAGTCCCTTAGGGGCCTGGTGGATGCCTGGAGATTACTAACCCCACCCCAGATAGAATTACTTTGAAAACAATTTCCTTCCTGGGGTGAAGGGCCTCCCTGGGAGACCACATGACCTGCCTTGGGGGTGTGGTCAGCAACAGCAGCGACAGACAGGCTGCTGCAGAAAAGGTGAAAGGGAGGTGGGGAAAGATGCTACCAGAAGGCCCAGATGCAGGGACCATGCAGGGTGTGGCCCCTACTCTGGCTCCCAGGCCTCTGTTGTCCTCAGTCTCTGAGCAGGGCTCACAGATACCCCTGTCTCCAGGCTAGTGATGCCCCAGTTCTCAGACTTACCAGCCAGCCGGTGGTGGCGGCCTGTGCAGTGTGGCCCCGCCTCTAGGGTGGAGCAAAGCAGAAGCAGGTCTGAGGGTGGAGGCAGCAGTGTGGAGAGCTCTCCCTGGAGCAGACCTGCCCGGGCTGCCCTGCATCTCTGGCAGGAGTGGCTTTGTGACCCCCGACCCCACTGCCCTTCAGGCCTGGGTCTCCTCCTGTGCAGCCTGAGGGCTTGGGCCGGGTGACCTCTGAGGACCCCACATGCCCTGGGAGGCACCGCTTTTCGCTAACAGCTTCCTCCCACCAGCTACCATCTCAATCCCTAACAGCACCACCGAAGCACGGAAACTCTCCCCAACACGCTTCTGTCTTTTGGGGCCCAAATGTCAGCTGCGTCTCAGGGACTAACATACCACATCAGATATCTACAAGCTGAGACGGAGGTTTCAGCCTAGCCGCCCTCCCATCCCCCCCAGCCCCGCCCCTCTATACCATCTCCAGCGAGAGCGCTGGACCAGGAGCTAGTTTCCAGTGTCTGCTAATCATCTCCCATCTCAGCTGAGAGTACAGCTCACCTCCCACCACCTTGGATGCCTCCCAGACTTAGCAGCCTTTTTCCTGCCCGCATTTGAAAAAGCAAAGCCACAGACACACAGTAGGAGGAACAGGGAGGGGGTTTTCAAACCCAGCTCGTGAGAGGATCATGTGAGGCCCAGCTGCCAAAACAGACCTGAGATCTGAGATCCTTCCTCAAAAGCCAGAAAAGGACTCCGGTCCATCCGCAGTTCAGGAGGTAGCTTTCAAATGCCCTCTGAACAAGCCATGTGCTGCCTGGCCTCAGGCACCCCATCCTGCTCCGGGCAGGGCTCATGGCAGCCTTCCGGCTCCCGGGACTGGACTCAGACCTGTGACAGGCTGGGCGCTCTGGTGTGTCCAGCAGGTAGGAGGCCCGTCAGGGGAGGGGATTTGCTTTTCTTGGCTCCAATGGGAAGGAAAAGCTGAGAAAGTGTCTCCAGGGAAGGAGCTGGCCAGCCGGAGGGACTTCTCCAAACTGTTTAGAAGATGGGGACCACCCTGCATGCTCCCATCCCACCCTGTGCAAACAGGAAGGTCTGGGCCATGTCTGAGGGCTGCCGGGGGTAGGAATCACCACCCTGCTCACCTGCCCAGCCGGGCAGCTTGCCTCCAAGCACTCACCCTCCTGGTGGACCGGGGGCGCTGACCGGAGGCAGCCAGGACGAGCCCAGGGAGGGATGCAGCCTACACTGACCCTAGGGATCTGGAAGAAGAGCTGGGGCTGGGACCCCTGTCTGCCGGCTTGGAAGCCACCTCTCTCCTTGGCTTGAAAGGAAAGAGGTAGTGAGTCTGCACTCTTGAGGAGTGTGGACCCTGTCGCTGGAGACCTGGGTTTGGATCCTGGATCTGCCACTTCCTAGGTTTTTTTTTTTTTTTTTTTTTTTGGCCACGCCGCACGGCACGTGGGATCTTAGTTCCCGGACCAGGGATCGAATCCATGCCCCCTGCAGTGGAAGCGCCGTCTTAACCGCTGGACCGCCAGGGAAGTCCCAGCCACTTCCGAGATTTATCACCCCTCTCTGACTTCATTCCCTTGACTCTGAAATAGATCCCTGCTTCCTAGTGTTGTGAAGCTTAAGAGACTAAACACAGAGCTGCCTGGCATGTAGTAAGCACTCAGCAAAGCCGATTATTATCCTTATTAGAGGAACTAGGAAGACCCCACGACCAGCCAATACACCAGCCTGTCCTGAGCTGAAAACCCCTCCCTGGACACCCCCTCAGGCAAATTACTCTAAGTCTCCTTATGAGCCACTCTTTTTCCCCCTGGGAGATATTAACTTTGGAAATCCTAACAGCATTGCAAGATTTACTCGGGATGGATAGAACCGAATCAAATCGATCGGTTTCTCAATTTCCTAACCGTTGCTGCAAGGCCCAGATTGCTCAGAATAATCACCTGCTGGGGAGACAGCAGCGGCCCAGGCCACTGCAGAGCTAACTCTACAACAAGGCAGGGCCAGAGCCCAGCCAGCTGCACTCCCCGCAGCCTCCTTACTTGTACACTTTGGCGTTGTAGCTCTTCTCCCCGGGGAAGCCAAACATGCCGCAGACCACGCGGGAGTTCTTGGCCGTCCAGTGCCTGTCGCAGATCTGCTTCCACGTCTTGCCCTCCTTCACCTCCACGTAGCCCTCCGTCACTGGGGTGCGCCTGCGGTAGGCGGAGAGGATGGCTCGGATCCGGATGTCCTCCACCTGGATATTCATGTTCTGGGAGGGAGGAGGCGTGGAAGGAGAGGGGTTACTTTCCTGGTCTGGCCGTGGAGAGGTGATGGCAGACCGGGCGCTCTGCTGGCCCCCCTGCCTCTCCCCTCGGGCCCTCGGGGGTCCCTGGGCGCTCTCCGCGAGCACACAGCACGTGTGCGTGGGAGACAGTCTGGCTGAGGGGACTGGAGGAGGGGAGCAGGTGTGACCTGGGCAATCAGAGACTCGGAGGACCCCAACGCTCCTCCTCTGTCTTATCAAAAACAGCAGAGGGCAGCAGCCTCCTGCAGGGGTCTCAAAAAGAGAGCAGAAGAGAGACGGTGTGCCTTGAATTTCATGCTCTATAGTAAAAATAACTGGGATGCTTGCATTGTACTCCAAAGCTTATGTGTGCATGCGTGGAAGTGAGTGTGTGTGTCTCCCCACTAATCCTTCAGTAAAACTGAAGTTTCAGGCAGATGAGACTCAGATACCCTGAGGCTGGTGGGGCCATCTTGCACACTACCTCATAGCCCCCAGGTTGGCAGTCTTTAGGGCGAAAATCCCAGGAGAGAAGGGGAGGGCGGCTGCGGGTCGAGGGTGGGCTCCCCTCCCCAACCCCTGACACTGAGCTGCAGTGTCCCTGCCCCAAGCCCACACCCGAGCCCGGGGAATTTGGTTGGATAGGGGGCCCCGAGAAGCCAGGGTGGGTGGAGGAACGCGGGCCTACCTGGGATTTCCAGTGATACCTCTTTTATGTTTTTCCAAGGCTCACGCAATCTGCCCCCAAACACTATGGGATCTCCAGAATCTCTCACTTCCAGCCCCTCTTCTTTCTGCCCCAACAGAATGAGGTCGTTACAGCTATTGTCATCCCCATTTTCCAGATAAGAAAATTGGCTGACTCCAGGGATCTCCCCAAGACCACGTAGAGGCAGGGAGCACCCGAGGTGCAGCGTGAGATGCTCTGTGAGCTGGGCCAGGTGGGGCCGGGCAGGGGTGCTGGCAGAGAGGAACCCGGCGACCCGAGTGCCCAAACCCCCCGTCCAGCCAGGATGCAAATGAACCAGGAGTTTGAACAGGACCATTATTTGGGTGCCCAGGGATTCAGGTCTCCTTGCCACTGGCTTCAGGGTGCAAAGCCAGGCCCTGCTTCCCCAGTCCTGCGAGGCAGCAGAAAGTATGTGGGCCAGGAGTGGTGGCATCTGGCCCTGGTTCCTTTCCATGCAGAGCGGAAGGAAAGCCGCCAGTGGCAGGATTATGTTTGCCTGCCTGCATCCTGGATCCTTTACAGCCCCCATTCAGGCCACAGGACCCGTGCCACCAAGACACATGGATGTGGGTGAGCAAGAAAGGGCCTGAGGTCTACACTGGCCCGTGGGCCAGCTCCCTCCTCTGTCCTCCCACCTCGGGAGGCCAGGCTGGAATTCCAGCATGTAAGGAACACGTGACGCCCAGAAGGAAAGTTACCACCGTGGCATCAGCCCTGCGGCTTCACGGGGCAAGCAGGCTAGGCTGACTTTATTAAATTCACAGATCCTCCCCCGCCCCTGCCGTCCTCCACTTCCCCCCACCCCTGGCCTCTCTCCCCACCACCACCCCGCCCCCATAGAGCATCAGCGCAGCCTCACTAAGGGAAGATATGGAGTGTGAACCCAGAGGGAGGAAGCCCTGGGGGCGGGGCGGGGCGGGGGGACGGGTGGCGCTCAGCAGACCCTTGTCTTGATTCAGGTCAGCATCCCCTCAGCAGAAGTATGACTGGTGGGCAAGCCCGGTGGGCAAGCCCGGTGGGCTCTCGGATGTGGGAAATGAGGCTCAAAGAAGAGAAAACGCTAGAACTGATGTCACTGTCCTTGTTCTCCCACTGACTCACTGCATGTGAGTGTGTGTGTATGAGTGTGTGTGTCTGAGTGTCACGAGTATGTCTGTGTGTGTGTGTCTCTGCACGTGTCTGTGGCTGTCTATGTGTCTCTGTGGGAGTGCACTGCTCGTGTGTGTCCGTGTGCAGGATGATGTGCAAGTGACAGGGCTGTGTGTCTCTGCGTTGTGTGGAGTGTATGTCTGTGCATCTATGTGGTGGAGGAGGATGCAGAGAGTTTTCCTCCAAAGCCCTGGGAGAGCAGTCAGGCAAGCATCACATTTGCCATTCCTTCTCCTCTTCTCCCTCCACAGAACCAATTCCTTCCCATCCTCTTGGGCTCAAATCCACCTCATTCATTCATTCATTCCAGAAAATACGGTCTCTCACCTCCACGGGCCCTGCCAGCCTCCTCCTTACACCCCAATCCTGGGGCCCTCTGCTCTGAATCATAACGACTATGAGGGCTCTCATTTATCAAATACGAGCCAATTACACGTCAGACTCCGCACTCAGAACTTTACATTCATTTCCTTCCTCAATTCCCATGGCAACCGGTGAGAGGGCCAATGGTATGCCCGTGCTACAGGTGAAAAACAAGGAAACTTGGTGAGGTTTTGCACCTTCTCCAAGTTCACAGAGCCAAGAAGCAGATAAACAAGGATGAAAACCAAATTCTGACTCCAAGCCCATGCCCCAGGCTCGTAACCCCGGGCCTCTGTACGGTCCTCACCCTCCCGCCCTCGCCCCATCCCTTGCCCGGTATTGAGCTGATCCACACGGGGCAGGGCCTGGGGCTCAGCCTTCTAGGGGGGGTCCCTTTGGGCTCTGCCCATTCGAAGTTGATATGTGAAGTCCACCCTGCGACCCGCCCGGAGGAGCCGTGAGTCAGGCAAGAGTGTACGTGAGGGGAGAGAGCCACCTCCCAGCTGCCCTTGGACTCAGGCCAGGGGGTGGCAGGGAAACCCTCCATGGCACACATTCAGGGGTTGCTGCTGGCTAAGGAGCTCACTTGGACTGCTCAGAGACCTCTGTGTAGGAAAACACACACGTATACACAGAACGGCCCTCCTGACCTCACTGCTGTGGAATCCCTTCCATAACCGCAAGTCTTAGGACTTTTTTTTCCCCCAGAAGTTCAACTTCAGAAGAGAAGTGAAGATTTGAAAAACTAAAACATATACACATTTTTCTTTTCTAACAAAAGTGTCTCTACACTTGTGAGTTTTACCTGAAGCCCAATAGCCCAGAAGCCAGCAATGCACTTGGCACTTTTTAAAATTCAAATGAAAGTCTGAATGCTGGTCCTCTTGCCTGAGGCAATAGTTCACTGGGCTCTCCAAAAGGCTTCCCTCCAAGGAATTCACAGAACCTTCCTGGCATGTCCTACGCAAAACTCATCCTATCCCCCTGGAGTGACTATCACCGGCTTCCAAAGTGGAAAATAAAGGTGCCCTGAGGCCATGCCCTGCCCTGCCTTAACTACTGGGGTGGTGGAAAGAAGGGCTAGTGAAGAAGCACCTGGGCTGCTCTCCCAGTCTTGTGCTTGAATGGCATTTCACATTTGCCGCATCTGTGAATGAACTGCAAATTCCACAATGTGACAGCCTGGGGCTGTCGCCAATGAGGAAAAATCACCAGTTTTGAAAGTCTAGTTGGAGATTGCATCAGAGAAAGACACAGGGGGAGGCGAGGGAAGCAACCCAGCCTCTAAGAACGCACTTCACAATTTCTCTGAAAGTCAGCACGAAGCTCGTGGCCTCCCGGGGAGGGCACATTTGCAAGGGCCAGATCTTAGCCCAACTCTCCCCCTTCCTTTCCTCTAAAAGTCGTAATTTAATTACATAATTAATTACATAATCTATCAGCTCAGGCCTTCCCACCTGAGAAGTCATCCTTGGAGTGGTGTCAGGTGGGAGCACCACGATGGAGATATACTAGTCCGCCGTCATCCCAACTAGAGCACGCGACTGGGTAGCGCTGCACAATTGCTGCTCACTTAGCAAGCTCCTTCCCTCTACAGCTAACAGCTTCCTGCATCTTGCTCTCAAAGCCCTTAGCTCTCTTTATCTGGCTATTTTTAGAAACTGGCCTTCCAGATAGAGATCCGCTTCCCCAGGTGCCATCTTGGCACCTTCCTCAGCACCTCAAACCAAACGCACCCAGGATGCCCTGGGTCTTTCCTTCCTGCAGGCTGGAAGGTGACGCCCTTGCAGCCCTCAAGCCTCGCAGGCCTTCTGCTCCCTCTCTCTTCCTCACTCTTATGGCCCATTCTGCCCCAGAAGTGCTTCTCCTACCCTTCAGTCACCTTCTCATTCCCACTTCTACTGTGCAGGCAGGTATGTAGTGGAAGTAAGAGAAGAGCGTCACAATTCTGTCATTTCACGGGACCCTGTATGTCTCCCCGGTCCGGATGAATGGCTGACCCAGTCCCTCTCACACACGGCTGGCATATCCACCCAGCTGACCGTCGTGCGTTCGTGGGTTTGGCTCAAAACCTTCCCGTGCCTCTCCCAGGGCTTATGCTCCTAGTCAAGAGCCTTCCTGACGGGACCCATCTCATCCCCTCCGTGCCCTTTCTCCAGTCTCAAGGTGCCAGGCTGACATCACTTTTTAAACCCCAGCATCAAGGCTCCCCGCGATCCTTTTTTCCTTCCTCTCTACCGATCAGAATCCTCCTGACCTTCAGAACAGTCTTGTTCATTCAATCGTTTGAAAAATACCCGTTGAGGGCTGTGACGTCCCGGGACGTCCCTCCCCCAGATATCTCATCCACATAGATTCGACTCCTTTATTCCTCTAGCATTTGCTTCCTGGGTCCCTCAATTCATTCTTGGCCTTTACTGACTGCCTTGTACCATCTGTCTTTTCATCGTGCCACCTCATCGGACTGTGAGTCTCTCAAGGACAGAATTGTGCTTTATTCATTCTTGTATTCCCCATGGCAACGAGTGCCAGACACGAGACATCGTGGGTCCTCACATATTCTTGGAACAAACTAATAATCATTTTAAAAAATCCAGTTACGGGAATTCAGCTTCACTAGAAACGTTGGGCTCTCCAGCCAAAAATGTAATAAAGACTCCCTTTATTCTGGGTTTAGTGCAAAATAAACAGAGAGGCTTGCCTTTTTTCACAGCATAAGCGCTACTTGTGTGATTTACCGATGGACAAGGAGATTGTCTGCACTTTATCCATGCGACCTCTTGTCATCGGAGCTGTTTAACACCCTCCCCTTTCCCCTTGAAATCTGAGGCTAATAAATAGTTATAAACTGAATTAAAAGCTGATCTGACCCTCAGTACACATTTAGATGGTTTAGCTATGTGGGTATCACAGTCCAAGACATGTTGTACTGGAAGAAGCTGGCTACACTGTAATTATCCCCTTTTGATGATCAAATCGGAAATTCACAGCCTAAGAAACTGCTAGCCAGTGATTCCTACCGGCTACATAGATGAAAGGGAAGCGGGAAGGCAGTGCAGCGATCTCTGTTGCTCAGCTCTTTGTGATGGAGACCAGTCTGGGCGGAGGGGGTCGGGGTGGGAATGGCTTGAGAACTGAGGTCATGCTGAGGCACCAGAGGAAAAAGCCGGCAGTCAGTCTGGGCCCTCCTCCTACAAACCAAGAACTTTGCAATGCTGCTGGAGAATCCAATGCTCTGTGTTTCATTTTCCAACCTGAAAGCAGTGGGGCGGGTAACAGAGGCTGCTTCTTTGGAGAACAGTCAAGACCTGCTGTCTGCAGGAAGCTGGAAGGACACCTACGCCAGCAACCAGTCCCTCTGGCCCATCAGGGGTGCTGAGGCCACAAACCAGGCAGTCCGTGGGCCTGGCCAAATGGTCCACCACGCTCCCAGGTAGGGGACCTGACCTGTTGCTTCTCCTCCCAGCAACCATCACCAGGGTGACAAAGTAATGACTTGGGAAATCGTCTTTCTCCACTGTGGGACAGCAAATCTGGGGAGGGCAAGACTGTCCTTTCAGTTCATTGATCCCTTGATTCCCAGGGCCCAGCATAGCGTCTGCTGCCCAATTAAAATGTAGTGGAGGAACGAACGAACAGGCACGGCATCCAGCTGCCTTAGCAACAGCCTCATGGGGATGGGGCCGGGGGGAGTCGTTGTCGCTGACTCCTCCAGCATGGCTGAGGTGACTCAGATGAACCACCTGGGCCCTTTGCCACCACCTTCATCCCAGTCACATCGGGAGCCCCACCCTACAGAACCGATCTGCCCAACCAGGGCAGAGAGAGGCTTTCTCCAGCCCAGCTCAAGCCCCTACTTCTTCCATAGAGACTCCCTCCCACTGATCTCACGCCATTTATTTATTTCTTCTATAACCTCTCCCTTTCCAAACTGCCACAGAATTTGCCATCCAATGCACACTGTTCAATGTTGGAGTACATACTGCCATTTATTTATTTCTTCTATAACAAATTATAAGGCTACTTATTCGTCGATTTCATCTAATGAGTGGGTATAACATTACTTATTTCTTTCAACTCGCAAACAATTATAATATTTATAATTTTCAGAGGGTTGTGCGTACAGCACGCCGGCCAGGGATAGGGTTTCCCAGATCTGCCAGGATGTGCACAATTTCAAATATTCTGTTCTGTTAGCTGCATAAACGCCCTTTTGCTTTTCAGATGCAGTGACCTATTTTTCGTTGGGAAAACAGGTCACCCTAGAACTACTTCTCTTGTTCCCCTTGTGGTTGGTGGCTGGTGAGCCCAGACCACATAGAGGCTCTCAATAAACAGAATCATGGAATGTTAGCACCGGACAGGATCTAATACCTCTTCTTGCCCAAGCTCTCTGTAGGCTGGGAGAAAAAACCCAGGAGAGCTACATGCGATGACCCAGTTCGGCAAGTCTGGGGATTAAGACGCTGTGGGCTCCCATCGTGGCCCTTTACTCCCTTGCTAAAGGGTCCGACACAAACTGCCCACTTGCTACCATCTCTCCTCCTGCCACAGAGGGAAAGCCGGCCAGCTACCCTGTGGCCTTCGGGGGAAGCAGGGCTATATTTAGCTTGGAGGGACCGCTGCCTTCTGAACTCCACAGAGATGAAAACAGACCCTCTTTCTTTAAACCACCCAGTGTAACCTGCTGCACGTCCTCTTGGTGGGGGTGTGTGTGTGTGTGGAGAAACTCCTGGCCGGGAAGTGTTTGGACCTTTCTAGAGTTAATTACTCCCTTTCAGGCGCCATGCCTCCACCCCTAAGAGCCCCCTCCCCAGATGCTGGGGAGATAAGGCCGCTGCTGAGGGGAAAACCTTGAAGCATTTAGCAGCTAACTGTGGCTCATAAAAACCTGCAGTCCTGGAATTTAAAAAATTCACAACAGCCTCCATCCCTGTGGTTAAGAGAAGAAAGAGCTTTTTCAGGTCTCAGCGCCCCTCCAGAAGGAGGTGAGAGAGCAGAGGGGAGGGGTACCGGATTCTCCCCACCGTTGGAAGTGAACACCCTTCTCCTGGCTCCCTCCTCATCCTCTCACTCCTGGCCCCTCCAGACTGCCTGGGCTTCCGGCTGTCACAAAGGAGAAATTGGGGCTCCGGGGCCACTCGGGGGATAGGCCACCCCTAAATCTCACAGCCGGGGCATTTCCAATCAATTCTGGGAACGTTAACTGCTTTTGCAAAAGAGCCTTTAAAATACTGGGCAGAGAAGAAGGTGGGGTGAGAAGGTGAGGAAAGGAAAAACCCGTTATGTTCCCTGATCTAACAGTCCACGGGCCTCAGCCACGAGCCTTTCTGTGAGCACATGACTTAGCAAAAGAGCCAGTGCAGAGAGGGCTGTGCACAAGGGCATCTGGATTTGTCATCTCTCCTTATCTAATGCTTTTTCCAACTTGTCCACCGCCGCAGACAGGAAACAAAGTCTCTTGATTTAAGACCCTCTGAACTCTAGGGAGTTTCGGTTGGAGCTCTGTTTTCCAGGTTTAAAAAAGATATATTCACTTGAAACTAACAGTATTTTACATTTTATTATTTGCTCCTGTTTCCCTCTTTTGAAGAAGGTTTTGAGAACTGGCCCAAGACTCATTTTCCTGCAGAAAATGCTGTTTTACAGTGAGGTGCCCAGAGACCCCAGAAGGGTCAGTCCCTCTGGACATGCAGCTACAAGTCTTAGCCTCCAAGGGGACCCAGACTCAGGGGTCCTGCCTTCCACTCTGGGGTCTAAAACTTAGACCTCAGAAAAGGGGAGAAAGGAGACCCTGCTCGGTTAATTTTCTGGATGAAATGAACCCAGGTTGGTGAATCAGTGGTAAGGAGAATCTCTTGTAACACTTTATAGTCTGCAAAGCACTTTTCCAGAAATCATCTGATTTTCCCCCTTACAGAAGGAGTGTGTGCCGTGCCATTCTGATGGAGAAACCACTGCCCCTCTGGATTACAGACTTCGTAGCTGGAAGGGATTGAATTCAACCCACTCATCTTAAAGAAAAGAGTGGACTCGCTCTGTGCTCTGGCCAACAGGGAGCTCAGGGGCCAAACCTGTGAACTCTCCTTGGGTGGGGTCATTCATCTGAAGAAGAGGCACTTTTTCCCTCCTCTAGAAGGGAATTTATGAAGTGTCAAGGGGCCCCTGAGGATGCCCCAAGCAGATGTAGGAATCCACGGAAGCAGAGTTAGCTCATCGAGTGAAATTCCATCATTCAGGCCCCAGGGTTTAGTGACTCATGCCTCTGGCATCCCGGAGTGGGATGAACTTGGTCTAGACGGATGCAGTTTTCTTCCACTCTCTGCTTGGGGAATTCCAGTGTGCTCCGGAGAAGGAACAAGCCTGTGAGGGTCATCTATAATGGTCTGTGATCTGTTCCCAGTCTCCAGGCGTCAACGAGGGTGCGTAGTATAGAACCCGGCTTCACCCTTTCAAAGTAAGGGTGAGAAGAGATGGGGTGTCTTCGTGACCTTCACTAGCCTAATTGTTTACATCTGGGGTCACAAGACACAGAGAAGGTATTACCTGACACTTCACTCTTGGCTGCTTTTAAATTTATGGGCCCCCAACCGGGGGAAGTTGAGCGGAGTGGGGCTTTAATTTTCACTTTGATGTGGAAAAGTGCAGGTGAGAAGTGTCTGCTTTCAAGGCCAAAGTCATGACGGGCCAGAGAAGCGGTAGAGAGAGATCCAGAGCACACACACTAGCTGGCATCCCTTCTCTGTGTGTGTGTGTGTTTGTGTGTGTGTAAGATGCATGACCCCAATTCACACAATGGTGGGCACTGCCAATAGCCAGCTAGTGTGCACCCCCTGTGTGGGCTGGGTGCGTTTTCATAGATGCAGAGAAACAAGGGATCTTAGAACTTGGTAATCACCTCGTCCTGTGTCCTTCCCATGTAGGGATCTGGCTGTGCTGTTCCTGGCAGGAGGTCATCCAGTTCCTGCTTGAGCTACTCCAGTGACAAGGAGCTCACCTCTAGCAGGTAAGCCCCGTCCCCTGTGTTGTAGAGTCTTCACACGGAGCTGACATCTACACCCCAATCCCTGCCCATCCATCTTAGTTCTGGAACTTAGCATTCATCGCACTCTTCTCCATGGTAGCACTTCAATAGCTGAAGAGGACGGACATGTCTCCCCCCACCCCATATCTCTCTTCTTGACCCAGTATCTTCATTTCTTCATATGGTGCGGTTTCCAGACCTGTCTCCACTCGGCTTGTCCCTCCTCCGGGAGACACAGTTAAGAGGTGACCCCAGAACTGCACTTAGTTCTTGGTCCAAAAAGCAAGGAGTTTAGGGAAATAAGTCTTCCCCCAGTGTATCAGTTTACATTCACTTTTCTCGCAGCCATACCATACCTTTGGCTTGTACTGAGCTTTTAGGCAACCGGTTCCCTTCAGGGATCTTTTAAATATAATCGGTGCTTTCAGTCACTTTCCCTGGCTTTTACTCTTTAGCGATTCCCTGCTCCCGCCCCCCGCCCCCCGTGAACCTTGATATAGGACCTTATATTCATCCCTAACATGTTCCAGTTTGGGTTTATTATTTCAACCTCCTGAGGTTTTTCTGAATCTCACTCCATGATGTTTTATCCCAGCAATCCCTCCTAGTTTTTGTGTCTCCTATAAATATTATCAGTATACATTTTAATCTCCACGCAAATTTCTGATACATGGTGGAAAGGCAGAGAGGAGCCCTGGGCTACACCAGTAGAGACCATCCACTGTGTTCACGCTAATTAATCAGCAGTTCTGGGTATCATGAGTCACGACTCCCCGCTAGCTGCATGTCCACCAAACCTACATGTCTTCCTCTGGTCCACACACATCTAACAGGGGACATTTCTCTAGCCAAGACGAGTGACTGCATGACTTAAGCTACTGACACAGCTATTACACAAGGTATTTCGGAGAAGCTTCTCACATCCCACAAATATTCCTGGTAGGTGGTCTGGGTGGCTCCCTACCCATCGGGCCAACCCTGCCCGTACACATGAGCTTGAGCCACAAAGTCCTGGATGGCAGAATCTTCTGGTAACTCTTCGAGGTTCTCATCAGACACCCTGAGATCTAGGCCTGTTGATGACCTGCTTTTAGCAGATATCAAAGGGCAGAGGTTACAGGGGACTACTCATCAACTGAAAATTTCTACAGCATCCCTGGCTAGACAGGAAGGCTTCTAGTCTGGTCCATGGTAACCAGTCTGATTCGTATGACAGCAGGAGGGAGGCCTTCTAGGAAAATACAAAGCTTAGAGGTTGCAGAAGTTATCCAGCCCTTTAAACCAGACTCCCCTCAGCTAGCCCTCTCTGGGCTATTGTAAACTCATTTAGGACCTAGGCTCCTTGCCTTGGAATGATTTTCCAACTTTCCCCGAGACATGCATCTTGTCTTCTTGTGTTATAAGGGCTGGACGACAAGGGTCATGTTTACTTTCCCCGGTGGCGTCCCAGACCATGACGTGTGTACAGCAGGCCTCCAACAAATGTAGGCAGATACTAAGCTTTCCTATCACAGAATCTCAGCCCTTCCAGAATAAGAAAGTTCTCGCCAACGTATTTTTTCCCAGTCATTTCTCAGCCTATTCCACCCAATTAAGGTTCTGCTTTCTCTATGACCCATCTTATTTCCCCCTTAAAAGCTAAGCAGTAGAACTGGCCCATAGAGCTATTCCATAAACATTTCTCTGTTGAAGTGCCCTTCACAGAGTCCTTTGCCAGCACCATTATTTTTTTTTTTTCTAGTGACAGATGAGCCTTCTCATTTTCCCAATCCAAAACCCACAAACATTTTGGCCCACTCTCCTTTGACTCAAGCTATCAGTGACTTTCTTATGCCCAGAAGCCTGGATCTTTGCTTGACAATCCATGCGGATTACCCTGAGGTTGTAGGATGAGCAAAAGCCCATTAACAATGTCACACGTTTGGCCTTGAACCAAGGCCAGCAGGTTGCCGAAGCTGTTGGTTTCAAGCAGGAGCCTAAAGAAGTCTCTTTCTATGGTCTGCTGGCCGTTTCAGAACTTGGGAAATGTAACGGTCAATTCATTAGAAAGAAACATCTCAGTCATTGGTGATAGATATGGACTAATATTTATTTGTAGTTGATTAATACTGGGATTCCAAAATTTAGAGATCCCTGATTTAACCTGTTCAGTAGAATTATAATACTGTTAGATCCAATTACTACTAAAAAATTTCTGGGGACCACCCCCCGCCAAAAAAAACCCTCAAAGATGTCACACATAAGTTCACTGTCCTATTAGGCAGGGCAATACTATGAAGGAATGATTTGCTTCTCTGCATTTCTCATCACTGTTTAGTTTGATATTTTATCCTAGGATATTCTTTTTTTTTTTTTTTGCGGTACGCGGGCCTCTCACTGTTGTGGCCTCTCCCGTTGCGGAGCACAGGCTCCGGACGCGCAGGCTCAGCGGCCATGGCTCACGGGCCCAGCCGCTCCGTGGCATGTGGGATCCTCCCGGACCGGGGCGCGAACCCGTGTCCCCTGCATCGGCAGGCGGACTCTCAACCACTGCGCCACCAGGGAAGCCCTATCCTAGGATATTCTTCACCCAAGTGGATAATGATCTTTGGTTTTCATTTCTGGGAAGAAGAAAATTTGGGAATTGGAGATATTGCTCCCGTTAGGTACCCAGCATTATTTTTATTGGATATGATGGTGAATTAGATGTAAGCCCTGCCCTTTGGAGTTTCCAACATTGGAAAGATGAGATACATATGAGTGGGTGCTAATTATTTCATATGAGGTTATAAAGAATGGCGATGGAAAATGTGAAACTGGACTGGATAAGTCCACCCTCCAAATTATAAACTTCATGGTAAAGCAAAGTTGTCATCAGGAACTGGAAGACTAAATAAAGTACGTCAACTCTGCAACCATCTCTTCTAGTTATCCCAAATAAAACAGCAGCATTTGAAGAGTGTGGTCTCATGCTGCCAGCTGAGAGAAGGCTGGGAATCCTTTTCCACACTATTATGCAGGCTTGGACCAGTTCCCAGCATACTCAGTGTGCTCCTGGAGCATATGAGAAAGACTGGGACAGACTGAGTCATGGGAGGAAAATGTAAAGACCACAGTCTGGGGAGAACTTCCTCCGGAGACCAAATAGGGCAATTTCAAGAGTCACCTCTCCTCAGCATTAGTCCTGAGGTCAGCTGGCGGCTAAAGCACAGTGAAGGCTCCTTGGCCTGGATTCATGGCAGATCCAACATCCCCTTGGGGGTTGGAGTCCCCTCGAGGAGGGAGTCTTGGCTGCCTCATCTTCCTGTCCTAAGCCCCACATATGTTGCACACAAGAGGACTGCATTATATATTTGTTCATTTTGTTCTCTGGCTGGAGAACTTGTTGAAAAGATCAATCTGAAATTTAGTCATAAATGTAGAAGGGTCACGAGCCCTTTTGCCATTCCCAAATGCTGACTTGGGTCAGGCTGGCAACATCAGAATCATCTGAGAGAGCTTAAAAATAATAACCTGGTCCCATAGTGGGAGACTCTCATTCAGGAGGTCTGGGATGAGGTGCCAGTGCATTTTAAAAGTGATTCTGGAGACTTCCATGGTGGCGTAGCGGTTAAGAATCCACCTGCAAATGCAGGGGACACAGGTTTGTTCCCTGGTCCAGGAAGATCCCACATGCCGCAGAGCAACTAAGCCCGTGTGCCACAAGTACTGAAGCCCGCGCGCCTAGGGCCCGTGCTCCACAACAAGTGAAGCCACTGCGATGAGAAGTCTGTGCACCGCAACAAAGAGTAGCCCCTACTCACTGCAACTAGAGAAAAGCCCGCGCACAGCAACGAAGACCCAACACAGCCATAAATAAATAAATAAATGTATTTAAAATAAAATAAAAGTGATTCTGATCCCCAGCTAGATCTGGGACAACTGTCCTAGGGCAGCCGGTCCCCAGGATGACCCCAAATGACCAATACCCTCTGTAGTCACACCCTTGGGTAATCTCCTCCCACACTGTATACTGTTTGTCTGAGTGACCAATAGAATACAGCAGAAATGATGGTCCATCACTTCCGAGATGAGGTTATGAAAGATGCAGCTTCCCTGTTTTGCTCCCTCTCTCTTTCTCTTTTGAGTCACTCACTCTAGAGAAAGACAACTGCCATGTCTTAAGGACACTCAAGCAGCCTATTGGGAGGTTGTGTGGAGAGGACCAGAGGCCTCCAGCTGACAGCCAGAAGGAAGCAAAAACCTGCCGACAACCACAGGAGTCAACTTGGGAGAGGAGTCCCCAGCTCCAGTTGACAACATGACTGCAACCTCATAAGATGTTCTGAGCAGAGTGAACTGGCTGACCACTCCTGGATTCCTGACCCTCAGAAGCTATTCAAGACAATCCATGTTTGTTGCAAAATATGAGGGGGGTGGGATAATTTGTTACACTGCCGTTGCTAGCTGATACACCTTCCTAGTCCAAAGGGCAAGCTCCTGTACACAGCACAGACCTTTCTAGCTTCATTTCACACTATTTCCACATTCATAATTACAGTCTTGAGTGGTACCGACCTGCTCATCCCCAGTTCACACCTCCGTGCCTTTGTGTCTTTGTCCAAGTCGTTCTCTGTGTCTGGAATGCCCTTTCCCCACTGATAGCAGCCTCTTCTCCAGAAATCCTTCCTCAACTGCCCTGGCACCAAATGAAATTGGTTTAGGTCCCCCCACCTGCCACAAAAGTGATCACACACACTTCTCAGAATCATAGGTGAGAAGTGAGATACATGGAAGAAGGAAAACATTCACATGAAGGAGTCATCAAGAGCACATGAACTTGTCAGACAGAGAAAGACAAATACCATATGATATCACTTATATGTGGAATCTAAAATATGACACAAATGAACCTACCTACGAAACAGAAACAGACTCACAGACTTGTGGTTGCCAAGGGAGAGGGAGGGTGAGGGAGGGATGGAGTGGGAGTTTGGGATTAGCAGATGCAAACTGTTACATATGGGATGGATAAGCGACAAGGTCCTACTGTAGAGCACAGGGAACTATATTCAATATCCTGTGATAAACCATATGGAAAAGAATATACAAAAGAATGTATATATGTATAACTGAATCACTTTGTTGTACAGCAGAAATTAACACAACACTGTAAATCAACTACACTTCAATTTAAAAAAAAAAAGAGCACATGACTTGCCTCTATGTTGTTGATCAGCGAATTGTCAAACTTGAACCCAGGAATTCTTTTGTCACTGCACACCACACCCACATCTTCCGTGTGCTTGCAGTCAGTGACACCCCAGCCATTGGAGGAGCAGGCTGCGAGGGTCCCCTCATTGCCGGTGCAGTAGACGTTGTCCAACCAGATGGGCCCTAAGGAAGCAGAGAAGAGAGAAGCCAAACTCCACGTCAGAGCAGGTTTGAGTCTTTGGGGGCACCAAGGGCGTACACAGAAAGAGAGTTTTTCCCTAATTTTGGTAGCTGTGTGTGGTTCTCAGTTGGTCAGTGTGTTGAGATATTGCATACAGTTCTAGACCATCTGGATTCCCTTGCCAGAGGGATGAGATTTAGGGATGTGGCAGATTGAACATGATTAGAATAGAAATCAGATTTAAGCCCAGAAGGCACGTGGTATAATGGGAAGAACAGGGACTTTGGATACTAAGCTGTTTGATAGGAATTCTGGCTCAGCCACTTAGCTGTATGATCCTGATCAAAGCTCCCTTTTCTCATCGGTGAAGTGGGGATAATAACGACACTCGAATGACAGGGGCGTGTGCAGATTAGAGATAATGCATGACATGTGCCTAATTTATCATTGGTCCATAGTTACTCAAAAAATGGTAACGATGGGGCTTCCCTGGTGGCGCAGTGGTTGGGAGTCCGCCTGCCGATGCAGGGGACGTGGGTTCGTGCCCCGGTCCGGAAGGATCCCACGTGCCGCGGAGCGGCTGGGCCCGTGGGCCATGGCCGCTGAGCCTGCGCGTCCGGAGCCCATGCTCTGCAGTGGGAGAGGGCACAGAGGTGAGAGGCCTACGTACCGAAAAAAAAAAAAATAATAATAATAATATAGGACGCTTGTGAGACATACAAGCAGGTAGGCAAGGGAGTGCTGCCCCAAGAGCTGGGTGAACTACATTTTTATAATCAAAGGAGAAGTGGGGAGGGGTAGAAGACCACCTTCTTCCTCATTCTCGAGTAGACATCGGGCTTCCATCATCATTCCCTCCTCCACATCGGGCGGGGGGGAGTTTTTTGTCCCTCTGTGGCCCAACCAGGACTGTCATGGCGCTATGGAAATTAGCAAAAAAGGTGGCAATCCATGCTAAAATAAGGTAAGTCATCTCAGGTTTCAGTATAATGAGGGTCTTCTACTTTGGAATGTCATCTTTATCCTGTATTTTTGTTTTTAGTGCGTGCAGAGGAACAAGTCCTAGGAATTGTTAACTTACTGACCTCAGCGGCAGGATACAGGTGTCATTTTCCTACCATTGTTTTATTGTCTTGAGGCCTGTCTCGTGCTTCTGTTGCATGGTTTTATTGCTAAGCAAGCTTGCTTTCTTGAGTGATCATTAACTTACAGGGGTCTCCCAAAGTTCCCTCTCTGTCCATGATCTCTTAGTGGGATTTTTAAACTATTGGATTATCTTACCCTATCCCTATCAAAATGGTGTAGCCCCTGTAGAACACAGTATGGTGCTTCCTCAAAAAATTAAAAATAGAATTACCATATGACCCAGCAATTCCCACTTCTGGGTATATATCCAAAAGAATTGAAAGCAGGGTCTCCAAGAGATATCAGTACACCCATATGCATTACAGCATCATTCACAATAGCCAAAATGTAGAAGCAACCTAGGTGTCCATTGACTAACTGTGGTCTATACATACACTGGAATATTATTCAGCCTTAAGAAGGAACGGCATTCTGACACATGCTACAACATGGAGGAACCCTGAGTTCATTATGCTAAGTGAAATAGTCCCGAAAAGGCAAAAACTGTATGAATCCACATATATAAAGTACTGAGAGTAGTCAAAATCATAGAGACGGAGAGTAGAACGGTGTTTACCAGGGGCTGGGGGAGGGGGAGTTGGGGAGCGGTTATGTAATGGGTATAGTTTTAGATCTGCAAGATGAAACGTGTTCTGGAGATGGGCTGCACAACAGTGTGAATGTACTTAACATTACTGGACTGTACACTGAAAACTGGTTAAGACGGTACGTTTTATGTTCCGTGCATTTTACCACAATTAAAATTTTTTTTAATGTTAAGCGCTAGAGGGTTTTCAAGTAGTGAGTTTTATTAGTATTACTACGCAACGAAAGGAAACAAAGTCAAAGCTCCCCTTTTTCTCAGGACTCCGGGAGGACTCTAGTACTGCGGTCCCCAACCTTTTTGGCACCAGGGACTGGTTTCGTGGAAGACGAGTTTTCTGGGGCGGGGGGAGGGGGGATGGTTCAGGCGGTAATGCGAGCGCTGGGGAGCGGCAGACGAAGCTTCACTCGCTCACCTCCCGCTCCCCTCCTGCTGTGCGGCCCAGTTCCTAAGAGGCCACGGACCAGTACCAGTGCACGGCCTGGGGGTTGGGGACCCCTGCTCTATAGTATAATGGAGTCAGAAAACCTGGGTTCAAATTCTCTCTGACTCAGGCTTGGGCAGCACGTGACTGGGTCAACTGCTTCACCAAGCCCATTCTCAAGCGAAAATAATGATACCAACAAACAGGTCACCATGGAGCTTCAATGAGATAACATAGGTGCCTGGTATGTGTTCACCCTCCCTTTCTCCTTCCTCCTTCCAGTAAGTCAGAAAAACAATGCATTCTGTTGTCTCCATGATGCGAGGAAAAAGCAGATAAAAAACACTCCCATTGTAAAGATGAGAAAACCAAGGAGAATCTGAGGTTCTTCAAGGTCAGAGGGGACCCGGGACCAGTCTCCTGACTTCGAGGCCCCGCTGAGACATGTCTGCTGCGACAGATGGCTGCTCAGGCCTCAAAGGAGATCACCTCAGGCATACTGAGGGGAACAAAGGGCTTATTGAAAACATCTGGGCTGAGGTTTTCCAACTGGTTTCTCAGTTTGGCCTCGTTTCCAAGCCATCAAGCTCCACTGAAACATATGCTCCCTAATCGATTGCTGTTTCAACAACAAACCAATGTTTGTCTTGCTAAGTACTAGCAACGGAAAAGACCCTCCACGTGTGAAGCGGGGCCTCTTCTTTGGAACATTCTGTAGCAAAGCTGCTGAATGGACAGAGACGGTGAAAAGAAACAGAGCCCTCATTCCCTCTGCAGTGAGAGAAACCACCCCGGCTAAGGAGATGGGAAACAGGACAGCACACAGCTAAAAGCAGCAGGAAGCGCTGCAAAACAGATGCCCCAGGGCCTGCTTTACTTTTTGATAAGGAAGATTTGAAATTAGCACCCTGGAGGGCTAATGGGAACTATTATCCCAAAGAGTTGCTTTCCTAAGAAGCTTCAATTCACCCCCAATAATTCTACCCTCTAGGCATTCCCACCAGTTACCTTCTTAGATAGTGGCAATGTACATTTCTACTTAGCCCCAGATGCAGGCATGATAAACTCATTTGGCCTGATTTCATGATATTTTTTTTCCTGTATGCTTAATGCCTCACAACTAGACGGTTCTGATTCCAAAGCAACCAGCTCTTGTTCTGCTATTGGAATGCGGGGTGCTTCCGGGCACAGTTCAGTACGTGCCATCTCAGAGCTGCTAGGAAAGTGGCACTAGGGACACAGATGGGGCTCAAACTTTGGATGCAAAATGCCAATCCGAAGCAAAACTCCATTTCACTCTTTCCACTCATTTCATCTAAGAAATCCTTCTCCTGATGAAAGGAGAAGAGACGTACAAACAAGTTAACAGATCATTTGGAGGATAAACATCATAAATAAAATTCTGTTTGAATGCCAGTCCTCCCCAGGGCTGTTGGGGCAGTGGAAATCATTCAACTTAGGCGCTTCAGGACCCCACTGTGATCATCTGCTGGCTTCGTCACTCTGATCTGAAGAACGAGGGAGTGAGGGGGAATCACATCTAACCTCAGATCTGAGGACAGGCAAAGGAGAGCAACCATCTGAGGTTCGGGTGCCTGTGAGGCCATCCAGAAGGTGAGAAATGGGGCAGCTGTCCCCTCTAGAACGTTCTAAAAGGGCCCATGATTTCTCTGAGCTCAGAGATGTTTTGGGAGAAAAAATCTATTGAAAGGCTAGGCTGGAAAACCTAGAAGGTCCACGGATGTTCTCCCCAGCTTCATTACTACAGCCTGAACTTCAAAGGAGTTGATGACGGTGGCACTCCTGGGCGGGTGGCCTCTCACAGGTTCACCTACAGTGTTTCCAGTTCATCCACAGAGCCGACTAAACCCCATCAGAGCACACCCCAGGGCACTGGTCACTATGCTAACTGTTTTTAATATTCTTCAAAGTCAATCTGAATCAGCATTGGTGATGTCGTGGTGAGCACAGCTGCCTTCCAAATCCAACTGAATCAGTTGATTAATATTTACTGAGTGACCCCCTTGTACCCAGTGTTAAAAATCCTAAACTGACGCTGATGAGATTCAAATACATTTTACATTTAAAGGGTCTCTCATGAAAAACCAAGTACCGCTTTACATAGACAGCCTAATCCTTAAAGTCCTAGAGACATGACAGTTAAAATTTTTAGCATCAGTTTCTCCCTTCCTCTCTTTGGTACTTTTTCTCGCCTAAGTCTCGATGGTCTCAATAGCCCCAGAGAGGACGCTTCCAATACTCTAAGTTACTACACCTCGTCCCTCCAATGACTCTCCTCCACCCTACATCAGCCAGCATCCCATGGTCATAGCTTAGACCTTGACATTACAAACAATTGCACTCCCTCCCCAATCGCCATTTCAACACTTCTGCTGTGCATCTGCACCTACAACTCCATCTTTCTAGCACACTCATTCTAGCACTGCAATCTCAACCCACAACCCATCGATCCTAGCAGCTTTCCCCAGTCCTTCAATGGCTCCATGGAGTACCTTCCTACTTACCCAGTGTGGACTTCATGGACCGCGATTTTAATCGTTCCCTTGAAAATTCCCTCTACTCCTGTGAACTTTTCTACCTTCATCATCCTTGGATGGCAAAGTTTGAGCCAGGCTAACTCACCTCTCCAGCCCCCCCATGGCTGCTCCTGAGCAGGTGAACATGGGATGGGGAAAAACCATACCCATCTTACCTGATGACAGGTAAATTTTGTTTGGGTAGGAAGAAAATAAAGATGTCACTAGAAAAACCCCAAAGTCATTGGAAAACACTTGTTATAAAATAATTAGGCTTAGAGAGCCTGGAATAGAAAACATAAATCTGATGTTACCCCCAGAACACTCAGCTAGCAGAATAAGGGAAGATGTGAAAGGATGGAGAAGTGTCCAGAGTTTTTGTAACAAAGACAGCAAATGGGTTTTAAAACAGCGTATGCTAACTCATCTGTGCTGCTTTCACTCATATCATAGTAAGGAACCCAGAGCCAGCTTCAGAGAACATTTTACTTTAACTGCCGTGTCTTGATCCGGTTATTCCAAAAAGACGTATTCAATTACACAGAGGTGAGACATGTATGAGGCGCTATTTCCTTCTCCTATAATTTCTAGAATAACCAAAAGCAAGGGTTGGAAGGGACCATAACAATGATCTATTTCAGTGACTCCCACACTTGGCTACATGTGCAACCACTTGGGAGGCTTCCAGAAGTTACAGAGTCCTAGATTCCAGCGCAGACCTTAATTCTGAACATCATGGGATAGCACCCCAGGGGATGCTATGCCGTTGGTGTGGCACTAATGCGTTTATCCAGGATGAGAGTTTGGGCACCTCTGATTGATTCCAGCAGCCAGGCCCGCGCTGACACCTGTGCAGCTGCTTGGCCAGGTGGAAGAGCTGCTTTTGCTTTACTAACCCAAGGAGGGGCACTCCAGCTGGAGATTTTATTTTATTTATTTATTTATTTGCTTATTTATGGCTGCGTTGGGTCTTTGTTGCTGCGCACAGGCTTTCTCTAGTTGCGGCGAACGGGGGCTACTCTTCATTGGGGTGCGTGGGCTTCTCATTGTGGTGGCTTCTCTTGTTGCGGAGCACGGGCTCTAGGCACCAGGGCTTCAGCAGTTATGGCATGCGTGATTCAGTTGTTGTGGCTCGCGGGGTCTAGAGTGCAGGCTCAGTAGCTGTTGCACACGAGCTCAGTTGCTCTGCAGCATATGGGATCTTCCCGGACCAGGGATCGAACCCATGTCCCCTGCACTGGCAGGCAGATTCTTAACCACTGCATCACCAGGGAAGTCCAGGTTTTATTTTTAAATAATGTCCTTGACCCTTATCTACTTTCTTATTTAAGACCACAGACTATGACAGCTTCAAGAATTCTTAGAGAGCCTAACTTTCAGATTAGGAAACTGAGGGCAAGGAGGATAAATGTCTTCCCACAAAGCATATAGATAGTTAGGTCGACACAGGACTAAGCCCAAGGTTCTGGGCTCTAACACCTGCCCTCCCTCAAAATTTTTTTTTCCCCCAATTTTTTTTTCAGTGTATTGACTTAAAAAGGGAGGAAAGAAGCAGCCAATCAAAGTGAAAAACCCAAAGCAACTCGGTTCCTGTCCTGGCCAAGCCCAGAACAGTGTGTTGGTATTAAAAGTGTGAACTCTACCGGGACAGGAGGGTGGAAGAGTCAGGGGACACTAGCCTATGGGCAGCCTTTGTGACAAAGAGCCAAAGGCACTCCTTCCAGGGGGCGGAAGAAAGGCACCATCTCCCCCTGGCTGACGCAGCCCCAGGCAGGGCACAGGGCTCAAGAGATAACCACAGACTGACTTCAGCCGCTCCCTAGGGTCACTAACCAGCCTGGTTTCCCAGGACCAGGAGTTTCCCAGGCTGCCAGGCTTTGTGTGCTAAAACCAGGAAAGTCCTGGGCAACGCAGGACCGGCGGTCACCGTCCCCCTCCCTGGCACCCCTCTGCTCCCACCTTCCAGCACAGACACGGAGGCTGCCCAGATGGTGTATTATCAGGAATTGCTACTTGACAGTAACTGCAGCTCCGTTTGCCAGGCTATCCCCCTAGAAGCCTGTGCCCGGGCTCTCCAGGTGACCCCAGTGCTCGGTTCCCAAGCGCAGAGCGGTTTACCTTCCCCTTTGCCGTAGGAAGAGCTGGGGGTCCAGGACTTGGCCTCCACGTAGCCCAGCTCCCGGCAGACGACGTGGGCAGCGTGGATGGAGAAGTCGTCGTCACACACGGTGCCCCACCGGCCGTCGTAGTACACTTCCACCCGGCCCTCGCTGTGCTTCCTCTTCTGGCCCGCCAGGCGCAGCTGGATCTTGACCACGTCGGAGGGCACCTGAGGCCGGTGGTACTCCGGGGCGGGCTGCTGGAAGTACTCGGGGTAGTGGGGCCAGCTCTCGTACTGCGCCAGGCTCAGGGCGGGCAGGAGGGCGAGCACAGACAGACAGCCGCAAAGGCAGGAGCCTCCGGGTCTCTCCATCCCTGTCCTCGGGCTGGAAGACCTGATGGAGGGGGACACTTGGCGCTCAGGAGGGATGGGCAGGAGTTCCCTGGAAGAGAGGAGAGGTTCGGGTTACAGACATCTGGAAAACGGCCAGTGATTTCGTACTCTTTTGCTTAGGATTGAAAGCTCATTCCGGATTCCAACCTCTTCTCTTCTCCCATCTTATGCTTCAGCTAGACAGGCCTGGGAAGTCCTACTTCTTTGCCCACCACCTTCCCAGATCTTTGAAATGCTTTCTTCCAGGATGAGTCCTGGCAGGAAACAGAGCACACTTAGACTTCATTTGAGTAGAGTCTTTTGGTTTGTTTTGTTTTGTTAAATATTTATTTATTTATTTAGCTGTGCTAGGTCTTAGTTGTGGCACATGGGATCTAGGCTGCGGTACATGGGGTCTTTAGTTGCGGCATGTGGGATCTAGTTCCCTGACCAGGGATTGAACTGGGCCTCCTGCACTGGGAGCGGGGAGTCTTAGCCACTGTACCACCAGGGAAGTCCCCATTTGAGTAGAGTTTTTTAAAAAAGACTAGGTACATTAATGGATAAAGAAGATGTGGTACATATATACAATGGAGTATTACTCAGCCATAAAAAATAACGGAATAATGCCATTTGCAGCAACATGGATGGACCTAGAGATTGCCCTCTGGTGGGCTACTGAAGCAGCCCCCAGGGACTTCCTTCCAAGGCGGGCTTATTATCTAGACCTTCTCCTCACCCCTCCCAGACACCTTCATATCCCCAAAGAGGTTACAAACTGCTTAAGGGCAGGACTTGTTTCTCATTCTTCTTTGGCTCCTCCAGAGTGAGCATGGTAGGTTGGAAGACATGTTTATGGAATGAAAAGGTGATTTGGTTCCAGGTACCGAGTGGCTGGAGAAACGCAGATGTGACAGTGTATGTTGAAGAGGGCTCGGGTACTCCCAGGTAAGGCGGCCTTCCTCCCTCTGGACGTTAGCTGACCTGGATGGAAACGGCATCTTCTGGGTGCTGAGAATAACACTACGAGGCTTTGAGTCTCCATCTTTACTTACTCACGGGCACATACCTGAACCTTCCTATAGCTCTGCTTTCAGGCTCCAGGCCTCCAGACACCCCGACATGCTGCCCACCCACACCCCAGATCTCATTATGTTTTATACTCTGGACCTCAAGATGGCTGAGACCACTAAACGAGGAGGTCAGAGGTAGAGTCCCTTAAACAGCTCTCACGCAGGGCCTGTCCTTAGCTGAACGGTGGAGTAGACCCAGCCAGCAGTCCTGAGGCACTGCTCTAGCACTTGGGGAAGCCAAGGATGCCCAGGAGACAATTCCATCCCTTTACATAGCTTACGTCCCTGAGGGCTGCTGGGGGCTGAGTCCAGCCCGCTCTGTGCACAGAAGGGAGGCATAAAGCTCTTTGTACCAAACAGGAGAGGGGCTGAGTGGCCCATCATCAGGCAAGGGAGAGCAGGACAGCAGAGTGAGGGGGTGGGGGGTGATCACAGACTCTGGAGCCAGACAGTCTGGGTTTGCGTTCTCATTCTGATACGGACTAGCTGTGTGACCTTGGGCAAAATACTTAACTTCTCTCTGCTGTTTGATGTTTCATATCTATAAAATGGGTAGGATAATTATATCTAGCTCACCGAACTGTTATGAGGATTAAATGAATGGTACATAATAAGCCCTACAGGCGCATTTGCTAAATAAAAATTTAAAATTTTTATATTTTCAAGATTGTGGTCACCGTACCCAGGTGGAACCTACCTCTATGAATTCCAGGATGAGGTCCTAGAGCGGGAAATAAAAACTTAGTTCAGGTACCTTGATCCTTCCATAATTCAGAGAGCTAGGAAGACTGTCTTAAAGGACTGCAGGGGTATTTCCTGGAAGAGGAAGTAGACTTGGAAGATGGGGCCCCCAAAGGAAACCAGGACCAGCAGGTGAAAGCTACAGCAGGGCGTCATACATTCTCTATTAACCAGGTACAGAGGGTTAGGCCAATTGTGTGACTCAGTTCATGGCACACCACCACCAAGGAAGGACCAGATAAGTGCCCAGAACACCTGGGAGGGATGATCTAACTCGGAGAGAGGCAGTTCCACATCTGTCGGGACGGCCAGGCAGTGCCTGGTCCCATCCTGGGTTTGGGGGCAGAGATGCCTCAGCTTTGGGGGGCAGTCAGGATCGAGGATTTCGGAAGGCCCTCTGGTTCGCTGGAGATCCAGCCACCCTCATCCTGTGACTCACAAACAAGGCCAGAAAGTTGTGGGGTTCCTGCAACGGCCCTCTTCAGACCACAGCCTGACAGGCTAGTACGTGGCTCTGAAGGGACCCCTCATCGCCTCCTCCGCCCTGGCCACGTTTCACTCCTGTCCCAGCACATTGGCGTCCACGAGCTCATCTATGCCTCACTAGAATCTTGAGACATGGGTGGAGTAGCCAGAGATGAGGATTCTTACTCTACGAGGGAGAAAATCAAGAAGCAGAGAGAGAGGAATTTTCTGCTAGACTTCACCGGAATTGCACTGTTCGTGCAGGCAAAGCCAGAAGTAGTCAACCCCAAGCTACCAAAACATCCATGATCCACTATCACATATTAAAAATGTCCAAATTCCACCTGGGACACAGATGCCTTTATAAGGCGGAACATACCTACGTTCCTGGCTTCAGTTCCAACACTTCTCTCCTTGCCCTCACTCCAGCCCTTCACGTGTCACCCATCCAATCATATCAGCCTAGAGTGGCTTAAGTTTTCCCACCTCCATCAATGTGCTCCATCCCCACGCCTCCCCTTCCCTCCGAAAAGTGTCCGTCACAATCCTTCCTGTTCTTCAAGGAAAGCTTCCCAGATGCTCCTAATCAGAATCAATGTCTTCTCTGATTCTCTTTAAAATAGCATCCTGCTTGTGCTCTACACCAGTGTCATATCAGGCTTTAGTGGACACTCAGTCCCAGGGGCAGAAGCCATCTCTTGTCATTTCCACACAGTACCATGTGTTTCTGGCTATGGCAGACTAGCTTGTAACAGATACACCTTCCCACCAAGGACAACTGGAAAAGGTAGGTAAAACCCTAAAAGCATGTATCTGAAGACACTGGAGAGGTATCGAGGCAGAAGAATCGACTCAAGAATCCAGAGAGATGGGAAGTACAGCGAGGTAAGCCTGACACTCGTGTCTGCTTTTCCCCTTAAGCCATTTGCCAATTCCAAGGCAGTTGCCAACAGGCTGGGAAGCTAAGCAAAACTTCAGGCATCCTCCCAGGACTCAGGACACAAAAAATTTGAGTTCAGAGCCTGCCAAGGAGGAAGGGCCCTGTTAAATAGCCCCAGGCTTTCAGATAGGGGTCCCTGAAGTGCTAAACTCTAGAAGTTAGGACAGAGTTACTTTCTACGTGTTAGAAAGATCTAACATCCGTATAATTGGAACTCCAAAAGAGGACAGAGAGGACGTCTGGAAGAAATATTTGAAAAGATAACGGCCAAGAATTATACGAAACTGATGAAAGATAAGAAGCCCAAGAAGTACAGTTTACCAAAAAAAAAACCATACCAGGGCACATCAAAATCAGACCATGGAAAATCCAAGACAAATAGGAAAGCTTACAAGCAGCCGGAGTATAAAAGGAGTATTAACTTCAAAGGAGCAGCAGTAAGGGTAACAGTTGGCCTCTCAACAAAAAACAAGGAAACAAAGAAGATAATCACATGACAGTTTTGAAGGGTTGAAAAAAATAAGTCAGCCTAGAATTCTGTACCCCCTGGAGAGAATAAAGGTTTTCACAAAAGTGGAGAGAGGACTTCCCTGGTGGTGCAGTGGTTAAGAATCTGCCTGCCAATGCAGGGGACAGAGGTTCGAGCCCTGGTCCGGGAAGATCCCACATGCCACGGAGCAACTAAGCCTGTGTACCACAACTACTGAGCCTGCGCTCTAGAGCCCATGGGCCACAACTACTGATCCCACGTGCCACAACTACTGAAGCCCACGCTCCTAGAGCCCATGCTCTGCAACAAGAGAAGCCACCGCAGTGAGAAGCCCGCACACCGCAACGAAGAGTAGACCCTGCTCGCCACAACTAGGGAAAGCTCACGCGCAGCAACGAAGACCCAACGCAGCCAAAGATAAATAAATAAATACATAAATTTATTTTTTAAAAAACAAAAAGTCGAGAGACTTTATCATCAGAGTTCTCCAAGATGAAAATACTAAAGGGAGTTCTTCAGACCAAAGGACAAATCATCCTAGATGTGGAATGAAGGAAATGGAAGGGGGAGCTATGCAGGTTAATCTGAATGAAGATCAACTGTGTAAAATAATAATGTCTTATAGGGTTTACAATATATGTGTCATTAAAATACCATGGTGAAAACAGCACAAAATGTAGAAGGGGATTAAATGGAAGTGTTCCAAGGTCTTTGCACTATCTGGGAAGTGATGAAAGTACTCTTTTCTATTAGACTTCAGCAAATCGTAATAGTCTTAGTTAGATGCATACTGTAGTCTTTATGTAATCAGCATAAGAAGAGAAAAAAAGTAGAATGAACATGGCAATAAAGGGGAGAAATGATGGAATTATTTTTTTTAATCCCGATTAATCCAAAATTAGAGCAATAAAGCAGAGAAAAAGTAACATAGAGGAGTTGTCACAAATAGAAAAAATAGTAAGATGGTGGATTTAAAACCAAATATATCAGTAATTTCGTTAGATGATACTGCAATGAAAAGACAAAGATTGTCATAATGGATTTAACAAAACAATATTTTCTATTTCCTATGGAAGACCAAGAAGTTTAAAGTAAAAGGATGGAAAAAGATTTACCACACACACATTCATCCAAAAAAAGTTGGTACAAAGTAAGATAAAGTCAACTTTAAGACAAAAAGTGTTACTGAAGACAAAAACTTATGATGATGGAAGAGTCAGTCCATCAGGAAGATATTAACTAACTCTTCTCAGTTTGTATACGCAGACTCCGCATGTATGAAATAAATATTGACAGAACTAATAGGAAGAAAACGACAAATCTGTAATCAGAGCGGGAGATATTACACACCGTTCATCAGGAGAAGCAGACAAAAAATCCTCGTACTAAAGAAGTGAACAATATGATAAACAAATGCGATTTAATTGACAAGTTTCTATCAGCTGGACTCAGAAGACAGACTTGCTTCAAGTCCACATGCAAGAGTTACCCAAATGGACCCTAACCTGGGTCATAAAGCAAGTCTCACCACATCTAATGAAATCACACACAATGTGTTCCCTGACTACAGTAGAATTAAGCTATACACCAATCATAAAAGAATAACCATTAAATCCCCCAATATTTGGAAATGATGTAAAAGGAAAAAAAGTCTATTTCTGTTCATTTCCACTGAGGTCACAGTATCAAATTGATTTACTCACTCAATAAACATTCATTGAGCTCCTGGTACACATTAGACCTCATGTGGGTAAAGCAGACATGCTCTTGCCATGGTTCTAATAGGAACTGACAGGGCATTCATGTTCTAGCTGTGGTTTGCCTACAGGAAATCAGTGAATATTCATGGATGGAACCACCTGAGCCAGGTGGCCTGACCTTGAACTCAGCAAAGTTTTTCCTCTTGTAGCCAGTGTCTATATCCTCATCTGGCAGAAATTTAAGACAGAAAGTCCATGACTTGCCAAAGGTCCCGCAGAGTGACAGACCTACAACCAATATGAAGCTAACATTATAAAGTGCCTCCCCTATGCAGGCACTGTGTATGAATCATGCCTTTTTATTTTCTGTATTTCTGCCGTTTTGATATCTGGGGTCTATGCTGACTCTGGAGAACGACTACTCAGAAACTACGCTACCCACTTTCTGGTTAATTCTTAGCGATGATAAAGGACTCACCCACAAGTGTACTCTGCATGTGTAAACCAATCAGTCCAGAGCTATACCTTCCCAACTATTTCCATTCTCAAGATCTCACACTCTGGGCCACTAACCCCCTGCCCTAATCACTCTAAGACCAGGTACCAGATAAGAAGAGATGGTCCCTATGCCCTTATGCCCCAGAGAGAGGTGAAATTATTCAACTAACCAATCCTTAACCTGATTAGCCTGCTTACTGTGACAGTCATAGTAGATGCTCTTGCCCACATTTTCCCCTCACTCCTGCCTCTGACCAACCCTGGTGCTTCTTCCTGTGGCCCTGCATGGTGTGCCAGGCCTCCTTGATTCTAGGGATCTGTGACTATAACCTTCTTCCTCCATGACAGTCATTTCTGTGTCTGTGTCTTTCCACACCTGATTAAAACAAGTCTTGGGTACATTTTAAAACGTACACATGATTTAATGTTTGAAAACATGACTCTCAACATTCTGCTGTATTAATTCACTTAATGGGGCAAACACCATTACTATCAAGGCACAGAGAGTTTCAGCAAGTTGCCTCAGGTTGCACTGTTGGTTAAGTGGCAAGGCAGGTTCTGAACGAGGGCAGCAGGCTGACCTGTGTCCTTCACCTTCACCTCTGTGCTCTAACAGCCCCAGTCCAGCATTTTCTTACCATCTCCCAAGCTCCCCCTCACGCGAGAGCTACAGAGGGCTGCAGATTGTCTATTCACATCTCAAAAAGAAACGGAAAAAGTATGTGGTTCTGTAATTTTTTAAGAGGAAATCGTAATCTCTGGATTTGTATATCTATAAACTGCTCCGCCCAACTTCTTGGACTCTCCAATCTGTGGGAATGAATGGCTAGTGTTCAACTCTTAAATCTTTCCTACAAAAGTGCTCCTGAATTTTTTGCTTCCTTTGTGGGGCTTCTCCTACTCTCCGGGGAATTGTAAAATATTAGACCCAGATGCTTCTCTTTTCTTTTTAAAAATAACTTTCATGGTTTTTTCTTTCTTATTGCAAAAGTTATACAACTTGGTGATACAAATCTGGAGAACACAAACAAGTAAAAAGTAGAAAAGAATTTGCAATACCCCTATTGGATAGAATGATTGTCAACACTCTGGTGTACACCCTTTCCAGCCTTTTTTCTGTACATATATATTTCCTCTTAAAACTTACAATAATTTTCTACATACTCTTTTGTAAACTGTTTTTCACATCTACCAGTATATTGCAAACATCATGCCTCATTGACTTCTACAAGATTTTTATTACATAGTATTCAATCTTATGAATGCACCAGAAGATTGAATAATCTTACCAGTAAATTTTTTACTGCTGTTCACATAGCTGAAATGAATATCCTTGTAGCTAAAATTTTCCACAGTCTTGGGATAAACTCCTAAAGGCAAAATTTCTGGGTCAAAGGGCTGTTAAAAAGTGAACGCTTCTGCAAAACTATATTAACTGCCTCCAGAAGGACTGTGCTAGGGTACACGTCGACCTGAAGTATGTAGATTTCGCCACAACCTCAAAACTCTAGCTATGACCATGCTTTCAGACCTTTCTCCATCTGATAAGGGGGGGGGAGGTATTCTGTTGTAACCAACGTTTCTTTTGCTATTAGTGAGGTTGACCTTTCTTTTCTTCAGGCTCTATTGGCCACCTGTATTTCTTTTTTTTGGAAATTATCTCTACGTGTTTTTTTAAAATCCCCTTACTATTCTATGTCTTTCCCTTATTGCACTGTAACATCCATTTTTCACATTGGCATCCACCCATCCCTCAGGAGGGAAAAATTGCCAACGTCCAAAGCAGAGCTGCGGAGGATGGAGAGCAAAATGCCCTGCGGCTCCACCCACCGCCGAACCCCTGTCCCGCGGTGGGCTGCCACCCGCTGCAGACCAGAGGCCTCCCCAGCTCCTCCCAGGCTCCAGTTTCCTTTCTGCACTTGAACTTTCTCGGCAGGAGACTCCAGCTGCTGGGGGGCGAGAGTGGCCTGGAGGGAAATCCGTCCAAGGTGGTCCCCCTGCTTGTGGCCCCCGCTGCAGCGCGTCCCGTGACAAGACTGTTGGCAGCCTGATGACCCGGTTTAGAACCGAGCCCCACCGGGTGTCCCCGGTTGCGGGGACGGGGACCGGTGCCCCTCCCGGGAGCAGGCAAGTGGCCCCGGGCTGGCAGCCCCTTCGCGATCCTGCCGCCGCGCTCTGCGTCCCTACTCCCCGCCCTTCCCAGCGCCGGCGGCCGCGGAGCCGGGGTGTCCTCAAGCCCAGGCTGCGGCCGCACGCGGCCCGGGGTGGGCGGCACACGTGAGCCCGCGAGGGCGCTTTGGGTGATCAGGGTCCCTGAGCGGGGACCGTGCTGACTCGGCCGCCTAGGCTTCCCGGCCCCGCTGCAGCCGCGCTGGAGCCGGCGCCTGATGCCCCGCGGCCTCCCCTTGAAGCAGGCCAGGCTCCGTGGGAGCGGATGTCCCCTCTCTGCTCACATCACTCACGCGGAGCCGGTGCTGTTGGTGATGGGGGTCTCGGCTGGGCCCTGGGCCTAGCACGGTGCCTGGCACATGTTGGGCGCTTATTAAAAACCGGTTGGACGGTAACAGGGTAGGATAACTCAAAGTAGACCCATCCTCAGGACGGTTTTAAAATAAGCTCTACTGCTTTGATCACAGGTCAAAGGGCTATTAAAAGCGAAGTGGATGGAGGAGGCCCTTGGCTCCCTCATCTTCCATTGTATGGGTCTTCTTGCCCCTCAGCAACCCTTCCTCCTGGTACCTATTGGCACCGTTGGTTCCCTGGAGAGACGATGTTGGGTATCTTGGAGTCAGAATATAAGGGTCTGAATCCTGACTTTACCACTTCCAAGCTCTACAGATTTGGGGGTACTTTTGGAGCCTGGATTTCCTCTTCTGATCATGGAAATAACCTTCTTTGCAGGTGTATATGTGATGATTAAATGAGATAACATGGAAATCCCTAGCACACAGCATGGCTTCATTCACATTAGTTTTCTTCTTTCCTTCCTGCCACTTCTGAACCCCTGAGCCTTGTTCTCAGTAGGTACTCAGCAAATATTAATTGAATGAATAAATATAAATTCCTATTCAAATCGTTACACCTTATCAAAACGGCCTTTTCCTTCTGACCTAATTGCACAGGAAAGAGAGCTGAGAAATCCATTCCTTACTAATTTATTGTATTAAGAAATTTAAACATGAAGGAGTAGAATTGTGACTTTTCTATGAAGAGGGAACTTTTATGTTTTCGCAGGGAATTCCTAGATATGAATTTTTTTTTTCAGTAAAGATCACTGTATTTGTGACTTACAATCAAGAAGAAAATCAGACAATAAACAAGAAACAAAGTGCATAAGTAAAATAATACGTTAGATAGTGATAAAAGCTTCAGAATAATGGAAAAATAGTGTAGCATAAGGGCATAAGAGAGTGCCAGGGGTAAGAAGGAGGGACGTTTTATATATTTTTATATATATATATATATATATTTTTTTTTTTTTTTTTTTTTTTTTTTTTTTTTTGCGGTACATGGGCCTCTCACTGTTGTGGCCTCTCCCGTTGCAGAGCACAGGCTCCGGACGCACAGGCCCCGGACGCACAGGCCCAGCGGCCATGGCTCACGGGCCCAGCCGCTCCGCGGCATGTGGGATCTTCCCGGACCGGGGCACGAACCCGTGTCCCCTGCATCGGCAGGCGGACTCTCAACCGCTGTGCCACCAGGGAAGCCCAGATATGAATTTTAATAGTTGAATTTTACATATTGTACAATGTTGGAAGTAAGGGCAATAGGGTTTTGGTGAGTAGGTGGACCTTCCACATGCCCTTCAAATCTGCTGACCTGAGTGCCTCTGAAATGCACTCTGTGTCGTAAAGGGAGTAGGCAGACAATGGGGTACTTTATGGGAAGTGAAGATCCCCTGGGATCATAAAATCTCACCCCAACATGGAATCAATGCTTGTGTCTAGACAAGAGTCATGGGTTATAAGGTTGGACCTAGTAGAGGCAGAGTGAGGCATGATCCCAGCCCAAAGCAGCTGATTTCCTGGGAGATGTGTCATCTCGTGACACACGCCAGTGTGTGCCCAAAAGGATGAGTCCCTAAACCCGGGCTGGACACTGCCTAAGGGCCCATCAAGGCCCAAGGCAGTGAGCACTGCTGCTACTCAGAGGGGAGAATGGGGGCCCTGCAGTGTCTGCAGGGTCCACAGGGCAAACCCACAGGGAACAGGGATGCCTCAAGTCCCACTTCCTCTGAGAAGCCCGATCCAGCGACCTCTGCCCTCTCGGCTCCCTTCCGACAACGCCTGCAGCTGTGCTCAGGAGGCTACAGGGGCTGGTCAACTCCTGCTCCAGGTGTACAGGCAGCCCCGGCATACTCCACTGCCCCTCCGAGGCCATTTCCAAAGAGACGCCGGCCACAGGAGGGCAGAAGGAAGGCTTGCGGCTTAAGAGGCTCCATCTTTCAGCAGAACAGTATCTTAGAAGGTGCTGGGAGGCAAATGTGCTTTACTTTTGGGGGCCTGGTAGTTTTATGATGCGAGGACTGTGGTGAGCCCTTCCACGTAATTCCCCCCACCTAGGACGTATAGACTTTCTTATTCTATACCTAATTTATGTATTCAATCCCCCTCCCCTCCCCCATTCTAAAAGGATGACCTCTGCTTTTATGCCACAGCCTGGATACCACATGAGCTGGCAATGAAGGTGGGATTCTGTTAATGAGAAAGTTAGATTTTTAAAAAATCCTATATTTATTGATTACTCATTCTGTATCAATGACTGTGTGAAAAGTGCTTTACAGGTATGAACTCATTTAATCCTCTAGTCTAGACTAGCGTTTCCCAATAGAAACATAATTCAAACCACATAGGTAATTTAAACTTTTCTGAGAGCCACATTAAAAAAGTAAAATGAAATGGGAGAAACTAAGGCTAAAGATATATTTTGTTTAACCCAATATATCCCATATATTATCATTTCCGTATGTAATCGATGTAAAATTATTAATGAGATATTTTGCATTCTTGTACTAAATCTTTGCACTCTGGGGTGTACTTTACACTGACAGCACATCGCAATTTGGACTAACACATTTCAAATGCTCAGTGGTCCCCTGGGGTCGTGGCTGCTGTACTGGATGGTAACAGCTCCAGGCAACCCTCTGAGGGAGGTACTGTCAGCATCTGTATTTCCCTGAGGGAAACCCAAGGGACAGAAAAGCTACAGCTCAAAAGTAATCAAGCTGGGATTTGCACCCAGGCAGCCAGATACCAGAACTGCTACCTTTACTGACTAATTGTTCTTATCTCTGTCGCTGAGCAAGCGCATTCTGGTATATCAAGCACTGCCCAGGACCAATTTCCTTGAGAAAACTGCTTTGGGTCAAAGGATTTGAGTTCCATTAAGAAATGTACTAGGATCCAAAAGATTAAAAACAAAAGCAAAGAAAAGCTTGAATTTTAATTAAAAAAAAACCCCAAACAAACAGAAGTGTGCTATGTCTCTTACCTTTTCTGGTGCCTATTCATAAACAAATATGGTAAATTCTCCCTCTATTCTTCTGGACATTGGATGACATTTGGATTGATGGAAGTCCCATTTCCCCTCTTCACACCTGCTCTATCAGTTCTCAGTCAGAGATTTTGATTTCACTAAAGAAATCAACAATTCTGGTGGAGACATCTAACTGATATCATAGTTGGGAGAGTTTTTAGACGATGGGGAGATCTATCCTGTTTTCACCCTATGAACACCTCCAAGGTCATCAACAGCCCAAGAGTCTACGCCAGTGAGGGTGCATCACCATCCAGCACAGAAACCCTAGGAACATCCTCTACCCTGAACACAAGCCACTGGGTCAGCAGAACATTTCTGTAGCGGGTTCACACATACCAAACGAAGCCCAGGTTTCACCAACCCTCTGCAGGCATGCAAAGTTCCACAAGAGGATGACCGATCTCGCAGAGTCTTCTGTTAAAACTGCATGTCAGTGAAGTCCAGGAAGAACTGCGGCAGATGGACTTACTTCTTCACATGGTTTAGCTGAGCAGTGGGTCATGATTACAGGGGTCAAGCCAAGATGCCCAAGGACCTCAGTATTTGACTAACAAGAATAAGAGTGCTAGAAGGAATCAGCCGTGACCATGGCTTATCAGAAAGTGGTAAGTTATCTCTCCCGATACGTTCTCACTGGGCTCTTGGCTAAGCAGTTGAGGACATTCTTACGTTCAATTCAATCCATTTAAGGATACGAGTTCACACAGTTGATACTAGTGTAAGCTTTGCCGACAAGAAGCCCTGTGACACCCAGGGGGTGTCTGGGAGACATGGGGAAAGAATTCCTTCACGTCCCCAGGACTTAAATCCCAGGCATTCCTGAAAACCATCAGCCAGAATCAGCTCACCTTCCCCAAGGGCCTCGAGCACCCCTTACATTCAGCGTCCCCTTCAGACAGCTTGCACATTCATCCTCCACAAAGAACGGGCTGCACGTGCCATCGCCTCCCACTGCCACTAAGCAGCGTGGCCCAGGGGTTTAGAGTCACACAGAACTAGGTTCAGATCCCTCTTCTATCACCTCTTAGCTCTCTGACCTCAGGCACACTTAGATTTTCTAAGTCTCAGTATTTCATCTGTAAAATGGAAACGATATGTACTCAAAAGCAACTTTTTAAAGGAAGAAACAAGAAACACCTTCCTTTCAGGACTCTTTCAAAACTCAGAGATCATGTTTCTTAAGTCCCTGAACCATGGTAGGTGGTCCCCCCCCCAAGTCAGGTAAAATATTTGGGGTCCAACAGGTGCTGCCTGGTAGATTTGAGTCACGCTGTTCAAGTGCCAACTACAGTTCCGGTTGATGCTAAGTTGTATAATGTAAGTGGTTGTATTTAATTTTCTACTTCAGATTTCCCCAAGTGTTATTTGGGGAACTGGGAACTCCCGAGGATGACCTCAGGCAGTTCTTCCTGGAGCCAGCTCTTGCAAGAACGTACTTGAAGACTAGAGATAGACATTTGCTCCAAAGAATATACGATATTGGAGAAAAGTTTAGTTACCTAAATCAAAAAGCATGTTCACATGTGCTATGTAAACTCTGTAGGTGCTAAATTGGGCCAAGTTCCATGGGAGGGTGGGCTCCAGGGAGTCTGCGATGCCTGCAGATAAGACTTTTAAGCAGGGCTGATGTCAATTTTCTTGGTCTTGCTGGGAGTTGGGGCTGAGGGTGTGGTCAGAGGGAGAGAAAGAGTTCTAAGCCTGTATCTTGCTCAAGTTTCTCAGTTCATCATGAACAGTGCTCCTTCAATTGTCTGATAAACCTCACTTGTTGGAGGACATCTTTAACTCCAAAATATATGTCACCCCTGGAACTTTCCAGTATGTTCTAGAAACACTGATTTTTATATTTTATTGAAATATAGTTGACTTACAATGTTGTGTTAATTTCTGCTGTATAGCAAAGTGACTCAGTTATACACACACATACACATTCTTTTTTATATTATTTGCCATTATGGTTTATCCCAAGATATTAAACATAGTTCCCTGTGCTATACCGTAGGACCTTGTTGTTTATCCACTCTATATGTAATAGTTTGCATCTATTAACCCCAAACTCCCACTCCATCCTTCCCCCATCCCCTCTCCCCCTTGGTGACCATAAGTCTGTAGAAACACTGATTTCTATGATTCCAGGCATGGCACTGATAACGGATGACTATTTGAAAATACTTAATTTTGACCCAACAGGGCTCCAAAAGGAAAAGGAGAAAATCTATAACTAGAATTTCCAGGGCCCTTTTCTTTTTAATTTTTTAAAATATTTTGCCTTCTTTTCTTTTTTAATAAATTTACTTATTTATTTTTGGCTGCGTTGGGTCTTCGTTGCTGCGCACGGGCATTCTCTAGTTGCGGCGAGTGGGGGCTACTCTTCGTTGCGGTGCGCGGGCTTCCCATTGTGGTGGCTTCTCTTGTTGCGGAGCACGGGCTCTAGGCACGCGGGCTTTGGTAGTTGTGGCATACGGGCTCAGTAGTTGTGGCTCACGGGCTCTAGAGCACAGGCTCAGTAGTTGTGGCACACGGGCTTAGTTGCTCCGCGGCATGTGGGATCTTCCCGGACCAAGGCTCGAAGCCATGTCCCCTGCATTGGCAGGCGGATTCCTAACCACTGCGCCACCAGGGAAGTCGCCAGGGCCCTTTTCTTAAGCTGCTCTTTTGACAGCTGAATTATTCTGTTTGGGAAAGAATATCAAAGGCCTACTCCAAAAACATCTCTCGGTCTCAAGATTTCCTTGGGGCTACTCAAATGTTTCTCTTCCCCCCAAAGCAATCCCATTCGAATGACTTCATCGTCTACCTGAGAAAAGGCATTCTGTGTTGTAGAACTTGCCGGTGCAACAATATTTTCTGAAAAGCCAAGTGGCTTTGGACTACCCCAATGCATTCTTAAAGAATACGACAGACCTCGGCCTCTTACCACTGACACCTGAGTGTCAAAAAATGCCCAATATGACCAACTATTTCCTAGTCAATAACAAAGACATGCATAAGTGGGGGAAAACACATTGTAAAAATTCTACACTATTTGTGCATTTAGCGCTTTTAGCAAAAAGCACTGCTCTGACCAAAAGTTGATCTCCTTACCTCCTCCCATCCACCCACCAACATGACTGTCTGGGGCACAGAACCTCCTAAAACGGGTCTCCCTCAGGCTCCAGCTTTGCGTGACTGGCCTCATCCTTTCTGAGGGCCCTGGTAGGTAGGGAAATGATTCCTTCCGCCCAGCACTTGCTCCACATCTTGTGCTCTGGAGCCCCCAGTCACTGGCCTGCTGACCCAAATGAGAAACATCGCATCAGCAACCATGCGGCTCCCCAGCCAGGAGCAGTGGTCCTGGCTGCAAAAGCCACTTGCTTAGTGTCATAGAACAGTGGAGCGTAGAACTCGGCTGGATTCTTTCACCCAGACAGAATGGTCCCCTTGATGTCTCTGCCAGATGTCAGCATTCAGCTACGGGGTCAGGGGAGGGATGGGGGCTCTCTCCTCCATCAGACCCGCCCCCTGCCGCCTGCCAGGGGATTCCTGCTCGGCCAGCAGGAGTGATGAATGGTCCTCATTCACGGCCCAGAGCACACGGGAGAGGCTACCCCAGCTGTGGTCGGATGCTGCTTCTGGCCGCACACGGAACACATTCCTTTGTGGAGGAAGGCTGTCTTGGGTGGATGGGTTTGGTGCTCAGAGAATGAGGGAAGCGGGTGGAGACAAGGGGGCCCTTCTGAACCACCTCAGACAAGAATGCAGACTCTGACACCATGCTTGGCCAGGGCTGGTCCATTTGACCCCTGGCCAAAGATTCCACCTTGGTCCTGTCTATTTCTGGCCACAGAGTGGGAATGTTCAGGTGAAATGGCCAGAGGTAGGCATACAAAACTGAATTTTTTTCAGCCTCCAGAAAGAGACCTTTGTCAGGCATAATTTTTTGTGACCGATTGGGGTTCCCCACAGTCCATCACTGCCTCTGGGTGGAATCTCATTCTGACCAGGCTGTTTCCTGGGGAGGATGAAGGTACAATTTCAAACACTTTAAAATGTGCCACTGGAGACTCTCAGATTGAATGGGAAAGCAAAAGCCAAATAAATATATAGTGTCTATAAGAGACACATCTTTTTTTTTTTAATTTTATTTATTTTAAATTTATTTTTGGCTGTGTTGGGTCTTCGTTGCTGCACGCGGGCTTTCTCTAGTTGCAGTGAGCGGGGGCTACTCTTTGTTGCAGTGCGTGGGCTTCTCATTGCGGTGGCTTCTCTTGCTGCGGAGCACGGGCTCTAGGCACGCGGGCTTCAGTGGTTGTGGCATACGGGCTCAGTAGTTGTGACTCGTGGGCTCCAGAGCACAGGCTCAGTAGTTGTGGTGCACAGGCTTCGTTGCTCCGCAGTATGTGGGATCTTCCCGGACCAGGGCTCGAACCCGTGTCCCCTGCATTGGCAGGTAGATTCTTAATCACTACGCCACCAGGGAAGTCCCCAGGGCCCCCAAGAGACATATCTTATCTCTATAGCTTGTAGCCCATAAAGAAGGGGCAGGGGAAATCCAAAATCAGTGCTACTGCTTGAAGGTAGAGGAAGCAGAGTGAGGCGGATATGCCCATCGGGTTCAAATTAGCCACCCCCCCAAGCCCTAAAAAAATGCAGCTACGGTTTGACCACAGGATAACATATAGTAATGGAAAGAACATGGTGCTGGCATCTGAGAGTGGTCCCAGGTTCAAATCTGCCTTCTGCAAATACAGAAGGGTCTTAGGGTTTTACAGCAGTGGTCCCCAACATTTTTGGCACCAGGCACCGGTTTCATGGAAGACAATTTTTCCACAGACTGGGGGTGGGGGAAATGATTTCAGGAGGATTCAAGCACATTACATTTATTGTGCACTTTATTTCTATTATTATTACATTGTAATATATAATGAAATAATTATACATCTCACCATAATGCAGAATCAGTGGGAGCCCTGAGCTTGTTTTCACTTGCCACTCACTGATAGGGTTTTGATGTGAGTCTGCAAGCAACTGATTTATTATGGTCTCTGTGCAGTCAGACCTCTCTGCTAATGATAATGTGTATTTGCGGCCGCTCCCCAGCTCTAGCATCACTGCCTCAGCTCCACCTCAGATCATCAGGCATTAGATTCTCATAAGGAGCACGCAACTTAGATCGCTCGCATGTGCCGTTCACGGTAGGGCTCGTGCTCCTATGAGAATCTAATGCCACCACTGATCTGACAGGAGGCGGAGCTCAGGCGGTAATGCCAGCGATAGGGAGCGGCTGTAAATACAGGTGAAGCTTCTCTCACTCGCCTGCCGCTCACCTCCTGCTGTGCGGCCTGGTTCCTAACAGGTACCAGTCGGTGGCCCAGGGGTTGGGGACCCCTGTTTTTGTGGGTTCCATAAAATATATCAAGTGCCCAGGACAGTCAGTGACTGGCTCAGCCGTGTTCAATGAGTGGTAACTATTATAGTTATAAAATCCACAACAACCTGGAAAAATTCCAGGAGGAGTGTCACTTAACCCATCAACCACTCTTCAGCCACTCTTTTTTTTTTTTGGCCACACCAGGAGTCTTGTGGGATCCCCAACCAGGGATCGAACCCTAGGCCCCCTGCAATGGAAGCTTGGAGTCCTAACCACTGGCCCACCAGGGAATTCCCACCCATCGACCACTTTTAACACGGCATTTGGGTAACAGGTTTTAACCATCCTCCCACCCCTCCCTGACCCCCAACACATACACAGTCTCAGACACACCGTTTCTCAGAGCTAACAGTCAGTAGCCAAATTGGTCCAAATTTCTGTGCCACTTTGAAGGTGATATTAAAATTCATAAAAGGCAGGCAGGGAAGGAGAACAGAATTCGGGGCCAGAATGATGTGCAAATTTTTCAAGTAATCCAATCATTGCATTGTCTTGTTTCCAGGGGAGGAACTGTAGCTGGGGATGGGGTCACTGCATGCAAATCTCTGGAGAGGGGGTGTTGAGGGCTGGTCCAGGCACAGACACTGAGGTAGAGAGGGGCTCAGACAGTTGGGGGTAAGAGAAGCATACGGCGGGGGGGAAGTGGGGGGAGTCCTGGGATGGAGGGAATGTACAAACCAGCTTTTCTTTAAATTTTTTTTTTTTTTTTTTTGACTACGCAGTGTGTCTTGTGGGATCTTAGTTCCCAAACCAGGGATTGAACCTGCAGAGTGGAAGCACAGAATCCTAACCACCGGGCCACCAGGGAATTCCCCAAACTAGCTGTTCTAAGAGATGGATCCTCAAAACGGCCAAGGAGCTCAGTTCTTAAGTGACATCCTCCCCAAGCCCTCCCTATTTAGCTTCCTTCATGCCTCAGGGAGCGCTAGTCACAGCAGGACTCAGCCATGGCTTCAGACACCTTCTGCATCTCCAGAAGCTTCCAGGCAAAGCTCCCTTCCAAGCAATGCAACCTGAACCAACAGGCCTGAGCCCCTTCAATGAGAAATATACCCCAGGGCCCAGTGAAGGAAGGAGCAGCTGGTACAGAGGCCATGGCCACATCTTTGGCTTGTCTAGAAATGTCTGGTGACCCAGGGGAGGGGGCAGGAGTGCTGTACTAAAGTTTGTTAAGAGCCTATGATGTGGGATTCAGCTGTCCATAGAAGCACTGGAAGCCCTTCCAGAAGCCCAGTGAGTGATAGCAGCAGGTAACAACTGTCACCTCACCAAAACTGGCCAGGCTCAGCCCACGATGCCAGCTGGTACTGTGTCAAGATACTGACATCCAGGGGCTTCCCTGGTGGCGCAGTGGTTAAGAATCTGCCTGCTGATGCAGGGGACACAGGTTCAAGCCCCGGTCAGGGAAGATCCCACATGCCGCGGAGCAACTAAGCCCGTGCGCCACAACTACTGAGCCTGCGCTCTAGAACCTTCAAGCCACAACTGCTGAGCCCGTGTGCCACAACTACTGAAGCCGGCGCGCCTAGAGCCCGTGCTCCGCAACAAGAGAAGCCACCACAACGAGAAGCCCACGCACCGCAACGAAGAGTAGCCCCTGCTCGCTGCAACTAGAGAAAGCCCGCACGCAGCAACGAAGACCCAACACAGCCAAAAGTAAAAAAAAATCAATAAATTTAAAAAAAAAGATACTGACATCCACAGAGTAGTGGCATATACACAGAGAGCTTCAAGTTCTTGCTTTTACTGAGGAGGCAGACTTTCTCAGCTATGTTTGGAGCTGACCCATGTCACTGGTGCTGATCACAAGCCTTTTCTGGACCTCCTCCTAGAATGATTCTAATATTTTATTGCATCTCCAAACACGGCATGGCTCCCACTGGCAATTACAGGGTGCCTCCACTTTCCTTATCATGACATCCACTAGTTTCAACTCTGTGTTTAAGCATCTACTCATATGTATATATAAAAAATCCTAAGGAATATATTAAAAGACTATTAGAACTGATAAAAGAATTCAGCAAGGTTATAGGATGCCAGATCAATATACAAAGATTAACTGTGTGGACACACCTTCAAAGAACAATCCAAAAATTAAATTAAGAAAATAATGCCATTCACAGTAGCATCAAAAAGAATAAAATACTTAGGAATAAACTTAACAAAAGACATGCAAAATTTATACTCAGTGAATGATAAAACATTGTTGAAAGAAATTAAAGAGGATTTAAATAAATTTTTCAAATTCCATGTTCACGGATTGGAAGACTTAATATTGTTAAGATGAGAATATAAATTGATCTACAGATTCATCACAATCCTTACCAGAATCCCAACTGACTTTTCCATGGAAATTGACAAGCTGATTCTAAAAGTCATACGGAATTGTAAGGGACCCAGAACAGCCAAAACAACTCTGAGAAAGGAGAACAAAGTGGGAGGACTCACACTTCCCGATTTCAAAAGGTGCTACAAAGCAATGGTAATCAAGACAGGGTGATACTGGCACAAAGATACAGGCATATAGATCAATGGACTAGAACTGAGAGTCCGGTGATAAACTCATATATCTACGATCAATTGATTTGGACAAGGGTACCAAGACCATTCAATGGGGAAAGAATAGTCTTTTCAAAAAATAATGCTGGAGTAACTGCATAGCCACATGTAAAAGAAAGAAGTTGGACCCTTACCTCCCACCATTTACAAAAATTAATTCAAAATGGACCAAAGACCTAAATATAAAAGCTGAAATTTGAAAACTCTTAGAATAAAACACAGCAGTAAATATTCATGACGTTGGGTTTGGCAATGGCTTCTAAGATACAACACCAAAAGCATAGGTAACAAATTGAAAAATACCTATATTGGACTTCATAAAAATTACAAACTTTTTTGCATCAAAAGACACTATCCAGGGCTTCTCTGGTGGCGCAGTGGTTGAGAGTCCGCCTGCCGATGCAGGGGACACGGGTTCGTGCCCCGGTCCGGGAAGATCCCACATGCCGCGGAGCGGCTGGGCCCGTGAGCCATGGCCGCTGAGCCTGCGCGTCCGGAGCCTGTGCTCCGCAGCGGGAGAGACCACAGCAGTGAGAGGCCCGCGTAGCACAAAAAAAAAAAAAAAAAGAAAGAAAGAAAAGACACTATCCAGATGAACTAGAGCAGCAGCAGTGGGGGTAGCAAAAAGGGTGTAGTGATCAATTTTTTTTTTATTTTGTTTGCATATCTGTCTCTCTCCTAAGACGGTGAATCCCTTGGAGGGCAGATACGTCTCTGGATCCCCTGAGCCCAGCACAGAATAAATGTTGAGTAAATGTGATGTGAACCGAGAAAAAAAAAAATCAAGAAAGTGAAAAGACAACCCACAGATGGGACAAAATATTTGTAAATCGTATATCTGACAAAGGTCTAGTATCCAGGATATATAAAAACCCTTAAAATTCAATAACAAAAGACAAGCAGTCCCAATTTAAAAATGGGCATAGGACTTGAATAGACATTTCCCCAAAGAAGACATACAAATAACTGACAAGCACATGAAAACATGCTTGAAATCATTAGTCATTAGGGAAATGCAAATTAAAACCACAATGAGATACCTCTTCACACACACTAGCGTGGCTATAATTTTTTTTTTGAAGTGGGGAAAAGTAGGCGTTGGTGAAGATGTGGAGAAATTGGCAGCCTCATACAGTGCTGGATGGAATATAAAATGGTGCAGCCACTGTGGAAAACAGTTTGACAGTTCCTCAAAATTTTATACAAAGTATTATCATATGATCCAGCAATTCCACTCCTACTTATATACCCAAAAGGATTGAAACCAAATGTTCAACCAGAAATTTGTACACAAGTATTCATAACAGTGCTGTTCATTATCACCAAAAGGTAGAAACAACCCAGATGACCACCAACAGTGAACAGATAAACAAAACGTGGTGTATCCTCACAATGGAGTATTATTGGGTCATAAAAAGGAATGCAGTGTGGATACATGCCACTACATGGGTGAAACTTCAAAACATCATATGAATTAAAGAAGCGAGACAAAAAAGGCCATATATCACATAATTCCTTTATATAAAATATCCAGGGCTTCCCTGGTGGCGCAGTGGTTGAGAGTCTGCCTGCCGACGGGTTCGTGCCCCGGTCCGGGAAGATCCCACATGCCGCGGAGCGGCTGGGCCCGTGGGCCCTGGCCGCTGAGCCTGCGCATCCGGAGCCTGTGCTCCTCAACGGGAGAGGCCACAACAGTGAGAGGCCCGCGTACCGCAAAAAAAAAAAAAAAAAAAAAATCCAGAATTGGCAATGTAGAGACAGAAAGTAGATGAGTGTTTGTTTAGTGATGGGAGTAGGGGGAGGGGAGGAGGAAGAGGCAATGGCTAAAGTATACAGGTTTCTCTTTGTGATGGTTGCACATATCTGTGAATATACCAACATCCATTGAATCGAACACTTTAAATGGGTGAACTGTATAGTATGTGAATTATATCTCAAGCTATTAAAAAATAATCTATTTAACTGACACTTAAGTTTAGTAGTATCTACTTACTAAGCATCTGTTACATGGCAAGCATTGTATTAGGCACTGGAATTCAAAGATGAATCTGACTTTCTGCCCTGAGGGTTCTGAGGGTTCTGCCCTCTAGGAGTTCACAGTATATTTAGAGATGTAAAAAGAGTACAGAAATAGGTACAGAAATAGAACTGGGAAGGCAGTGATTACAATTAGAGATGAGGAACATTTAGAGAGTTGACACCTGGGCAGGTTTCGAAGGGAAGTAGGAGTTTGACAGGTCGCTGGTGGGGAAGGGAGATGATTCCAGGCAGGTCTGAAATAACACAGGATGTTCTGAGACCTGTGTGGGGTTCAGAGTTGCAAGATGCAAAGTGGAAGGGCTGGCAGAGTGGGTGGGGTGAGGAGAGGTGGAAGAGGTGAGCTTGGAGAAGCAAGCTTAGGGCCATGAGGAGACTTGAATATCATGCCAACAAATGTTGAGTTTTCCTTTTGGGGATGTGGAGCGACGATATACCTATCGTCGGGAGGGCAAGGGGGGCAGATTTGTGATTGAAAGCAGGAGTCAGTGAACGACAGCCCTTGGGCCAAATCTGTGAAGTTTTTAGAAATAAACTTTTATTGGAACACAGCCATGCTCATTTCTTGTCTGTGGCTGCTTTCCCACTAAAACAGCCAAGTTGTGACAAAGATCGTACGGACCCATTAAGTCTGAAATATTGGCTATCTGGCTCTTAGAGAAAAAGTTTACCAACCTCTGCTCTAGAAAGATCCCTGTGCCTACTGGATAAAGGATGGCTTCCCACAGGTTAAGACCAAGGGAAAAGAGTCCAGTTAGGAAACTAGCAACTCTCCAGGCAAAGAAGATGCTGGGGTACCATGACGTTGCAACATCATGACGTTGGGATAACAGATGACATAGGGGGTTGATAGTGGGGTGGGGAGGTGGGTGTGGCTTTGAGAGCCTCCTGAAGAAAAAACACCTGGGGAATATCAATTGAAGAAAATTAACAGTGAAAAGGATAAGAGAACTCATGGCGTTTCATGGACGTCTGAATTTTAGTTTTTTCTTCTTAAATCATTACAATGGTCCCTAAACCTCACGTTTACTTGAGTGCTCTCAGACAGACCATCTGAACTCAAGGCAGCTTACAAGTTTTTTAAAATTATTCTTACAATTTGGTTATGGGCATGCTGGAGCAATTCCAGATCACCTGATGGGCTGTCTTCCCCGCTCTGTGTGTTGCAAGAAGCCCAAACTCCACACCACACTCTTTGGCTCTGCTCTGAGGCTGCTGTTGGCACCAGGTAGGCACCATGGAGTTGGTTGCCAGACATCAGAATATCATTCTTGACTGATGATTTATTTTTAAATGCACAAGTCAAATATCATGTCTTACTCATTTTTGTCTCTTACAGAGACTGGCAGAGTGTCTGGCAACTAGAAAGTCACTCATAAATCATTTTAGTTAAGAGAGAGCACCAGGCAGGAAGGGAAGGAGGAAGGAAGGAAAGGAGAGCAGGAAGGCAGGACGTGGCCACAGAAGTTTTCATTCATGGCTTGAAACTTGTGATCCAGGGAGTTCCCTGGTGGCTTAGTGGTTAGGATTCCAGGCTTTCACTGCCGTGGCCCAGGTTCAATCCCTAGTCGGGGAACTGAGATCCCACAAGCCGTGTGGCAAGGCCAAAAGAAAAAAAAAGAAGAAAAAAAGAAAGAAACTCATGATCCAGCAGAAGCTGACAAAAGAGTAGGAGTTCTCCAGGTGGATGCAAACCTCTTCAGCCCAGGGAGAGCCTGGAAGAATAATACTTAGTGGTGATGTCCTAATATAGCTGCAACTGCAAATCCCAAATATGTTGTATTATCTTCCCTAAACATTTTAAGGAAAGAGGTTGCTTAAATCTCACAACTAATCTTGCTGCCTCTAAGATTATAAATTGTGTTTTTCAAAAATCTCTTCTAAACCATCTCACGGTAGACAAAATGAACATCCACTCCCAAGACCCTGAGGTGTAATGGAAGCAGCCCCATGCGGGCATGAAATGTATTTGGAATCTCCTGCTTTGCCTTTAATTGCGTGCCCTCTGGGTAATGTCCTATTCTTGATCTAGGTGCTTGTTACAAGGGTACGTTCATCTTGTAAAAGTTCATCCAGAACAGGTATTTGTACTTCTATATTCATAGCAGCGTATTTCCGATAGCCAAAAGTGGAAGCAACCCAAGTGGACAGATGAACGAATAAACAAAATGTGGTACATACACACGATGGGATATCACTCAGCCTTAAAAAGGAAGGAAATTCGGACACACACTACAACATAGACAAAGTTGAAGACGAGATATTAAGTGCAATAAGCGAGTCACAAAAAGACAGTGTATGATTCCATTTATATGAGGTATTTAGAGTTATCAAAATCATAGAGACAGAAAGTAGAATGGGGCTTGCCAAGGTGGTGGGAGAGTGGAGGGTCAGTGTTCAGTGGGTGCAGAGTTTCATTTTTGGAAGATGAAAAAATCCTGGAACAGACGGTAGTGATGGTTGCACAACAGTGTGAATGTATGTAACACCACTGAACTGTGCACTTAAAAACGGTTAAAACGGTGAGTGTTATGTTATGTATAGTTCACCACCATAAAACGAAATGAAAGTTCATCCAGTGTCGTATGAAAGTTCATCCAGTGTCGTATACTTAGGCTTGGTGCTGTTTTACTTACGTCTGTTATTCTGGGGAGACGGGTCCTTTAAAAAGGTACTTTACTCAAATTTATATTTGTGTTTGTTTTAGAAGAGTTTTATATTTGTGTTTAGGAAACTATCCGCCTTACTAGGTCATGAGTCATGCAGGCACTCTGGAAAGCTGTGCTATGTTTATCTCGGGACATCCGTAGCGCCCCAGGGACGAGGCTGGAGGTGGGGGGTGTTCATGGACCCAAGTTCAAGAAGAACAAAGAAACGGAGCAAATGAGAGCTGTTCGCAAGTCGTCGACAAAAGTTATCTTCTCATAAGGCATACGCTGTATAGGAAAGTGGCATTATTTTTTCAGAAGATGCTCTTAGCATCATGTTGGCGACGCATCAGAAAAGACATATGGGAGCCATTGCCATGGGACAGCCCTGGGTACAGCTGTGTCTGCTTGTCTATCAAGTTCCGACACGAAAAAACTAAAAAGAAAATGTATCATCATTCGCGTACAATATTATAATACTATAGGTGTTTCAAGTGAAGGAATCAAAAAGCCTTGGGCAAGGAGAACTTATTAACTGTGATCCTAATCACATCCTCATCATGTGCTGACTTCGTTCTCACTCTACACCCATATGTACCACACACACTTACCTGGGTACACTCTTTCTGCCAAGGGAAGTGCAAAAGGGTTTTTAAAACTCTGGATGGACATCTTATCTGAACTGTCACCATCATGCTTTATCACCCTCGAGCAAGTGCCTATTCTGAAAGGCTGGTTCTGGTGCCTAAAGACATCTCTGATGCTGGTGGTGGGGGAAGATGGGCCAGCACACCTGGCTGGGCTGTGCTCCTGGCGGGTCACACACACCTTCTGCAGGAGGACAGCTCGAATGACTAGGATGAGAAGGTCTGAAGACTCGCTTCAACCTAGACAGGGCAGAGACTGAGGAGGTAAGGAGTGCATTGTTGCGGATCTGTCTCTCTGGGCATCAAGTTGGCTTTCCTTTTGCTGGCCCACGATTGCCAGTCCTGCTGGTTCTATGGACCTGGAGCAGGACAGGCTGTGGCTACTTCATCTGAGGTCTCGTGGCCCCCGGGTCTGGAGTACAGGAGGGACTGTGTGACACTGACATGCAGACTGACCACAATGCCCTTCTCCAGAGGGAAATGAACAATAGTCATTACAAGCTGTCCTTCTGAACCCAGGCAACCCCAGGAGAGGGAAACTATACCTCCTAAAGCTCCCAAAACTGTAACAGGAAGAAAGCCACAGCAGCTGCCGACATGGAATCACCTAGAAATTCTACCCCCATGAAGACAGCCTGTTAGCTGAGGGGGACGAGAATTCATGGATGCCAGAGGATGGTGTGGTTAAAGGGTAATGCTTTGTCCCTTTGGAGCTCCTACGGTTGAATAATGGGTTTGGAGCAACCAGTTTCTCTCTCCCTAACTGGCTGTTTTGTGGAAGGTCTGTTCATTCCATGTCTATTTCAGGGCAATGAACATGAGAGCAGAAAATCTAGGCATCAAGAAATAAGAGATTCCTTTTTCCCACACCGCCAGCCAAGAAAGGAGAATTCCAATTCATGAGTCTCATTAATAAGATGTAAAAATGACTTCCTTATCACCCCTTTCCAAAGCAAATAAACACAAGTAGTAAAAATGCTAAAAGTAAAAAGTTCTGGTGTCCTATATCCTCATCAGACAACGGCAGAATAAACAAAGCTGTCCATAAATGAAGAACCTCAGAGGGGAGCCTCTCCTCTGCCATAGAATTTCAGCTGCCTCCAACTAAAGATGCCAACGGCCAGAATACTTGGGCAATGATCAGCGAGGGGTAATTGTTCTCAGTGAGATTTCTTTCTGAGCCCTTGGTCTCTTCCAGGAATTCCAATTCCAGTCATTTCGCTCACCCTACTTTCAGAACTAGGAGCCAGAGAATGGAGAAGGATGACGGCTCCTACCTCAGAGAGGGCCACCCTGAGTTCTCGAGAGGTGAGTTGCTTTCCTACAGTTTTACAAGAAGCTGGGAAATAAGCCCAGGCTTCCTGACTTTGCAGCTGATTTACCTCTAGCACCAAATGGCCAAGTACTCAGTATTTACACTGGGATTTCTGATAGCAGGTGTATAGGAAGTGGTAAGCCCAGGATGAAGCCAGAGCCAGGATGAACACGTCAGAGCACAACTTATGTTCCTTGAGCAGCGCTGAGAAACAGAACCACCACTGCCCAGGACTAAGGATGCTGGGTCAAGTCCTGGCTAGGCCAGTCACCAACTGTGCCATCTGGACAGCTTATCTGTTGGCCAGTCTACTCAACTATAGCGTGAATTCAACAAAACCCACCTCGCTCTTTAGTGGGAAGTTGTAAGAATCAAATAACACGGTGGACAGAAAAGTGGTTTGCAAAGAATAACATACGATGAACATAAATTATACAAATCAACAGAACTCCGGTCAACTGTAAAAAGACATCTGGGGGAAAACTGGGGGAAAAAAATTTGAATTTTTTTGGACTAGGTATTAGATGATACCAAAGAATGATTGTTAATTTTCTTAAGTATATTAACGGCATAATGGTTATTTAATATTTTTAGAGGTCACGCTGAAATATGTAAGAATGAAATGATTTTATGTCTCGGATTTGCTTTAAAATACTTCCCTGAAAAGGAAATAAGAAAGGGGTAGATGAGGCAAGCGTGGCAAAATGTCAATAACTGTTGAAGCTGAGTGCGACGTATATGGGGGGCCTTCTCCCTACTATTGTTTATATTTGAAATGTTTCCGAATAAAAAAATGATGTTTAAATAAACAGTGTAGCATTTTCTAGGACACTAGAAAGCTTCACTAATGGTCACCACCAGAAGCACAGAAAATCTGCCTCATTCACAAGGCCCCTTGTACACTGGTCAGCCAGGGGTCAGAGGACAAGAATTTGGGAAAAGGCCAGGAGAGGCCAGGCAAGGAGCCGAGCTGTAAAGGAGATAGATGAAAACATTTTCGTAGCCTCTCCCGTCTGCCATGCACCAAAATGTCAGCCAACCTGTAACATCAAGTGGATGCTTTGTCTTCAGGCTTAAGTTTCCTATTCAACTTTGCCACTTAATGGCTAAGTGGCCTTAGACCAAATCACTTTTTAGCACAAAGTCACGGAGAGGCACACACATGGGTTTGATGCTCACTCCAGGGACAGATACTAGGGACCAGGAAGGGGAACAGGACAAAGGGGGGGGGTGGTGAGAGATGAATAATTTAGCTAAGGGAGAGTCCAGGGAGTCAGTCGTTCATCTGGGAACTGACCAGGGAAATGAGCACTTCGACTCCGTCCTAAGCCCCATCCCCGACCATTAAGTACACAATACACCATAAATAACGAAATAATTCCACCAAGGGTGACGAACGGCCTTTTGGGGGTCAGGGACAGACAGGCTAGCGGCGGGGTAGGAGCGGGGCCTGGAGGAGGGGACACGGATTCGAGTCTCCACTTCAGCACTTTTCCCTTTCCGCAAAAAGAATCCCTTGGACTGATTTGAAGATCTCCGCAGTTCCAAGACTTCAGGGGACGAAATTAATTTGGGGCATGTTTCTGACTTTCATTCCTCTCTCTCCTCTCATCAGGACTCGAGGTTTCCCAGCCAGGAGAAGTTCAGTCCCCCCTCCCCAGTGGTGTTTCGCAGCGTCCCCTCGCCCCACCCTCGCTGATTTTTGGTGGTCTTTCCCGGGGCTGGGTGAGGGATGACGAAGTAGGAATCTCGCCTGTTTCTTCCAATCATTTCTATTCCGGTGCTGATTTACAGCGACACCTCTGGCAGGCAGCTACTCCAGAGGGCTCCAGATGGGGGGTTGGCTGGGCGGCGGGTTGGGGGGAGGCGGGGGCGGCGGAAGCGCGGTGTTCAAAGCGCCTGCGTAAAAGTTGCGGGCACTGAGGTCAGAAGGAGTATCAGCGTTAAGACCAGGATTAGCCCCGGGGCGATCCTGCGTAGACCATCCGTGGGTTAGCTTGTGCTGGCTCTTTCCTACTCCAGGACCTCCCCTTGATAATTGGCGGGAGAGGTTTCCTGGTACCCTGACCAGCCAGGAGTGAATACCTGAGGTGCGGACCGCGCCTCTCCGTCCACCGGACTCAGGGCTTTCCTTCGTTCACTAGCCCTCACTCCCCACCCCAACCCCCCGGCCCCGTGCGCTCCACATCCCCAAAGCCACAGCTCCGGAGACACCCCAGTGCGCCCCCGTCCCCCGCGCGCTCCGCATCCTCAAAAGCCAGAACTCCTGGCACCAGCGCAGCCCCCGGTGTCCGTGGCTCCACGGTGCACCCTCCTAGGCACCTAGCACGCACCGGGTCTCGTCTGACTCTGTCCTGTCTGGTCGCAGGCGCCCCTGGCGAGCCAGGAACCGAGCGCCCAGCTCCCGGGGGCGCCGCTGCTGCGTGAGCTCTCCGGATTCAGGCGAGGTGGGGCTGGGTGGGTCCGCCCGAGTCGGGAGCGGGACCCGTTAGCCTGCACGTCCTCGCGTCTCCGAGCAAGGAGCCTTCGCTCTGTGTGCCGCCTCTCAGCTCCCGGGAACCCCAAGCACTGCTGAGAGGCGGCCCGCGGGGAGCGGCGCCTGGAGACCCCACCGGGACCCCCGCTTTCCCGCGAACCGCCGTGGGGAGAGGGAGGCGCCGGCAGCGCTCTTACTTGTCAGCAGGGGTGCGCACTCGTTCGACTGGGGCCAGGCTCTCCACGACGGCCCCTCTCTGCGCCCGTCGCCGCGGAGCCCCTTTCCCGAGCTGAGGGGGCGAGCCGACTTCTCCGGCCGTTGGAGAAACCGACCTCCAAGTTTAGGAAGCCGCGGGCTGGTGTCGCTCTCCAACCCTTTTCCCGGTACTTTTAACCAGCGTCGGACCGCAAACCCCTCCCCGGACCCACCCCCTTCCCTGAAGGCGGCCACCGCAGCAGGCGCGGCCTCCTGCCCCTTTTGTTGTAATTCGAGAGCAGCAGCTCCCCTGGCCTGAGGGGCTGTGCGGGGGAGGCTGCGTGCCAGCGGCGCAGCCCTTCCCAGGCTTTTCTCGCCCAGGTTTCCGGAGCCTGAGAAGCTAGGGAGAGGGCTTTTCCTCTGGGAGATACCTCTACACGCCCCCACCCGCCATCCCGCCCCCCCGCCGAGCTCCCGGAATTTAACCCTTCGGTGTTCTTATCCACCAGCAATAGGGCTCGTGCCTAACCCATTTCCGTATCCAGAAAGCCCAGCACTGACTGGCACGTAGTAGACGCTCAATAAAAACTGATGACTGAAAGAGTTCAGATACTTTCATCTACCTCTCCTGGGTTTCTCCTTTACGGGCAAAGCATTTTCCGGAGGTGACTACAAAGAGCCCCCTTTCTTCCAGCAGATCGAGCCTCTCTCTCCTCTGAGGATCCGTTTTCTCCTTTGTAAATTAAAGGCTTTGGATTCAGTGACCTCTAAGGTCCTTCCCCACCTGGCAGGGCCAGGGTTAGCAAGCCCTGCGATCAGGGGCCTGAACCCGATACAGCTAAGGGTGCATGTCGTGCAGAAGGACATGCCATGCCTGGCTCTGAGGCTCACACTGGGGGCAAAGTGAGGGGGTCATGCGGGCTGGGGGAGCCCTCTGAGGAGATTCCCAGGGCTTCCTAAGCAAGAGCAAGGTCTGGCTGGGCAGGATGGTGATCCTCCTCGGGGTCTGTCCTCAGTGCCCTCCTCCCACTCTGCTCCCTTCCAACAAACCAGCAGCTCCAGCCCTGATAGGTGGGGACTCCCAGTCTCAGCCTCCAGCTCAGACTTGTCTCCAAATCCGTGGGCTTGTAAATCCATTGGTCTCTAGGACATTCCCATAGCCACAGCTAACCTAGCGAGCCCCAAACTTGGCACCCCAACCCCTGGGACCCCTCTTCAGCCCTCTTCCCTACCGTCCACACTGAATCAATCCCCTGGTCTGGTGGGCAGTGGAGGGAAGGGCCGGGAGGGAGGTGGGTGTGATTCTAAAAGGGCAACAGGAGGGACCCCTGTGGTGTGGAACTGTACAGTATCTTGACTGTGATGGTGGATACAAGAAGCTACACAGGTGGTACAATTGTATAGAACTTAATATACACAAGCACACTCACACTACACACACAAAGTAAAACTGAGGAAATCTGAATAAGGTCAGAGGATTGCATCAATGTCTCCTTGTGATATTGTCCTAGAGTTTTGCAAAATGCTGTGGGAAACTGTGCAAAGTGAATGAGGGCTCTCTCTGTATTAGTATTTACAATGACATGTGAACCTACAGTTACCTCAATAAAAATTTCAACTGAAAATAAAAGCTCAAAGTAACTCCAGGGCCCTCAGGATGCGGCCTGAACTGCTTGATACAGCTGACAGGGCCCCCCTCAAGGGCATTTCCAGCCTGCCCATCTCCCAGCCACACTCTCCCCTCACCCCCATAGACCTTACTAACTGTTCTCCATGACTGTTTCACACCCCAGGGCCTTTGCACACGCCATTCCCTTGCCTGTCTGCTCAGCAACACCTAGTTCTTTGAGATCTCACTTAGCTATCGCAGTGAGCACCCTACGCAGTGCCTGCACACAGCAGATGCTCAATAAATACCAGTGGAACTGAGCTCTCTCCTCTTCCCCCCACACTTTCTCTGATCCCTCTTCTTCTAATCCTACCCTTCCTGTAAAGAATTAACCAATAAGGTATAAAATGAAACACTTTATAAATGCTGTTTGGCCTGATTATGAAAATAATGCAACCTCCCTGTGGAACATTCAGAAAATATGAGAAAGTATAACGAAAAAAACTTTCACCCTGTTGTCCTCTCACCCACAGAGAAACGTTTAACATTTTGGACTATTTCTTTCCTCATATCTTTTAAAACCAAATTGTGCACAGAATTTTTGTGTCCAGCTTTTTTTTTAAAAGGGTATTGTTTTGTGCACATTTTTCAATGTCCTTCTAAATGGCTTTAGACTATTTCAGTCTCTAAAGCGACCACGTTCCATAGTGTCATTTCTCTACTCTTAGACATCAAGGTGTTTACGACTGTTACTAGCGTAAATTACACCAAGACAATATTGAGCAGCTACTATGCGGTTCCTGCTAATTGTTACCAATGAGAAAGCCGAGGCTCAGAGAGGCTAGGTGATTTCCCCAGAGTCACAGAGCTGATAAGTGGTCAGGCTGGGATCACCAAAGGGTACATGACCCCTCTTGCAAGTTTAAGTGGCTGCACACTGGAGGCTTCAACAAGTCCGCTTGTGCTTCGCTCACCAACCCACATTCCCAAGAGAAAGTGAGTATTTGAATCTTACACAGAGTAGCTCACTGATGCACTTCTGTTGAATTGGACCAGAGACCTGGGAGGCCACTTCAGGAAGGTAGTAGACCCTTGCTCTAGATGAAATATCAAGACTATATGCTTTATGGCTCTAAGTCTGTATGTGCCACCCTCATGTCCCAGGCTCTGTGCTGCCCCACAGGCAGGGCCACCCAACAGATTCTGAGTGCGTTTCTGCAGTCAGAGGACCTGGGTTCCAATCCTGACTCCGCCACTTCCTGCCCTGGACCGGTGACTCCTTTGCTTCACTTGCCTCATCTGTAGGAAACACTTCACTCAAAACCTCCTAGAGGAATGAAAGGGCTGGATGCACAGTGGGTGCAGAACAGTCCCTGCCGCGTGACGCTGCACCACATGTCGCTGTGCACTCCTGCCGCGCTGCAAGGCTGCGGGCGGGAGGGCACCGCACTGCGCAGACTCCCTGCCTGAGCCAAGCTGGGAGGCAGCGCCCTCCTGCCCGACCCCACCCCACAGGGGCCACGGGAATCACGTTCCCAGGGCGCGATGATGAGTCCAAGGGCGTGGACTGTTTTCTCTTTTATTCTTGGCTCTCGAGTTTTGTTGCCAAATCACCTTCCTAACTGTCTGGGCGGGTCCCATCCCGGAAGCACAGCCTGAGACTCAGTGGAGGCCCGGCTGATGTGCTGGTCAGTGCGGGGAGGCTGGCAAGACACACACCGATACATAGAAACAATGAAATATGGGAGTCAGGAGGGGGCAAATGCTCCGGAGAAAACCGAAGCTGAGTAAGGAGGAGAGAATGTGAGGGAAGCACGGGGGCGGGGGGGAGGGGGGCCAGGGGGCCCCAGGAAGACCCCGCCCTGCGAGGTGGCACAGGCAGAGATTCAGAGGAGGGAACGAGGAGCCCTGTGGGGTGGAAAACTCGCATTCCTCTGGGCTCAATAGCACTTAACTTGCATCATTCCTGCACTATGCATCACTTCCTATTTGTGTTATAGTTATTCGTATATTCCATTTATCTCTCTTAGAAAACTATTACAGGCACAGATACCTTGTGCACGGATACCACGGGTCCGTGTCCCCTTAACCTCTGTGGTCAGCAGCGCATATCACGGGCCATCACTCTCTGTTAAAGTGAATCAAATTGAACCGAAACCACTTGAAAGCCTGTAAGGCATGATTAAAGTAGAAATCATTTTAGTGGATATTATTCACGATTACCCACACTAGGAAGAATGGAGAAACCAGTAGTTTAAATCTATAGAACTGCAGAGGCTCCACCTTGCCTGTGTGTTAAGTCAAAAGGGAAACCAGCGATCAATCAGGCAAACACTGGTCCAACCATTTGGGAAAGTGATTTGGAATGTGTGTCAATGGGTCTGGACCTGGCCCTTCAGGAGGAGATCGTGGCTAAAGCAGTCAGGTTGGTCAAATATTTCTCGTATTCCAGTGGTCCTATCTTGGCCAGCTATCTATCAGGCCCTACTCTCTGGCTTTCTCACATTCGGAAATCTGCAGTGTTCCATCACAACCACTTTTGTTTTATTTTATTTTTTAAAATTTAAGGTGTGGTATAGGAAATTCCCTGGCGGTCCAGTGGTTAGGGCTCTGCGCTTTCACTGCCAAGGGCACAGGTTTGATCCCTGGTCGGCGAACTAAGATCCCCGCAAGCCCCCACGGCATGGCTGAAAAATATGTAAATAAATTAGTCAATTAATTAAGGTATGGTTGATGTACAATATTATATAGGTTTCAGGTGTACAACATAGTGACTCACAATTTTTAAAGATTATACTCCACCTATAGTTAGTATAAAAGACTGGCTATATTCCCTATGTGGTACAATATATCCTTGTAGTTTGTTTATTTTATACGTAGCGGTTTGTACCTCTGAACCCCTTACCCCTATCTTGCCCCTCCCCCCTTTCCTCTCCCCACTGGTAACCACTAGTTTGCTCTCTGTATCTGTGAGTCTGCTTCTGTTTTGTTATATTCACTAGTTTGTTTTATTTTTTAGATTCCACATATAAGTGATATCACACAGTATTTGTTTTTCTCTGTCTGACTTATTTCACTAAGCATAATACCTTCCAAGTTTATCCTTGTTGTTGCAAATTGCAAAATTTTGTTCTATATTTTGGTTGAGTAGTATTCCATTATATGTAGTAGTATTCCATTCCATATATATATATATAGAGAGAGAGAGAGAGAGAGAGACAGAGAGAGACAGAGACAGAGAGAGACAGAGAGAGGGAGGGAGAGATTTATTTATATATGCCACATCTTCTCTATCCATTCATCTGCTGATGGACACTTAGGTTGCTTCCGTATCTTGGCAATTGTAAATAATGCTGCTATGAACATTGGGGTGCATGTGTCTTTTTAAATTAGTGTTTTTGTTTTCTTCAGATATATACCCAGGAGTGAAATTGCTGGATCATACAGTAGTTCTATTTTTAGTTTTTGGAGGAACCTCCATACTGTTTTCCACAGTGGTTGTACCAATTTACATTCCCATCCACAGCGTACAAGGGCTCCCTTTTCTCCGCATCCTAGCCGGTATTTGTTATTTGTGTTTTTTTTGATGATAGCCATTCTGACAGGTGATATCTCATTGTGGTTTTGATTTGCATTTCCCTGATGATTAGGGATGTTGAGTATCTTTTCATGTGCCTGTTGGCCATCTGTATGTCTTCTTTGGAACAAAGAAGACTCTTCAGGTCTTCTGCTCATTTTTTAATCGGGTTGTTTGTTTGTTTGATTTTGAGTTTGTATGAGCTGTTTATATGTTTTGGATATTCATTCTTTATCAGCCATATTATTTGCAAATATTTTCTCCCATTCAGTAGGTTGTCTTTCAGTTTTTGGGTGGTTTCCTTTGCTCTACAAAAGATTTTAAGTTTAATTACGTCCCATTTATTTTTTTTTTTGCCTTTGTTTCCTTTGCCTTAGGAGAGAGATCCAAAGAAATATTGCTACTATTTATGTCAGAGAGGGTTCCACGTATGTTGTCTTCTAGGAGTTTAATGGTTTATGGTCTCACATTAAGGTCTTTAATCAATTTTGAGTTTATTTTTGTATATGGTATGAGAAAATGTTCGAACTTCATTCTTTTACATGTAGTTGTCCAGTTTTCCCAGCATCATTTGTTGAAGAGACTGTCTTTTATCCGTTGTATATTCTTGCCTCCTTTGTCATAGATTAATTGACCATAAGTGCATGGGTTTATTTCTAGGCTGTCTATTCTGTTCCACTGATCTGTGCATCACCACCACTTTTAACGAATGTGGACACTTTATAGGCAAGAAGGTAGGAAACACCTTCTGCTTCCTCTTAGGAGGCAGCGCCCCCTAGTGGTTCACATCTCGCACCGCCTTGAGCATTTGCACTCTCCAGCGCCAAGTTGTAAACCCAAAGGGTTTTAGAGAACATCTGGCCCAAGCATCTTGATTTCAGACATGGAACCAAAAACCCAGAGAGCTGTCAATGGGATCACCGCCCCTCGGCAGGTTAGCAGCAGCGCTGAAACGGGATCCAGATTGAAGTCTTCTGAGCCCTGGAGTCACACATCTGCTCAGAAAGCACAATTGTCAGGAGTGGCTGGGATAACTCTGCCTTTTCTCCAGGGTGCACATATTCACATATTCTGGTGGTTCTGTGTTGGCTGGATATCTATCAGGCCCTCCTGTCCTGGCTTTCTCAGATCCAGACATCCATAGTTTTCTATCCATATACTGGTTTTATATTTTTAAAGTATAATTTCATTCATATAATCTATTTTCTAGGATGAATAATCATTCTTTGTCCAGGTGGAAGTGGCAAGAGAAAGACACAGACCTGGGAAACCAGCTTAATCCTTGTTCAGGGAGGAGCCCGGGACACCTGGGAACAGGTGGGGTAGGGCTGGGCATAGACTGGACCCTGGGAATTTGGCAAAGCCACAGAATATGGGGTGACAGGTTCTCCCACGTTATAATTTTGCTGCCCTCCTCACTTCCCACATGCCCCCTCCACCCGAAAGTCTCCTACTGAGAGAAGATGGAGACTTTCACCTCACACAGTCATTTAGAGGAAAAAAAAAGTTAAAAAAAAAAATTGGTCCAAATCTCATTCCAGACACCTGGCTTCTCTGCCAGCTCAGACCACTTTGTCTCAAAAATGCAGCTAAAACAGGGAGGGGAAGGGCCAGACAGAAATGGGAGCTCTTCTGCCCCACGATGGGCTGGCATCTGGCAGGGCCCCTCCTCCGGCCGCAGCCCAGCAAAGCCCTGCTGGCTCCCAGAGAGCTCAGAGTGGCCTGCCCAGGTTGCTCAGGGTTGGCTGAGGACACAGCCTGACTCCGTTCCATTCCAGCCACTGGCATTTATAAGGCTCCTGCGTGTCCAGACCCAGTTCAGCACCCCAGGGGAGGGAGAGGAGGTGAGAATCCTGCTGTCGCCAGCCCCTACCCCTGGGGAGAAGGTCCCCAAGAGCCCGCAAGGGCAGTTGCGTGTTTGAAATATCTAGGGAGGATGGGAAGTCATAGTTCAGAAAAAAGGCCCAAACCCCAAGGGCTAGCTTGTCACCACGATGGCAGGAACACTGCTGCAGACTGAACTACATCCCCCTAAATTCATATGTTGAAGCCTAACCCCCAGTGTGATGGTATTTGGAGACGGGCTTTGGGAGGTGATGAGGGTTCAATGAGGTCACAAGGGCGGAGCCCTCAGGGTGGGGTTCATGGCTTGATGAGAAAAGGAAGACCAAAGCCCTCTCTTTTTCTCCTGCCACCGAGTTAAGGACAGCAAGAAGGCTGCCGTCTGCTAGCCAGGAAGGGGGTTCTCACCAGGAACTGAATCTGCCAGCACCTTGAGCTTGGACTTTCAGCCTCCAGAACTCTGAGAGGTAAATACCTGTCGTTTAAGACCCCAGTCTGTGGTATTTTGTTACAGAAGCCCAAGATGACTAAGACAGCCTCCTGGCCGCAGCTGGCATTGGTAACACCGTGACCCTGGGGGTCTTGTCTCCATCTTCTCTGACGCACAGTTACATTCCGCGTGTTACTCTGAGCCCCCGCTGCCCTCCCACCAAAGGGATCTGCCCAGTAAATCGAGGCACCCTAAAGATGTGGGAAGAGTGTTGTGTCTCCCCAACACCACCTTCCCCAGGTCACTGCCCTACCTTTCCTCCAGGTGACACCCATCCCCCAATTGGCCACTAGTGCTCTAGGCTAGCTGTGTTTCTCAGAGTGTGGGCTGGGGACCCCTGGGGGTTCCCAAGACCCTTTCAGGGGGTCCACGAGGTCAAACTATTTTCATAATCAAACTAAGATCTTATTTTCCTTTTTGTTCGTATTCTCTGGAGCTGGCGATGTGCCCGCAGCAGCCAACGCACTTCCTCCAGGCTGATGGACGTGTACGGCGGAGAGCTCCTGGACCCCAGCCTCAGGTTTTCTCCTCAGGAAACGAGGGGTTGAATTAGATAACAAAGGCTACTTGTTCTTCTTTCTCTGAATCTTGGTGGAGGAGCAACACAAGGAAAATCAGTGCAGTCAGAGGCCCGTCTCCTGCTACTGCCCTCCTTGGTTGCTAAGAGACCATAGCAGAGATGCTTAAGCCAGCGCAGCACCAGTCTTTGAACATGGCCCCTCACTCCTTGCAGTTTCTACCTTGGGAATTGGAATTATTTTCCTTTAAAGGATCCCTCGAGCTCCTGAGCTGTTGGAAGAAAAGAAACAAAAAAAAAAGAAAGATAAAAAAGAAAATGCAGCTCCCTATGGCTCGATATAAATAATTGATGGCCATTCAGTCTCATTCTCCTAGTTTTTCCTTATTAGTCCAATATCTATCTGCCTACCTATATATCTATTTATCTATCTATCATCTGAAAACTTTTCAAATTATGGAATATAACCTAGTTAAGAATTTATATTTTATACACAAAAGTACATAAAATATAAATATGAACATAATAACTAATACAAAGCAAACACCCATATAATTACCATCCAACTCAAGAACTGGAATATTACTGGCATCCCAGAAACATCCCCACAACCCACAGGCTCCTTCCCCAAACTGCCTCCCTGTGCTGAAGATAAACACTACCCCCCCACCACCCACCACCCACCACGCACCACCCTTTTGTTTGTTTGCGGTACGCGGTACGCGGGCCTCTCACTGTTGCGGCCTCTCCCGTTGTGGAGCACAGGCTTCGGACGCGCAGGCTCAGCGGCCATGGTTCACGGGCCCAGCCGCTCCGCGGCATGTGGGAGCCTCCCGGACCGGGGCATGAACCCGCGTCCCCTGCATCGGCAGGCAGGCGGACTCTCAACCACTGCGCCACCAGGGAAACCCTCCCCCACCCTTTTTTTTAATGGTAATGACTTGCCTGCCTGTCTCTCTCCAACCTCTTAATGCTTAATGTCCTTGGAGGGCTCCAGGGCTCAGATTTGGGGGATCCCATCCAGGCTCCTCGCCTTAACTACTTCTATATGCTGCCCATTCTAGAATGTATATCAGTAGCCTGGCCCTCTCCAAAACTCATCAGACTCCTGTGTACAACTCACCACTGGGTATCCAAGTGACACCTCAACTGGGTTGTGTCCCAAACTATGCTCCTGATCGTCTCCCCAAATCTGCCCATGTCTCTTTTCCTTTTAACCCCCAAATTCACTCCAAGTCCGGCTTCCCTTCTCTGAATCTCCAGAAACTGATCACTCTTCACCTCTTCTACTTGTCACCTCTCATTTAGACGATTGAAATAGCCCAGCTGATCACTTTGCTGCTGCCTTGGCCCCAACAGTCAATTTTTGAGCCCACAGGCCAAGTAATGCTTTTAAAATATCATTCAGATCCTGTCACTCCTCTGTTCAGCATCTTGCACTGGCTTCCCGTCGCCTCGAGGGTGAAAGCCAAAGTTCTTACCACAGCCCAGGAGCTGAGGCACACAGAGCTTATTTGGCAGAGACTTAAACATCTATACTCCCTTTCTCAAATTAACAGAAACCATCCTTTTTAAGTGGTAGAACGCTACCTGGTGAAAATACTACATTTCCCACCTTCCTTTGCAGATAAGCACAGCCACACAACTAAGTTCTGGCCAATGAGATGAAAGCAGAAGTTTGCAAGGCATTTCCTTTGGAAGTCTCCTTAAAAGGAAAGGAGAGTGTCCCTCTTCATTTTCTCCATTCTGCAGCTTGGGATCTGGATGTGAAGACTGGAGCTCTAGCAACCATTTTGGATCATAGAGATGAGGCCCACACTCTAGGAATGGTGGAGGAGAGAACCTGAAGGAAGCAACCTAGGCTGCTCACCTCTAAACTGCTTTTAAATGTGAGAGAAAAACACTTCGATTTTGTTTAAGCAAAGATTTGGGGGGTGTCTGTTAGTGGTAACTGTATTGGGTCATTGCTGATACAAGTAACCTATTCAAAGTCAAATAGCTCAGAAATGGCTGAGTCAGAATAAACCTGGTGGTTTAAGTCTGGAGCCTGGGGTCTTTACCACTCTTCCGCCCTCTGGTGAGCACTTGAGAAACATGAGATGATATCATTATCATCATCATTACATAGTAGCAGAGAAGGCTCCTTCTTAGGTTACCATATGTTAATTGGTCATAAAGTCAATTTAGTGTGTCATAACTATCATTAAAAAAAAAGAAATCCAGTAGAATGAAACAGAAAATACTAGGGTGACAACTCTAAGACACTGACGAAAGAAACTGAAAATGACACAAATAAATGGAAAGATATTCCATGGTCATGAATTGAAGAATTAATATTGTTAAAATTTCCATACTACCCAAAGCAATCTACAGATTCAATGCAATCCCTATCAAAATTCCAATGGAATTTTTCACAGAGACAGGACAATCCTAAAATTTGTGTTGAACCACAACAAACCTCCAATAGCCAAAGCAATCTTGAGAAAGAATAACAAAGCTGGAGTCATCATGTTCCCTAATTTAAAACCACAAATCTGTAAGAATCAAAACAGTATGGTACTGGCATAAAAACGGACCCTCTGCCCACCAACCCCATGCCTCTCTGACCTTGTCTCCCCCTTGATCTCTCTGCTCCAGTCCCACTGCTGTTCCTCAAATGCCCCAGGCCTGCTCCTGCCCCAGGGCCTTTGCACAGGTTTCCTTGTGCTAGAACTGTCTTTCCCTGGGTCTCCTTGCCTCCTTTTAGACTTTGCTCCAATGCCATCTTCTCTGGGAGAACTTTCTTGACTGTAATATTTTCACTTCCATCCCCCACCCCTCTGACATTTCCTATACACCTTCTCCATGTTTTATTTCTACATTTAGCCTTTAAACCTTGGAGCATACTGTGGTACATTATTCATTTGTTTTCTTCTCCATTGGAATGTAAGCTCCACAGCAGCAGAGCTCGCTTTTTTATTTTCCTTGTTTTCTTTCCACTGCTATTTCAATACATTTGTTTAATAAATATTTGTGGAATGAATGGCTGGATTTCTCTGAGGCCAGGGAGTCCTGAGAGCAGACACAAAGCTGACCCTGCTGTCCCGCATGGCTCCCCAACCCAGCATTGTCTCTTACCGTCAGTTCCTGACTTCTCTCCTTTTGGAAAATCAGAAGTTCATACCTCTCTCAGTTTTCATAGTTTTACAAACACATTCACTTGTTCCCTACAAAGTCAGGGAAAGTTCTGTCAGTTTAACTGAGGAGCAGAGAGAGTAGAGAGAGTACAGATGCTATGCAGGGATTGGCTGTATTGCGGTAACTGCAGATTTTTTTTTTTTTTTTTCCAGAGTCTGTGTGTCAGGGGTTGTTTAATAAAGAATTTGTCTGGTCTTTGTCCCTGGCTCTGGACAGGAAGCCTCTAAACCCTTGGAATCTCCCCAGTGATAGGAGTGTCTTTGTTGTTTATCGTTGGTCCCTCGGCCACACCTGAGTTTATGCTAATAAAGTGACTCATGGTTTGCCCCTGGCTAGTTTCAGGATGGCGGCTGGCCGTGCCAGAAAGACCAGTTATGTGATTAGAAGATTGGGGCTTGGGGCTACACGATATCAGTCTGACTTCCCAACCTCTGGAGAAAGGGACTAGAGATTGAATCCGATTATGTAGCCAAGGATTCAACCGATCATGCTGATGTAATGAAACCCTGATAAAACCTCTGGACACCAAGACTTGGTGGTACTTCCTGGTTAGTGATGCACATCTAGTTGCCTGGAGGGTGGTGTGTCCTGAGGACAGGAAAGCTGCTTGTTTAGGACCTTCCCAGACATTGCCTTATATGTTTCTTCATTTGTCTGGTCCTGATTTGTATCCTTTATAATAAAACTGTAACTGTAAGTATTGTGCTTTCCTTAGTTCTTTGAGTCATTCCAGAGAATTATTGAACCTGAGGGTATTGTGAGAAGCCCAGAATTTGTAGCCAGTTGGTCAGAAATGCAAGGGCCTGGGGACTTCAGAACTTGCAGCTGGTGTTTGAAGTGAGGGTAGTCTTGTGAGGGGGACTGTGCCCTCAACCTGTGAAGTGTGGCCTAATTCTGGGGAGGTAGAATCAGAATTGCATTGCAGGGACTTCCCTGGCGGTCCAGTGGTTAGGACTCCACACTTCCACTGCGGGGGGCATGGGTTCGATCCCTGGTCGGGTAACTAAGATCCCGCATACCAAGTGGCGTGGCCAAAAACGAAAACAAAACAATTTTTTTTTTAATTAAAAAGAATTGCATTGCAAGGGGGAAACTCTATAGTCATCAGTGCTCTTTTAATTGCAAGTGGAAATTGCAAGGTCATCCACTCGAGCTCTCTTAGGCACAAAAGGAAGCACCATGGCTCATGAAATGGGGGGAGTCCAAGGGTAGAGTGAATTGAAGCCCGGATGGATCCAGGGACCCAGATGGTCAGGCAGGGCTCCTTCTCACTGAGGCTCTTCTCTACAGCCTTAGTGGGGAGCCTGGCCCTGCCGACTCCTTTGGATTTCTGGCTTCCAGAACACTGAGGCCAACAAAAAAATGTCTGTTGTTTTAAGCTACCCAAATGTGTGGTAATTTGCCATGGCAGCCACAGGAAACTAACCTACCTGCGATTCCAATGTGTTGGTTTGAAGTGGATTTCTCACTACCTGCCACTCACGCCTCACCACCCCAGCTTAGGACCCATGTGTGAGGGTGAGGGGTGAGTCTGTCCTGCTAGACCTCAGCTCTCCAGGCCTCAGGCCACCCTCTGCTCTGGTGAGCGAGCAGTGGAAACTCCCAGAGGTGGGGCCCGGGGAGACACAGGTGTGTTATCCAGGGAGCACCTCTGGTTTCCCACTAACAGTAGACTTAGATCTCTCTCACTTTGTACAATTCACGTGACCTTTCTGGACTTACACTGATAAAATGACTACTTTTAGCTTGTGATTCTGTTGCAAAGGATACGTTGCTTCTTCAGACGGGCAGTTCAGGTCCTGAGAGAGCAACAGAGAGCGAGAGCGAGGAGAGAAATGAGGGTTAGAGCAGCCACCAGGTGGCGACATCTCTTTCTGCAGCTGGACAGCAGGTGGACTTCAGTTCCTGCGCTGGAGGGATGCCCCAGACCTGCCCATGGGGCCCCTGATCGAGCTCTCAGGGGAAGCTATCGAGATAGGATGACCGAGGCTGCGCCTGGAAACTTATATCCAAGAAAAATGATGAGTCTGATACTTGATTGGTGATTATTATATGGAGAGAGAGGGTGATAAGAAAGAAGTCTAGAATGACATGCAGGTTTCTGGTCTGAGTTACCAGGTAGTGCTCAGAGGAAGGAGGTCTGGGAAGGATGCTAGGCGGCATCTAAGTAACAGCTGCTAGGAAGCAGAAATAATGGTAACTCTCGAGCAGAAGGAAATGAAAGGCGGAGGATGGTATCTGGAGGCCGGATGACCCTCCCTAATATGAGGCCCAGCATAGTGTAGTGGTCTAGAGGAGGGCTTGGAAGACACTGCCCATGGGATTGGCCTGCCACCCACCTTCTGTAAAGAAAAATTGTTTTATCGGAACAAAGCCACACCTATGCATTTACGTGTTGTCTATGACACATGTCACACCACAAAAGCAGAGTGAAGTCAGTTTTGGACAGAAGTCATATGGGCTGTGAAGCTAAAATATTTCCTATCTGGCCCTTTGGAGAACAATTCTGCTGATTCCTGGTCTAGAGCAGCACTGCTTAACTTTCAGTGTGAATTCGGACTGACCTGGAGATGGTGTGAGATGAAGAGTCCGCTTCAGGAGGTCTGAGACCAGTCCTGAGATTCAGAGCTTCTATCGGGCCCCGGTCCTACTGAGGCTGCTGGTCCGGGGACCATGCTTTGAGAAGCAAGAACTTAGAGCAGCGCTGTCCGATGGAAATAAAACGTGAGCACGCAAGTAATTTGCAAGTTTCTAGTGTCCACATCAAAGAGGTAAAAAGAAACATGTGACATGAATCTACTATTTTTTTTAACTCAATATAGCCCAAATATATTATGTCTTATGTAACGAATACAGATTGAGATATTTTCTTTATTTTGCGGGGGATACAAAGTCTTTGAAATCTGGTGTGTACTTTGCAGCCTATCTCACTTAGGACTGGCCACATTTCCTGTGGCCGGCAGCTGCCGTACCGGACAGCCAGCTCTGGAGTAGACTGGAGCCAGGCTGCCCGCCGCCAAGTCCCAGCCCCACCACTGACTCGCTGTGTAGCTGTGGGCAAGTGATATCACCTCTCCATGTGTGTTTCCCCACCCTATAAAGTGAGAATAATAAATGCATCTCCTCAGAATGTTGTCTTCAGGATTACGTGAGGTGATGAAGTGCAGCCTGTCTGGCATATCATAATCTGATGCTATTAGGATGATTCTGTCCAGTAAAGGATGATTCTGAGCCTGGTTTCCCTCCCCCATGCCCCAGGGACAGAGGGTAGAGTTAAGCACACACACTCCTCAGTTCTTAGCCCATTGTTACCCCTTCCTGCAGGGATCTTCTTTTCCTTCATCCCACAAATGTTTATTGAGCCTTTTTTGTGTATCAGACCCTGTGCCGGACACTGGGGATCCAACACCGAAGGAAACACACGAGACCCTCCTGCCCCTGTGGATTACATTCCGGCAAAGACCTCACAAAGAATATAATGAATAAAGAATAAGCTGGGAGGTAGTACCTTGGGGAGAAATTAGAGCAGGGTAAGGGGCACGGAGAGTGCTGAGGAGGGGTAGAAGTGTCAGCTTTAAGTAGGTGGCCAGGTGGGCATCCATGGGACAGGAAGTCAGGGAAGGTCCTGAGGCCAGTGGGGCTGGAGCAGAGTGAGTGGGGAGAGAAACAGATGTGGTGAGAGAGGTGTGGAGTCGGCGGAGGCATATTGCGTAGGGCCTTCCAGGCCATTTTAAACACTTTGGTTCTTCCTTGGAGTGAAATAGCCAACTGGATGGGTTTTGCCAAACAAAGGTCATGATATGAATTGCGTTTTTCACAGCTGTCGTGTTGAAGAGGGATGGGTAGGGATGGGGCAAGAACGATCGGTGCGGGCCGGAACTGAGGCTTCACTGGGATGTGAGAACCAGGGCAGACCTGGGCAAGTGGGTGTGGTTGGCCAGCCTAAAACCAGAAGACCAGTTTTTCTTTTTTTAATTTTTATTTTCGATTGGAACGCAGCTGATTAGCAGTGTGGTGTTAGTTTCGGGTGTACAGCAAAGTGATTCAGTGATACCTATACCTGTATCTATTCTTTTTCAAATTCTTGTCCCATTTAGGTTGTTACAGAATATTGAGCAGAGTTCCCTGTGCTCTACAGTAGGTCCTCGTTGGTTTTCTGTTTTAAATATAGCGGTGTCTATGTGTCAATCCCAAACTCCCAATCTATCCCTCCCTCTGCTTCTCCCCTGCTAACCGTAAGTTCATTCTCTAGGTCTGTGAGTCTGTTTCTGTTTTGTAAACAAGTTCATTTGTATCACTTTTTTTAAGATTCCGCATATAAGCAATATCATATGATATTTGTTTTTGTCTGACTTACCTCCCTTAGTATGATAATCTCCAGGTCCATCCATGTTGGTGTAAATGGCATTATTTCACTCTTTTTAATGGCTGGGTAATATTCCATTGTGTATATATGCCACATCTTCTTCATCCATTCATCTGTCGATGGACGTTTAGGTTGCTTCCATGTCTTGACTATTGTAAAGAGTGGGGCAATGAACACTGAGGTGCATGTATCCTTTCAAACCATGTTTTTCTCCAGATATATGCCCAGGAGTGGGATTGCTGGATCATATGGTAGCTCTATTTTTAGTTTTTTAAGGACCTCCATACTGTTCTCCATAGTGGCTGCACCAACTTACATTCCCACCAACAGTGTAGGAGGGTTCCCTTTCCTCCACACCCTCTCCAGCATTTATTATTTGCAGACTTTTTGATGATGGCCATTCTGACTGGTGTAAGGTGATACCTCATTGTAGTTTTGATTTGCCTTTGTCTAATAATTAGCGATGTTGAGCATCTTTTCATGTGCCTCTTGGCCATTTGTATGTCTTCTTTGGAAAAATGTCTATTTAGGTCTTCTGCCCGTTATTATTTTTTTTAACTTTTTATTTTATATTGGAGTATTGTTGATTAAAATGTTGTGTTAGTTTCAGATGCATAGCAAAGTGATTCAGTTATACATATACATGTATCTATTCTTTTTCAAACTCTTGTCCCGTTTAGGTTGTTACAGAATATTGAGCAGAGTTCCCTGTGCTCTACAGTAGGTCCCTGTTGGTTATCCATTTTAAATACAGAAGTGGGTACATGTCAACCCCAAACTCCCTAACTATCCCTCCCCTCCACCCTTCCCCCTGGTAATCACTTTTTGATTGGGTTGGTTTTTTTTTGATAATGAGCCACATGAGCTGTTTGTAAATTTGGGGGATTAATCCCTCGTCAGTCTCATCATTTGCAAATATTTTCTCCCATTCTGTGGGTTGTCTTTTAGTTTTATGGTTTCCTTTGCTGTGCAAAAGTTTTTGAGTTTAATTAGATACGATTTGTTTATTTTTGTTTTAATTTCCATTACTCTAGGAGATGGATCAAAAAAGATATTGCTGCAATTTATGCCAGAGTGTTCTGCCTGTTTTCCTCTAAGAGTTTTTATAGTATCCTGTCTTACATTTAGGTCTTTAATCCATCTTGATTTTATTTTTGTGCATGGTGTTAAAGAATGTTCTAATTTCATTTTTTTTTTTACATGTAGCTGTCCAGTTTTCCCAGCACCATTTAGTGAAGAGACTGTCTTTCCTCCATTGTATAGTCTTGCCTCACAAGGAGACCGGTTTTATCTGTTGTCCTCCTTTCATAGCCCATCTGTGTCCCCCATCACATCCACTTCAATGTATAATAGTCGAAACATGCACACCCTCGTTAAGACATACAGTGTTGTGGGTCTCCCATTTCCATAAATGGCATTATGCTACCAATCTCGTATCTTTCTTCAGTATTCAGCACTGTCTTTAAGATCCATCCACCCTGCTGTACTTACCTCGCGTTGCTTCTAACAGCTGCACAGTGCTCACAGCACACATCTGCCACCTTTTACTTAAATAACACTGCTGAGAGCATCCTCCTGGAGTTCCCTCGTGGGCCCAGGTAGAAATGTCTCTGGGGAACGCTGGGTCTTAGACGTGTGCACAGCTAACTTTAAAGTGCTGCCAGCTTGCTTCCCAGAGCGCCTGAAGTAGTTTCCACCACGACCAGCAATACTGAGGCGACTGTCCCCACGTCACTGCCGACACTTGAAGTTTGTCAATTCCAGGGCGCAAGGTGGCAGCTCTTTATTTCCATTTGCACATCTCTGGCTCCTTCAGTTTCTTCCTTCTTGTTAGTCATTCAGGCTCACCCTTCTGTGGATCACCCACAAACCATTTTTCTTTTTTTCTTTTTTGGCTGCACTGCTTGGCTTGCGGGATCTCAGTTCCCTGACCAGGGACTGATTGAACCTGGGGCCCCGGCAGTGAAAGAGCCTAGTCGTAACCACTGGACCGCCAGGGAACTCCTCCCATAGCCCATTTTTCTTTTGGATTTCCTCTTTCTGGCTGATTTACAAGAAACCTTGCATAACATATATTAATCCCTTTTCAATTTTAGTCACTGCAAATACCATCTTGGTCTGCCACCTGTTAGCTTTGACTGTGATGGCTGTTAACAGAAACTGTTACTTTTGATGCAGCTAAATCCATCCTTCCCCTCTCCCTGCATTTGGTGCTTTTGGGGGTGGGGTTTAAAAGGTGACTAACTTTAGGACGATTTAGAAGGAAAAAAAATTCTGAAGCTCTGCTTAGAATAAGATCATATACAGAGATTATTTCCTCCAAGCTGGGCTTGGAGAAAATGCCCATCTTGTTTTGCCTCTACACATCAATACCTAATTTGGGGTGTTCTTTTTCCTTTCTTCCCCCCAGACTAAATGGCTAAGAAGTAAGGAAACCACTTGAAGTAAATTTGGTTCTCCTAAGTTTTTCTACATAAAGCTTTAAAATGCTTCACTCCTTTGACAAACTTTATGGTGAGAGGGAAGAGAGAGAAACGCCTGGGATTCCACCCACCCTTCACACCACACTGCACGTGGTTTTAAATCTGCACAAAACTCTGCCATCTGGAAAGAAGAGAGAAGATTGAGAATAAAAGATTTGTAAAATATGTGTTTCCCAAACCCTCGGGACCTAAAGAGTTAGTAACTTGACAAAGCAACTAGCTTTTTTTTATTAGACTACAGATATTTATGAAACACTGGGCGCTATGTGGTGTTTTCTTTGTTGGATTAGTTATAAATGTCATGATCCATGTTCAAAGGGATTCAGGGATGGAACAGACAGACCGATGGACAACAGGGCCACAGAAAGCTGAAGAGGATTTTAAAATGTAATTTGAACGTTACGGAGAATGGCCAGGAACTTCCAGAAAATTCTGTTTTGCTGCCATGACCCAAATAAAGAATTTTACAAGGCTGGGTGGAGCCCATTGAACGTTGAAGTGTCTCAATCTTTTTGAATTTAAAATCTAGGTAATAAAACAAGCTTGTGCCACGTGGAGAAGATGGACTCTTAGGAGAAAGTGCTGAGTCTGGTTCCTGGAGTTTAAGTCATGTGCAATCACAGGCAAGAAGAGGATGATTAGTCCTTCCAAAATGGCCCACTTCAAACTCTGATTATCACGAAAAGGGTGGAAGGTGGTATCAAAATTACCAGTTATAAACCTGGAGGGACAGCGAGAAGAGCCAGCCTGGGACTCTTACAGAAATAATACAGTGAAAGAGTACGTCCCACCCTGGGAATTAGGAATGCACTCTGTCTTCTGGTGACCTGGCCACAGACCAACTTTTCCCCCTTCTCCTTTTTTCAGGAGAAAAAAAAAAAAAAATCTCCTTTTCCCTCCCTTGAGTTTCTGTGTTTATACAAGAAGCCCGTCTTCTGTGTTCATCACCACCACGTTCTGTGAGAAGCTTTCAGCAGTTTTCTCAGGGTGGAAATCTTAAGGCCGGCCTTTCTTGTTTGGGCTTCTTGTTTGGGTCTCTGACACACAACGGGGCTGTTGACAGAAATGGTTAAGTGGCCGTGAAGTCTGGAGCCCAGATGCAATCCACCTGCCAAACAGGATCAAGGGTGATGGCGGAGATGGAAGGCCAAGCCAGCTCTTCAGCCTCAATGGAAGTGTTAACAGAAAGCAGGAGGGGGAGCTAAGCTTGCTGAGGACAAAGGAAAACGCAACAGATCAATCAACTCTCCTTTGTTAAGAGGCAGCAGATCACAGGCTGAGGCCATCAGGCTCCCAGACGAGATGGGGCTGGGAGGACCCTTCGGGGTGTACCGTTTCCTCGGTGGGACGCTCAGCTCCAGGCAAATCCCCAATCTGCACGTTGGGCTTTGCAAAGGGTGCTCCTGTGTCTTTGATGACTTTCCATAAGAAGACAGTCTGACAGAGATGACGTTCACTTCCCTGCTCCCAGGCCAGTGAGAGCACCGCAAACCCCTCTGTGCAAACTATTAGCATTTCGGGATCTCAGGGAAAAAAAAAAAGATCCACTTCTGCATTCCAGACTCATGGGGCAAATGGAAACAGATGAAAAACAAACCAAAACCCAGAACTGCTGCCTTGCAGATCTGTTAACAGGGGCAACCACTGGAAGCAGGTACTTCACTTCTTCCCTAAGATGTGGAATAAAATGTAGACATCTTTAGATGCCTTTGGTATATTTTAATGTATTTACCCTTAGACACAGAGGCCCATATTTATTGCATTGCCTCAAAAATTATTTAAGCAGGTTTTCTCTTATTATTATTCTTTCCTTTCCGTGGTCACGGGCTGGGGCTCCGCACTACTGCGCTCACCATACGCCCACATTCCCACTTGGTTCTGCCTCCCCCGAGCATTCCCTGCTTTTATTTTTGTTGTTCTTTTTTTTTTTTTTTTTTTTTTTTTTTGTGGTACGCGGGCCTCTCACTGTTGTGGCCTCGGCCATGGCTCATGGACCCAGCCGCTCCGCGGCATATGGGATCTTCCCGAACCGGGGCACGAACCCATGTCCCCTGCGTTGGCAGGCAGACTCTCAATCACTGCGCCACCAGGGAAGCCCCTATTTTTGTTGTTCTTAACAGCCAGTCCCCTTCCCTTTCCATCTGTCTCTATCATCTATTTTCAGGTTATGGCTCAGGCCCCTCCTCCTGCAGGAAAAGCTCTATTTATATATTCTCAAATAGCTGAAGAAGAGGGGCAGTGTCTAACAGTTGTTAGCAACATGAACAACGGGATTCATGTTTCTCTAGAAATAAACCAACGGCTTTAAGCTTAGATCTAATTGCAAAACTGGCAGCAATGATTTTACTATTTATAAGACAAAATACGTAAGGTTGGATAATTTCTTTTCTTTTCCTTGTAGGTGTATATATAGTTAACGGGTACTTTTAAATGATAACCTTAAAAACCATAGTCTCGGGATGGCCTTGATTGTTGATGAAGGGGTTGCTATTACGCCATGGTATATATTTCTCCTTGTGAAATGCTTGGTTTCCCTGCACACAGGGAAACCCGCACACAGCAGAGCTTCACTACACGCACGCCAGATACAGCAAAGGCATGGAGTGCACAGTCAGACTCAGACAATTTATTTTACTGAATGTAGGTTCAAGTTCAACTAAGCATTCTAACAGGTAACATGATTCAAACGTCAGAGAGAAATCTCTTTAAATCCCAAGAAAGCAAGCTCACACACAGTCTGCGGGCCATCGAATGAACTTTTTATTCTCGACACTCATCCGTGTGGAGTGTGGCCACATGAGGTTGCCAAATATAGAAAGTGATAGACACCACAACCATCTCCCGAAGATAATTATTCTTTGAATGGAAAACATCACTTAAATAAAAAACATTTAAAGATGCTCCCTTAGTCTGTATAATTCCTAAACGTAAAATATCATCTTAGTAACAGAACAAAGAACTCGCCTTGGTTGGTCACATCATTCATTACGGAAGGGGAAAATCAATAAAAATCATAAAAAAACAAAACCCTGAAATAGAAATAAATAAATAATTTACTCATAGGTAGTTTTGCTGCATTGCACGTTACCACACAAAATTCTAAAGCTGATTTTTCTTAAAAGCTTGGAAAACACATTTGCCTGTTGGAGTTTCTTGCTAAGTGGTGCATGCTTCTCAGAAGGAAAAGTATTCTATGTAGGCCTGAGTTTCAAATTTAAACACTGGGTAATCTAGCGCTTGCCCTCCTGGGTGCACAGCTGTGATGATGGGAGAGCAAGCGTCTCCCCAGCCCCCGAGGTGGGGAGTGCTGCAGAAAGCCAGCAGTTTAGGGTGAAAATGGGCAGAAACCACAGGTACAAATCAGTCTGTACTTTTAAATGGATTGTAAAATCTTCGAGACCATCCTCTGGAGGTTCAGAAAGGAGCAGCACAGATATGACGATGGAACAGAAGTGTTTACTGGAGGAGTCTTTCCACCAAGAGTTAACACAGAACATTGCTCTTTGAGAGGCTTTTAGCAAGTTCCCACCAGTCCAATTTCTCTTGCTTTCTGTTGCTAAAAGTGCTCAGAGTTTACGGCCTTCTTGGCCAGCCCTTAATTGATATTCTTTGCTTCCTGAGTTAAGCCCCTCCGGTGCTTGCCTCTCACCCCTGCCTGCGCCTGCATCGCTGAGAGAAACTTCCCGGCCGTCTTCTCCTCCCTGGTGCTGGGTGGAGAGAAGCTACTGAGCCCTTCTCATGACTGCAGACATCTCAACACAACACTGTGAGCCCTCCTGAACAGCACGTTTTAAATTTGGGCGGGGGGAAGGAGGAGTATGCTACTTGGTTTATTAGAAAACCGATCTTGAAAAGAATCTAGAGGAAAAGGTAAGTGAAATTCTGGTGCATAAACAACTATTTTGAGATTGAAGTTTGGTCACTTCTCTTGCCCCTCTTTTTGTGCTCACGGGTGGTAACTACCTTCCTGAATGAAGAGGACGCGGCTGTATATCTGGTCTTGAACGGGACTCTCCACGCAGGGTCAGCAGATGTCTTCTGTAAAGGGACACTTAGTAAATATCTGAGGCTCTACAGGACACGTGCAGTCTCTGTTGTGTATCCGTCACTTTTTTTTCCTTTAATGACCCTTTCAAAATTGAAAAACCATTCTTAGCTCAAGGGTCTCCTAGATTTTCCCTGTGGGCAAGTTTGCCAGGCCTGCTCCGGGAGTTCTTTGGCACGGGACACGGCACCGAATTGTGCAAAGTACAAGGCCGCTGGGCCTTGGAACCCTAATCTGGGGACTTCTTTTGGAGAGTGAGTTAGGTCCTTGCAGTTGGATGCTCAGGCTTGGATCCTCCATGCTGGTCTCTACTACACTCCCCAAATGGTACAGAGCTGGACCAGGTTAGCATCCTTTATTTAAAAAGTGGCTATTTATCGTAGGAGGTCTTAATTTAGGCCTATTTAGATCTATGCCTATGCTAGCTTATCCTTGCCTTGATTTGAAAGGCCAAATCACCTATTCTAGGCATTCTGCAGGTCAGGGCCTTACTACTCCAAATAGCTGGCGGCAGAAAAGCTAACATGTAAACTTACTTCTTTACCACTAATGCCACCCACAGTCCGCAGGGCAAGCCTCCTTTAAGAAGTCAAGGAGAAGCACACCAGTTCACTATGCCCCTGGGGTACCCATGACACAGCCCGAGTGTGGCTGCGTCTTGAAAAGGAACAGTGTTTACCAGGGACCAAGCATTTAAATAGCTGGAGACCAGCATTTCAGAAGCTGGATTTTTCGAAAGACATCTGTCTCCACCCTCTCTGAAACAAGTCTCTCTACACATCAGATGCTATACCACCATACAGCTCCCCTAACCTTCTTTATATTTGAGAGGCAAACTTTCTACCAATAATTTGTCCGTTGTTAGAATATTCACTTTGAAGAGCAGAATCACAGGATTTGCTTTTCTTTCATAAATCTGTAATCTTTTAAGTCATCAATATACTTGTATGCCACATTTTTAAGTAATTAATGGACGAGATGAAAATCTAAAAATTTTTTCTGAATTAAATAAGGGCTTCAGTACCTGAATTCTTTCTCTCATCATTGATTTTTTAAAAAAGCAGTTGATGATTCTCGAAATATACATTTGTTACCAACTAGACGCATCTAGCTGTTCTGGAGTTAAGAAATAGCTTGTGCGTGCGCGCGCGCGCGCACACACACACACACACACACACACACACAGAGAACATCGCCTAAAAAACTATGTATGAGAATTCCCAAAGCTTCTAAACTAAACGAATAGGTGAAAACCCACTAATCTCATACACGCCAATCCAGTTGTCCTTTTTAGGTTTTTGTTTAAAATGTCAAACGTGTTTTCTTCAGAATGTGAGTTGATTTCTCGTGTTCAGTTCTTCTCTTCATCTGGATTTACAGTGGCCCTGCCAGCACAGCCTCAACTGCGACAGTAAGCTAGGTCTCTGAACTACGAGGGCAGGGGGCTACCGACTTGAAGATGGAAGAAACCGGAGCACAATTAAACAAGCACAAACGAGCTACTGAGAAATAAGGACGTGCCTGTTGACAAGCACCAGCTCCAGTTCTAACACCACCGAAACCAGTGAACTATGAATTTTCCAACTCAGAAACGTAGTGTTCTAAGGCCGCTGAAAGATGGCATGAAGAAAGTAACTACCTGTGGTCAGAAGAAGTAACAGTAACGGGGAATGATTCTTCTAAATGAAATGAAACAGTGCATTCTGAAGCGTGTGCTTTTAAAAGTGAGAGCACTGCACTCCCTCACTCTCTCCCATCAGTGGGTTTCATACACAGACACGCGCACACACTCTCACTCTCACACACACCACCCTCACCCTCACACACACACACACTCTCACCCTCACACACACACAGCGCTCTGGTTATCATTTCACATTTTTCAGGTCTCTTCACTATCAATTTTAAAAACTGTTACCTCTTGGTGCCTATACCTCTCTATTTTGGATAGAAACAGTTCTGATTTTTTTAACCTGCAAAGAAAACACACAGCAACAGCCCTGAACAATAAATAAAACTAAACATCTCCCTCTTTAGGTTAGCGCTTTCAAGACAGAGAGAAAAAGGGGATGATCAGTCCAGTCGGTATGTGTTCTGGTTCTGTGAAAGCGTCACCCCTCGGTCCCACCTCCCCTGACAGAGAAAAGCCTGCCGTTTCCCTCCAATATTAAAGTGCATCTGTTTAAAATCAAATATACCTTAGAGAACAACCAAAAATCTTAGTAATTTTTGGCAGGTATCCTATGCAGCAAAAATGAAGTGATGTTCCCTTTTCCCTATTCCGCAACTTAAAGCTGGACACAGAACGGCTAAATGCAATGCTTCTAGGACAGCAGAGTTTAGGAACAGTGGGTTTTGGTTTTGTTTCAAGGAACGAAAAGGGAAAGGAAAAACAAAACAAATGAGAATGAAGAGGAGAAACCCTGAGGCGAAAATGGCTTTTCCGTTAGAGTCTTTCTGGGGCTCGAACTCCGGTTCATAAGGTGCTGGCGATCTTCTGGGACGGAAGGCCGTCCTCCAGCCAGACGGTGGCGGCCGAGCCACTGCGCGGGGCCCGCCTGTGAATGCGCCGCAGCCGCAGCAGGTAGAGGAGGATGGCGAGCAGGACCACCAGGAAGCAGCCCGAGAACAGGTAGTGATTGTACACAAAGGAGAAGCCCCGCCAGTGCGCGTGGCTGGCCCGGAAGGTCTCCTGCTGGATATCTCTGCCCACACGGGAACAAGAACAAACATGAGAACGAGGCAGGCGGGAAGGGTGATGTAATGATGCGCAGGGTGGGGTGGGAGGGGCCTGGTTTAGGACTCAGCTCTGCAGACGGAAGCTGGAACCTCCGTCTCCCAGACTCAGTTTCCCCTCCTCTAAAATGCAGGATAATGTGGCCCAGCAGAGGGTAGCTGTAAGTATGAACACGATAACCTGTGAAAGGGTATTCTTAAGTCTGTAGCTGTTACCAGCATTATACTTTGGGTAACAAAAATCAGAGAAAGTTAGAACTGTGAGTGTTTCACTAACACACAGAAGCTAATGTGGAATCAAACCACACGTTTATGATCAGCAACACCCACTACTCACACGTTTTGCAGTTAACCCAGCTAAATGTGCTGCTGGGAGATGCTTAATTAAATGAAGGGAAAAAACAAAAACAAAAACAGCTAATACCTCATTGGTTAGTGAACCAGGGTTCTTATGGGGGGGCGGCAACTGACAGCTAAGTCTGTGAACTTGAGTGGGAAAAAGGCGCACCTTTATTTTACCGACCTCTGGCTGTAATGCAGCATTTTCACTGAACGTGAATGCAGACAAAAAGCTATCGCTACTATAGTATCAGCAGAACAGTGACTCTGTTCCTAGAGGAACTCACAGAGCTTTTACATCACACTGTGGGGTTTTGCAGATGCCTCAAAATATCATCAACAGGCATCGTTACACTGAACTGACAGGAAGTACGAATTCTGCTGCCAGGTCTTGCTATTTAATGTGCTAATAAAGAACGTATACCACTGTATCACAAATTTGTCTTCTGTAACATTTTGATAAAGGTACTGCAATACAGTGGTTTCCTCTATAGCCTATGTATTTATATTATGCATTAAAAACAAGATTTTGAGAAGGGGTCCAAGGCCATAAAGGTTAAGGACCCTGGAATGGACCCTTCTGTGCAGGGGCTAGGGAACAGGCAGCTGAGAATAAGCACTTTTGTGGCGCCTTTGCTGGGATGGTGGGCTGGGAAGGGAGGAGGCTCCGGTGGGGAAGACCAAGTCAGACCTCCCCGACTCTCCCATGCTGCCCACAGCCAGCGCCAACAACACCCCAAACAGCCACACCCGCTGCCCACAACGCCCGGATGCAGGGAAGCATCTTCTGTTGGATTCTCGTGACCAAATTCGCAGCCATACCTTAAGGGTAAAAAGCGGGTCCTGTAGAGGATTGCTCCGAGGGTCCACTGAACCTCCTTGTCGTACACTTGCAAAGCTGTCTTCAAATTTTTGTAGTTGACGGGAAATGAGAAGCCCCTGTGGAACACCTCAAACATCCAGGCGGATTTGAAGCACTGATACCTACAAACAGCACAGACGTGTGAGTGCCACTGAGTCACTGGGTGGGTCCAAAAGCACGTTCGTGGAGTCGGCCTTGCCCTCTGTGAACAACGGGGCTGCACAGGCTTCACGAGGCCTGTGCTCTGAGGGCGAAAGCATCCGTACGCATCTCCAGCTGACGTGCTTGCTTTACGCCCTCTGTCCCACACCATTCACCTGTTAAAGTCAATCTGCTCATGCAGCGTGGTCTCCGTGTAATTTAATACGTGGCCGCGGGAGATTTTTCCCCTCAGGCCTTCCATCACTTACTCAATTCAGTTCTGAATAAATACTGAGCAAGTTCCACCTTCTCTGGACCTCAGTTTCTTTATTATAAAATGAGAAGATAGGCGGGTCCTTTTCAGCTCTGATAATCTATGATTCTAAATATTTATCAGAGGGTTGCTTTTTGCAAAGCACTGGGCTAAGCAAGTAATAAGACATCATAATAAATAATAAGATAGCCAGTGTGCTTAAATGACTTATAATGAAAGAGGATTTTTTAAAAGCTACAAGTAACTATAAACACAGAATATGATAAACGCCACAAGAGGGACGTAATGAGCGCTCTGGAGACTCGCAGAGAGGGACGGAGCCTAGCCAAGTGGACAGAGGAAGACTCGGAAGGGACAGCACCTGACCTCTGAGGTCTGGGCAGGACATCAACGAGGAGAGCATGCCCAGGGGAATTCCAGGTGGAAGGAAGAGCAAAACTGAGCCCCAAACTGCAAGATACGTTTGAGCACGAGTATTTGCCATTGGTCTGAAAGGAGCCTGGAGGAGATGAGGAGGAGTAGGGACTGATGAGGACAGAAAGGTAGATTGGGACCATGGTATGGCCAAGAATGGACACACAGTTTCTTCAACACACCCTGGGCTCAGCTGTCTATGACTTACTTGAGCCTGTGGAGGTCGGCGTGAGAGGCATACAGTCCTCGGTCAAAGCGTTCCCGCAAGATTGACCACTTCGTTGCGCAATAATCCTGAAAGAAATTTCACCCCAAAGAAATCACTAGGAAAGGTTTATTAAAGTTTTTTCACTTTAAAAGTTTTTACCAAATTCATATTCATAACAAACATATCCTTCCAATTAGGAGACACAAGCTTGTGTCTGTGACCCATGAGGACGAGACACACAAACACTTTGTGAATGCTTACTGATGAGCTGAGACAATGCTTGTTCTTTGTCTTAAGATTCAGCCAAAGTTATTGTTAAAGAGAATCTCGCTGCCCACAACCGACCTCCTCAAAGCTGCTAAGTTTCTCCCTGCAATGACTGCATGTGACAGGCACAGACTTTTGGAAAAGTGAAGCGGTCCTTCAGCCAGTTCAGACTGAACACCTGTGTCTGTGGCTATATGGTGCAAGGTTCTGGGAACACAAAGATGATTACGAGAGGCTTTGTCTTCAAGAGAAGGGAAAGAGGTGCCACCTTTTCCTGAAGTTATCTGTAATGTTTACATTAACAGCTAACATTTACTGAACCCTGTGTTGGCACCTTCTCTAAATGTAATGCTTCAAACAACTCCTTGACACAGCTGCTATTCCAACCTCTATTTAAAGGACGAAGACATTGAGGCTCACAGGGGCAGTGAAACTCACAACAGGGGATACAGAGAATGGCACTCAGCCTGGGGTGAGAGGGCGAGGATGCATGTCAGGCAGAGGAAACACGACGGACGAAGACAAGATGGGAGGGAGCACAGATGGGAGGGAAATGAACAGATGTCTGATACGATTAGAGTATCAAGTGCTAGGTGGGGAGATGAGGCAACAGCGTGGGAAGGACACACTAAAGCATTTGAAATTCATCCTGGAAGCAAGAGAAAGCCACTGAAGACTTTCAATAGGAGAGCAGGTGGCTGCACTTGGGTTTCAGACAGAACACTTGGGAGTGGTGTGGAGGATGAGCCACAGAGGGGGGCCAGATGCAGAAGGACCACGGGGAGGCCCCTGCATAGTGCAGGTGACAGAGAGCGGCCAGGGCTGGGACGGCGAGGGTAGGACAGAAAGTAGGGAGAGCAGGGCTCTGAGAAAATGTATGACATACAATGACACGCTCGATGACTGCTATTATGGGGTGTACAGCGAGGGATGGAGGAGTGACAGGGAGAAGTCTGTACCTCCTGGGTTTGGGGGAGGGGAACTAGATGGTTTAGTGATGCCATGACCGAGACAACATAGCAGAACAGAATGGAGAGAAAGGGGGGTTGTCTGCAGTCGTGAAATCTAGCAGGCGCTAGGTAGGCAGATGCAGAGCCTCCTCCTGGGAGGCAGCAGCAAACCACGAACACGGATGAGACCATCCAAGAGCCTGAAGGTCAGAGGACCAAGGGAGGAAGTATGGGATCACCAAGGCTGAGAGCCTAGGAAAGGGTCAGGGAGGCAGGGAGAACAAGAGAGAAGGGGTCCTGAAAACAAAGGGTCGGAAGCTGTGAGGAACTGTCAGATCAGAATTACACTATTACACATAAAAGACTGTCATCTGGAAGCCACTGATGGCCAGTGCAGTCTCACAGGGGACTTTCTGCTTCTGCTGTGACGATTCCTCCGGCCCAACCAAGGGAGCAGGGCTGCCGAGGTGCTGCACACAGCCTTCGCCCTCCCCCTCGCCCTGCTCTGGACTTGGGCCCGTCGCCATCTACCCTGGCTTCCTGGGTGGTTACCTTCGCAGCTCTCGTAAACGCGGCAGCGCTGTAGTCTCCCCCCATCCGTAGCACATCCTCAGTGCAGTAGTAGAATTCGGAAAAGCCGTAGAATTCACTGTTCTGGAAGTGAATCGGGGGCTGGTAGACCCCATTGAGGGAGGTCTGCGTCTCGTTTGTTTTGTTCATGAAAGGCTGGATGGTCTCTCGGCACAGGTCAAAGGCTCCCGTCCCCCGCAGGTACAGTGTCTGTCCATTCTGCTGGATTTCATCTTTAATGTCCAGGGGTAGGCAGGGGTCCAGGTACGGAGTATCAGGAGTCAGCCCAGTCTGTTTCCCCAGGAGCCTACAGGGCAAAGAGAAACTTCATCACGAGACCAACAGAAAACTGTGTGAAGAAAAAAGTGGCTGCAAGTCAGTGTTTCTCAAACTCTGCCCTATGGAACACAAAAGGGTTCCGGGGGCTTCCCTGGTGGCGCAGTGGTTGAGAATCTGCCTGCTAATGCAGGGGACATGGGTTCGAGCCCTGGTCTGGGAGGATCCCACATGCCGCAGAGCAACTAGGCCCGTGAGCCACAACTACTGAGCCTGCGCGTCTGGAGCCTGTGCTCCGCAACAAGAGAGGCTGCGATAGTGAGAGGCCCACACAGCGTGATGAGGAGTGGCCCCCGTTTGCCACAACTAGAGAAAGCCCTCGCACAGAAATGAAGACCCAACACAGCCAAAAATAAATTAATAAATTAATAAATTCCTACCCCCAACATCTTCTTAAAAAAAAAAAAAAAAAAAAAGGGTTCCGGAAAAATTAAGTTGGGAAAACACGGACTCAAGCCCCTCCTGGATACTGATGATACACACGTGCGTACAGCAGACAGCTGAACGGGGTCCAGTGAAACTATGACTTGGTCAGATTACTGACGCTTTCCGTGCCCTGTGACGCAGGCTGGTGTCCACGGCTGCTGAGGGTCCGTGGTTAAGAAGCTCCTCCCAGTGTCCTGCTCACTGCAGTCCAACGCCCACCACTGTGCTGTTCCCAGCCCCATTTCTGCCACTAGTGCTTGTGATCTTAATTATATACAGATGAAATGTGACCGTGACAAGAAGTCGCTGGTGCTGTTAAAGCTAAGGTTAGATGGCTTAGAAAAATATAATAAAGGCAGATTGCTAGAAAACCAGTGTCAAATTAGGTGTTAGCAAGATTAAAAGAAAAACAAGTTGGGAAAAATTAATAAAAATCTAGACGAAGTTGGTATCAAATTGCTTCACAGATGTCTTTAAGGCCCTGGTATCCTTTAAAGAAAGCCAAAATGACATCAAGATGAGTGGGTGCAGTGCCTGCCAGAGAAATAGCCTAAGAAAAGCCTTCAGTCCAGAGCAAAAGATTGGCAAATGAATACGTAAGTTAAAACAAAGTGCTTGGGGTTGATTCTATTTTTATGATTCTCTGTTTTAACTGAATGTTTAAGTTAACCAACCATTGATCCCAATTGCAGCAAATAACAGTTTCCATTGTACTACAGGCTCTGAGAAGTCCTGTAGAAATCTTAACTTGTTCACTGAAATGCCCTATGCTTACTACCTGCCGATGAAATGTCCACATCTGTCATCCTACTATGTGTCCCCACCATTAAGCAACTGAGAAGTAGAAAAGAGCATACAACAGCTGGAGTTATGTTACTGTTTGACACCAGGAAATCCCATGGGCCTAAAAGGTGTTTAACTATTAGGAAGGCGCCTGAATTTGATATTCAGTCACTGACATTAAGTCAACTTTTTACCTGCCGCTCAACTGACAAGTTGTTTATTCCTAAGATCAGGGCAACTCAGAATGCACTAAAAATGTTTAAGTAATTTTAAAAAATCCATCATCACTACTAATGGCCAAGGGATGAATATGCATTTCAAGGCTCAATTCATGACATATGTAAAAGTGATGACTAACATTTATAATTATTATAAAAGTCCAAGATGAGTCAAATGTATACTTCATGTTACAGTTTTTAGTTGCTCTACAACTAAATTAAAAAGTACCACTGCAATGTCCATTATATAACCTTCTTGACATTAAAACCAATTAGTAAAAATCAGGGTTGCAGAAGAAGGTGTTTCTCCAAAATTCTAATTTAAACATCACTTATAAAATATTTCTATTTTAAGACTATTACTAAAAATAATTATACTAAAGTGCACTATGTAAAATACTATTTTTAAAAAGAAACGGGGACTAGTTAATCTCTCTTAACTAACGCTATTCAGTTAACGTCTGGAGCAGACAAAGAACCAGTTTTTATTGCTTCTCCTATTCACACATGTGAATTTCTGGAAAATGAGGTAATGAATGGCTCTGACTTGGCCTTTCTTAAAGTTCAGGCCTCCACAGGTTTATTAAGATTAAATTGTAGCCATTATTTTATAATAACTATAAATGAAATATAACCTTTAAAAATTCTGAATCACTATGTTGTACACCTGAAACTTATATAATATTGTACATCAACTATACCTCAACAACAACAAAAAAGATTAAAATAGATCAAGGAAATACACTATCATTTATCTCTATGAATCAGGATTTTTCTCCTCAAAATCGTTTCGTCAAAACAAAACAAAGGGGCTTCCCTGGTGGCACAGTGGTTGGGAGTCCGCCTGCCAATGCAGGGGACAGGGGTTCGAGCCCTGGTCCGGGAGGATCCCACGTGCTGCGGAGCAACTGGGCCTGTGCGCCGCAGCTGCTGAGCCTGCGTTCTAGAGCCCGCGTGCCACAACTACTGAGCTCGCGAGCCACAACTACTGAAGCCTGCGCGCCTAGAGCCCGTGCTCTGAAGCAAGAGAAGCCACTGTAATGAGAAGACCATGCACTGTAATGAAGAGCAGCCCCTGCTCGCCACAACTAGAGAAAGCCCACGTGCAGCAACGAAGACCCAGCGCAGTCAAAAACAAAACAAAACAAAAAACAAAGCACAGTAATTAATACCATTTTACAAAATCCCAGATTTCAGATTTTTTTATTCATCCATATGGCTTTCCTGTTCTTATGGACTAATTTCAAATAAATAATTGGTATACACTGAAACTTATAAAATAAACTTAAACTGTTAAAGTGTTTTTGCATATTTTCTATACCAGAATTCTTCATGAACTCATTTTTTGAAGTTTCATTGCTAAAGAGGTTTACAATCACTAACTTTGACTTCTAGATCGTTTCTTTCTCGTGAGTAACTTCCTTCACTACAGTCTGATTGCCAGGCTGGTTTCCCACGACACCGCCAGGACATCCCGTAACTCAACGCTATCATCGTGTCCTGGGGGCCTCCAGGACACCTGAGTGGCCCAGGTGCTGAGTTTCCGCAGGACTTTGCAATCTGGAATAGCATCACCCAGGGTTCGAAAGTATTTTAATATCCTGAAAGTGAAACCTCTAATCCAGCAGGGGAGCCATGGGTCTGAGAGAACGAGAGCCTTCTTTGGAGGCGGGTGAGCTGGGGCCAAAGGCTGCCCTTTCATTTCTTCTCCAGCTCAGCGGGCAGGGCAATAAACAGCTAACCGTGCTCATATGCTTCTGCTGACTGAGGCCTCCCTGCCTGGCCTGGATATGTCTTCTGTGAGGACAAACCGCGGTTTCAAGGTGACGACCGAGCAGTGGAAGGTGCTTTACCTGTTCTTTTGAACTGTGCTGGTAAATATTCTGTCCTCATATCTCTGTCGAGCAGCATTGCCACCAAACCCAAGAAACGTGGCCACGTAGACGCGGTACACGTGCTCAGTTTGGTGAACGTCACATCCCAAGTTAAATTCGGCCAATAAGTTCTTAGCTACTTCTTCCTACAGACGTAAGGATCACAAACGTTAGTATTTTAAGCAATACAAAAACAATTACCTCCTGTCAAAAAGAGGGATCTACAAAAATTCTCATCAAAAAGGAGCAAAAATTTCTGCATCTGCATTTCCCAAGGGTCCTTCTAAGCATCCCTCCTAATTCAATACGACAATCCTGACTTAAGAAATCTCAGATGGGCTGCACGTTTGTGATACTGATAGGACTTTTTGAAAAGGGACATTGGCAATGTGGTTTCATATCCTCTGATCTAGGAAATCTACTTATGGAATCCTGTGCTTTGAAAATAATCCTAAACATTGAAAAGTCTCTATACACAAAGATGTCCTTTGCAATTCTGTGACAGAAAAAACTGGAAGTCATCTATATATATAATTTCAAGTAGGGGTTAGTTAATAATGGTAATAAAGTTTATGGAGGAATATGCTTATGCACTGCTAAATAAAGGACAAAAATTGTACAGACAGTAAAGATTTATAACAACCATATTTTTAAACACTATAAACAGACCAAAAAGAATAAAGAGAAATATGCCAAAATGCTAACAATAATTTTTTTGGATGATGCATCCATGGGAAATTTTTTTCCAAACTTACTTTTCTATGAGTTTCTTACTTTATTTGAGGGGAAAACATGACTTTGTACAAAGAGTGTAATCGTTTCTAGAGGCATGTCTGGATGGGAAGCAGGAAACACAAATTGTAATACTTGAATTTACAAAGCATTTTCTAAGGAGCTTAATAAATACTTCAATAATGTTTATTGAGCTGATACGAGGTGCCTAGCAGGCCGTTAGATATACTATATGCACTACCTCAATCAGCCTTATGATAACCCTCTGTTAGAGGCACTTGCAGTCACATGTATAGCTGAAGAGGCTCGCTCGAAAAAGCTAAGTGACTTGCATAAGGTCCCAGAACTAGTGAGGACAGGATGACGATGCAGCTCAGGCTTGTCCAGCTCCACTCTTTTCTAACCACTCACTCTGCTAGGTATTAATCTAGAGCTGAATGGAAACAGTAATAAAGACATAGAGCAATTCAGGAAAGCATCTGGACACCCTCTACAGAAGGCCACCCAGCCTACTGGGAAACTACAGTACCGAAGGGGATACGCAGAAATCACAGAGTAAACCATGAGTTCAGAAACGTGGAAGCGGTGGATACAAACCTCTATCGTTTCCAGAAAAATCAAAAGCTGTCTGAGCCACACACAAGAGTATTTCTCCCAATTATAACTTAAGAAATCTGATACTATTATATTGAGTTTTACAATACCTGTTGAGAAAAGAAGTGACTGGAAATAGAAACAAAAACTCAAGTGTGTGGCTGACATACACACCAAAGGAAAATTCTTGGTAAGTTCAGAAAACAAACCAGCTGACTTCAATGAACAAACACAAACGGCTTAGTGGAGGTTTGCCTTGGTTTCCTCCTGTCTCCTTTCTCCTGGGCTGTGAAGGTGGTACCCTCAGCAAGCACAGTAAAGATGTGTTCAGACTCAGAAAACAAAACACAAATGGATGGAGACATGTTAAATGAAAATCAAACCAAACAGAAGGAAATTTGTACAGATAATAACCTGCTGTGAGGAGGCAAAGCTTACAGTTTTGGGGACTTCGTATGCTATCTGGGTTGAGACGCCTCCCATGTCGAGAATACCGGCTGTTCTTTTACGGAGAATGGCTTTGCTGCTTTCGCTACCAGGGATGTTAACTTCCACAACTGCCTCATCATCTGGAAAGAACAAGAAACATCCACTGGAATGGAACAAATGCAGAGAAGCGGGATCTTGTGAAGAGTCATCCTGCTTTGATGGTGGGTTCAAGTGTATCTAGGCAGACCCAGCTTGCTCCTCCCGACTAAGATCAAGTTTACTGCGTGACACAGCAGCACCTCCCACTCTGCTCCTACACACCCAGCTGTGTCACAACACTCAGCTCCTTTTTTATGCTTTGCATGAAATAGAAAAAGCCGTAATTTCCAGTCAGATACATTTGCTGGAAACACGATACTTACCATCTTCAATATGCTCGAATCGTCCAAGGACAAAATTAATGCCAATCCAAGCATACACACCTAGAGACGTTATAAGAAGAGTAAAGTTTAAAAATATTTTATATAATCCTGATCATTGCAGTCAGTGCAAACATTTATTTCATTCCCTGATAAGCTGTGAAAACGTTATCTGAAAAAATACATTTCTGTTGATGTATTACCTTTTCCTAGTCGTTTTCCAAGAACTCTCAGCTTTTAATTTTGTAGTTTCATACCATTTGCATGGGTTGAAAATATAATTCCCTAGACACTCCTGTTCCTTTGAAATTTATAGGTTGTTTGGAAATACCGGAGTTTTCACTTTTTATGAGGTTAAACCTATCAAGTACAAGGTTTTAAGACAAGTGAACTCTAACCCTTCCATTCTTTTATCTCACACTTTCACTCAGTTCCCAAGTCTGATTCTCTTTTTATAACATTTTCTACATCGGACCTTCACCCATTTTCATTACTGCCTTGATTTAGGCTGGTACAGAGATCTAATTGACTTTCCTGCCCCTACTCTCCCACTCCAACCCATGCTATCCTCTGCTGGGCTGATCTACAGAACAAAGTCCAAACTCCACAGCCCAACAGTTCAAGACCTGTCCAACTTTTTTTTAATTGAATAAATTTGACAGGTAACAATGTGTAAATTAAGGGGCACAGTGTGTTACTTTGATACGTTTATATATCGTAATATGATTGCCCTTGTAGCGATATTATTATCACATTACATCATTATAGTACAGTATTATTGTCTATATTCACTACGCTGTGTATTAACTGTCTATGGCTTATTTACCCACTGTTACAAGCTTCTACCCTTGAACACCATCAGTCTTATCTCCTGACCCCATCCCCTAGTAACCAACATTTCACTGTCTTTTTACACGTTGGACTTTTTCAGATTCCACAAATAAGTGATATCATACAGCACTTGTCCTTCTCTGACTTAACTCGCTCAGCATAATGCACTCAAGGTCCATCCATGTCGTCAAAAATAACAGGATATCCTTCCTCCTTTCTCATGGTTGAATAAGATTCCACTGTGTATATCTACCACATCTTTTTTTATCCATCTGTCTGTTGATGAACATTTGGGTTGTTTCCGTATCTTGGCTATTGTGAATAATGCTTCAGAAAACACGGGAGTACATGCATCTTGTCAAAATTCTATTTTCATTCCCTTTGGGCATATACCCAGAAATGGAATTGCTGGATCGTATGGTAGCCCTATTTTTATTGGGAACTTATTTTATTGAGGAACCTCCATACTGTTTTCCATAGTGTTGGACAAATTTTCATTCCCACCAACAATGTATGAGGGTTCCCTTTCCATCACATTCTCACCAGCACCTGTTGTCTCTTATCTTCTTAAGGAGAGCCGTTCTAACAGGTGTGAGGTGATAGCTCACGGTGGTTTTGATTTGTGTTTCCCTGACGATTAGTGACGTGGAGCATCTTTTCATGTGCCTGTTGGCCATTTTGACATCCTCTTTTGAAAATGTCTTAGTTCTTCTGCCCATTTTTAAATCAGATTTTTTGGGTTGTTGTTATTAAATTGGATGAGTTCTTCATATATTTTGGATATTAACCACTTACATGATAGATGGTTTGCAAAAAGTTTCTCCTATTCTGTAGGTTGTCTTTTCATTTTGTTAATTATTTCTTTTGCTGTACAGAAGTTTCTGAGTTTGATGTAGCCCATTTGTTGATTTTTGCTTTTGTTGCTTGTGCTTTTGGTGTCATATCTAAAAAAACATTGCCATGACCAATCGATGAGCTTCCTCCTTTCTTATTGAAGTTGTACGGTATTGAGTCTTACGTTTAAGTCTTTGATCCGTTTTGAGTTAATTTTTGTGAATGGTGTGAGACAGGGGTCCAATTTCATTGCTCTGCATGTGTTTCTCCAGTTTTCCCAGCATCATCTGTTGAAGAGACTGTCTTTTATCCGTTGAGCTTTCTTGGCTCCCTTGTCAAATATTAGTTGACCATATATGCCCAAATTTAATTCCAGGCTCTGTACTGTTCCATTGGTTGCTATGTCTATTTTTGTGCCAGCACCACACTATTTTTATTACTATGGCTTTGTAGTATAGTTTGAAACCCAGATGCCTGATTGGCCTTCTTCTTTTTTCTCAGGATTGCTTTGGCTATTCGGGGTCCTTTGTGGTTCCACACAAATTTTAGGATTGTTTCTTCTATTTCTGTGAAGAATGTCTTTGGTATTTTCATGGGGATTGCACTCAATCTATAGACGGCTTTGAGTAGTATGGCTGTTTTAACAATATCAATTCTTCTGACCCATGAACACGGGACATCTTTCCATTTGTTTATGGCTTTGATGTCTTCCAGCAACGTCTTTTAGTTTTATTGTACAGATCTTTCACTTCCTTGGTTAAATTTATTCCTAAGCATTTTACATTTTGAGTGCTTCTGTGAGTGTGATCATCTTCTAGATTTCTTTTTTAGATGCCTCATCATTAGCATAAAGGAATGCAACTAATTTCTGTATGTTGATCTTGCATCCCGCCACTTTACTGAAATAGTTGATTAATGCAACAATTAATATTTTTGACTGAGTTTTTAGGATTTTCTTTATATATGAACATATCATCAGCAAATAGTGACGATTTTACTTCTTTTCTAATTTAGATGTATTCCTTTGCTTTGCCTAACTGCTGTAGCTAGGACTTCCAATATTATATTGGATAGGAGTAATGAGAGTGGGCATCTTTGTCTTATTCCTGATCTTGGAGGAAATACTTTTGGTTTTTCTCCATTGAGTATAATGTTAGCTGTGAGTCTGTCATATGTGGCCCTTATTATGTTGAGGTATGTTCCTTCTACACCCAATTTATTAAGAGTTTTTGCTTGTTTGTTTTACCACGAAAGGATGCTGTGTTTTGTCAAATGCTTTTTCTGCATCTGTTGAGATGAAGTGATTTTTATCTTTCATTTTATTGATGTATTAACATTTATTGATTTACATATATTGAATTGTTCTTGTATCCCAGGGGTAAATTCCACTTGGTCATGGTGTATAATCCTTTTAAGGTGTCCTTGAATTCAGTTTGCTAATATTGTGTTGATTTGTCGAGAATTTTTGCAGCTATATTTATCAGGATGTTCGTCTATAGTTTTCTTTTCTTGTGGTATCTTTATGTGGTTTTGGTGTCAAGGTAATGCTGGCTTTGTAGAATGAGTTTGGAGTGTTCCCTGCTCCTTTCTGGAAGAGTTTGAGGAGGATTGATGTTTTCTTTAAATGCTTGGTAGAATTCTCTAGTGAAGCCATCTGGTCCTGGAATTTTCTGTGTTGAAGTTTTTTGATTACCAATTCAATCTCTTCACGGATTACCAGTCTGGTCAGATTTTCTATTTCCTGATTCAGTCTTGGAAGGTTGTGTGTTTCTAGAAATGTATCCATTTCTTCTGGCTTATGTAATTTGTTGGCATATAATTGTTCATAGTAGTCTCATGATTCTATGTATTTCTGTAATATCAGTTGTAACGTCTCCTCTTTCATTTCTAACTTGGAGTCTTTTTTTTTCTTAGTCTGGCTAAAGGTTTGTCAATTTTGTTTATCTTTTCAAAGAACCAGCTCTTAGTTTCGTTAATCCTTTCTATGTTTTTCTGGTCTCTGTTTCATTTATTTCTGCTCTAACCTTTATTATTTCTTTCCTTCTGCTAACTTCTGGCTTAATTTGGTCTTCATTTTCTAGTTCCTTAAGATGCAAAGTTAGGTTGTTTGAATTCTTTCTAATTTCTTAACATATGCATTTATTGCTATAAATTCTCCTCTTAGAACTGCCTTTGCTGCATCCCACAATATTTGATATGTTGTACTTCCATTTTCATTTGTTTTGAGATACAGTAAGTCCCCTACCTACAAACCTTCAAGTTGTGAACTTTCCAAGATGCGAGCATGCATTCGCATGTGCAATCACATAAGTTAATTCACATGTCTGGCATACACTGCCATGTGTGTGCATCCTTTACAAGCAGCTGTGCTTTTGTGCACTTTACTGTACAGTACTGTATGGAATACAGCAGTACAGTATCTTTATTTCAAGCCCAGAACCTGTGCCATCAATGTCAGATGTGAGTGAAATTGCAGCTTGCCCTCCATCTCCTATTGCTGACAATCCTTCAGCTCTACCATCTCCCACCTCCTCTCCCTCCTCCAGTCAGTAACTCTTCTTGCCTGTTCGCTCCACACCAGCCCCTGTATGCCAGCTGTTGTACCATACTACTGCTTTTCAAGGTACTATATTGTAAGATTAAAAATGTTCTTTATTTTTTGTTTGTTGTTTTTTATGTATTATTTGTGTGAAAAGTATTATAAACCTATTACAGTACAGTACTATGTAGCTGATTGTGTTAGTTGGGTACCTGTGCTAACTTTGTTGGACTTATGAACAAACTGGACTTACGAACACGCTCTCAGAATGGAACTCGTTCATATGTAGGGGACTTACTGTAATTTTAAAATTTCTCTTTTGATTTTGATTTCTTCTTTGACACACTGGTCGTTGAAAAGTATGCTGTTTAGTTTTCACGTATTTGTAGATTTTCCAGCTTTCTTCATGTTGCTGATTTTTTGTTTCATACCACTGTGGTCAGAAAAGATAGTTGGTATGATTTCAATCTTCTTAAGTTTGCTAACATTTGTTTTGTGTCCTATCACATGATCTATCCTGGAGAATGTTCCATGTGCACTTAACAAGAATGTGTATTTGGTTGCTTTTGGATGAATTGTTTTGTATATGTCTGTTAAGTTTGCTTGTCCTGGTTCAATTCCAATGTTTCCTTGTTGATTTTCTGTGTGGACAATCTATCCATTGATGATAGCGAGGTACTGAAGCCCTTACTACTGTTGTATTTTTGTCGACTTCTCCCCTAAGGCCTGTCAGTATTTGCTTAATATATTCCGGTGCTCAGGTGTTGGGAGCATATACATTTACAATTGTTATATCTCCTTGATGTATTGACCTCTTTGTCATTATATAAGCATCTTCTTTGATACTTGTTATCCTTTTTGTCTAGAAGTCTACTTTGTCTGATATAACTATGCCAGCTTTCTTTTGGTTTCTATTTGCTTGGAATATCATCTTTTATCCTTCCACTTTGAGCCTATGTGTGTCTGTAGAGATGAAATGAGTCTCCTGTAGACAGTATATAGTTGGGTCATTTTTTTTTTTTTTGATCCATCTAGTCATTCTGTGCCTTTTGATTGGTGAGCCCAATCTATTTACATTTAATTATTTATGTGTAAGGATTTACTACTGCCATTTAATCTTTTGCCTTCTGGTTGTCTCTCCATTGTTTCTTTTTCCTTCTGTTTCTGTCTACCTTTGAAAGTTCGTGGTTTTCCATGGTGATTTGCTTAGTTTCCCCCTTTTTTATGTTACTTATCTCTGTTCGGATTTTTACTCTGTGGTTACCAAGAGGTTTACATAAAATATCTCACAAATAGTCCTTTTTCTGCTGATAACAATTTATCTTCATTCGCCTGTAAAGGTCCCATGCTTTTACTTTTCCCCTTTTATATTTTTCATGTCACAAATTCTCTCTTTTAATGCTGCAATTTTGTTACCAAGTTGTAGTACCTATAGTTATTCTTAATGCTCTTTTCCTTTAACCTTTATGCTATAGTTGTTTAATATACTGTTCTACAAAAGATTTAGTTTTCTAATTCCATTTATCACCTTAATCAGAGTTTTGTGTACTTTCATCTTTTCACTTCAGCTTGAAGAGCTCCTTTCCACATTTTTTGTAGTCTAGTGGTGGTGAACTCCCTCAGCTTTTGTTTATCTGGAAAAGCCTTTACTTATCCTTCATATCTGAAGGATAACTTTACTGGATAGAGTATTCTTGGTTGGCAATTTTTATCTTTCAATACTTTGAATATGTCATTACACTCCTGGCCTATAGCATTTCTCCAGAGAACTCTGGTGATAGCCTAATGGGTTTTTTTTGTAGGTTACTGTCTTTTTTTCCCTGGCTGCATCTAAAATTTTTTCATCACTGACTTTGGACAGTTTTAATATAATGTGTCTTGGATAAGGTCTTTCATGTTGAAATAATGAAGTGTTCCATCAGCCTTTGGACTTGTATATCCAGTTCCTTTCTCAGGTTTGGGAAGTTCTCAGCTATTATATCTCTGAATTCTCTCTGCTCCCTTCTCTCTCTCTTCTCCTTCTAGGATATCCATTCATCTTACGTTGGCTTTTCTAATGAAGCCTGACAGTTTTCACAGGGTTTCTCCACTTTTTAAAAATCTTAGTTCTCTCTCCTCTTCCACCTGAAACGTTTCTATATTCCTACCCTTGAGTTCACTTATTCTCTCTTCATCTGATGTGCTCTACTTTCAATGCTTTTTAATGCATTCTTCATCTCATTTATTGAGTTCTTCAGCTCTAGAATTTCTGTTTGGTTCTTTTTTAGAATTTCAATCTCTTTGCTAAATTATTCTGCTTGATAATTTTATTCCTGAGATCACTGTACTGCCTTTCTGAGTTTTTTCGTACCTCGTTGAATTTCTTCCTAATAGCTATTTTGAATTCTTTACCAGTTAGACTGCAATATTCCATGTCTTTAAGTTCTGTTGCTAGAAAAGTGTTTTTCTTCTTTTTGTGATATCACACTGCTTTGATTTTTCATAGCGTTTGATGAAAAGTGCCTCTGTCGCTGCATTTGAAGTAGCAAATGACTTTCCTATTTAAGTAAAGCTTTGTTTACTATCATTCTAATAATTCAACACACTGGTCACTAGAAGCCTTTGTTTCGTTTTCTAGAAGGTGGCGCTACAGCACAAGTTTTTGGTTTTTCTTACCTGAGCTGACTCATCACTAAGGTTGGGAGTATGAACATAAAAAAAGCCAGTGGAAGGGGAAAAAAATGGATGGTGACAGAGGTGGGGAGATGTGTGCTTAGTACCTGGGGCTTTGAGTGTGCCATAGCCCAGAAGAGGGTCCTTGAGTGGAGGTGGGGGAGTCCCAGAGGTCTGTGGGCTGTCCTCTTGCTAGAATACCAGGGCAGACAGCAAGAAACTCATTCTTTCAGCTCTCTCTGCCTTCTTCTCTCTTCTTTCTCTGCCCCAAGTTGCTGTGGTCTCTCCTCACAGAGTCCCTCCAGCTGCAGTACTCAGCCAGGTAAACTCCCCACCCCAGCTTACCACCTTCACCCTCCACCTCTGCCACAGGTCGTGCTGGCCCACTGCCACCCCTGCTGCTCCTGGCCTGGCTCTGTAGCTTCCTCGGAGGTCCAATCCACTCACTTTCTTGGGCACTGATGAGTTGATCTCTTGGGTGTCCTAGTGTGCTGTGCAGAGGCACTTTTTTTTGGTTATGGATATCCAATTAGTTGTAAATCAAAGGGGGAGAGAGAAAAGGAACCATGCACGCCACCATGATACTGACATCACCAAGACCTATCCAACTTTTAATATTACCACAACCTTTTGAAAGGGCCATCATCCCACCAAATTAAAATATTTTTATTCCTCTGTCCATAGTGCAGCTTTTCCGACCTGTGTTGACTCAAATCATTTCTTCTGCCTAGAATGAGCTTCCTATCCCTCTCTCAGAGTCCTAGCCTTACCATGATTTGGCATGCTGTGTTTATAATTATCCCTTGAGGCCTAGTTCAAACGTCACTTTCTCCATGATGCCTCTAGTTAGGAAAAAAAAAGTCTCCTTCTTTCAAATTTCCATGATCGTTTTTCCTTATCTTCCTTATGGCATCTAAAACTCTGCCTTATATAAGCAGCTAACTGTGTACCTTACTTGTCTATAAACAGCTTGATGGCAATATGTGAATTTCACCCAATTATTGGCGAAATGATAGGTGATTTTGAAATAAATGCTTTTTGGCCTCCATTTCTAGCAAGCTATTCCCCAAATAATTTCAGTGATTTGCCCTTTCATTCTCAAGTAGAATTATTTCTTTGAAAACAGAACATTTCCTCAGTGTATCAAAGTCAAGAATAATTTCCCCTTCCTAACAAGTAAACCAGTAGAAGGTTCCAACAGTTCAGTAATTATCGTAATTCCAGAAAGCTGTATAACTTAGGCAAGGAACACAAAGCTTTTCTATCAAAACAAGTCCAAAATATACTTCCTAAATGTGATGAAGACAAGCCAAGTTATTTTTTAATCGCTTAATGTTTGGATTATAAAGACCAGTCATGTAAGAAACTGATTTTTCCATTTAAAAATTATAATATTTGAAAGCATCGTTTCCCAAATTTTAAGATGTTAAGAGTAATTTAATAAAGTGTACATGAGGAAGACTAGCTATTAAAGGAATAGCTTCCCAAATTTCAAGTTGAAGACTAACATACCGACCTTCTTGTTTCCCTGAAATTACTTCTGCATGAGAGTCAGAAAACAGAAAGTCGAAGTGCACAGGGATGTCGGTCAGAAGGTCTTCTAGAATGGCTTTCTGTTGACTGTAAGACAATCCAGAAATTTACATATCAATATATTATATCCTGAATTTTTCTGTTTTAGAAAGAAAAAAAAAACCCTATGGCTCTGGTATATCTTATGTGAAAAAAAATTTTTTTAAACCAAAGCAGTTCATTGAAAAGATTGTTTATTTTAAGAAGGAATTTTCATGTAAAATAGATAGCTAGTGGGAAGCAGCCGCATAGCAAAGGGAGATCAGCTGGGTGCTTTGTGACCACCTAGAGGGGTGGGATAGGGAGGGTGGGAGGGAGATGCAAGAGGGAGGAGACATGGGGATATATGTATACATATAGCTGATTCATTTTCTTATACAGCAGAAACTAACACAACATTGTAAAGCAATTATACTCCAATAAAGATGTTAAAAAAAGAGAGAAGGAATTTTCAGAAGTTGTGTAAATTATGTGATTCCAAAATGTAAAACTACAACTGCAAACAATTCTTAAACTAATAAAATAGAAAATCAGTTTTTTTATGACAACTTTACAGTTTACTATTTATAGTCATAAATAAGTACATTAAAAGATATTTGGTGAGTTCTGACTAAGGGAATAGGTCTGGTACTACTCCAGATTTGAAAAAAGAATTTTTAATGTCTTCCTTTTGATGATGATGATGGAAGAGGAAGACAAGGAGGAGGGAGATGAGGGGGATGAAGAGGGAGAAAACCCACCACAGCCAATACCACCACCAGGCTGGCTGGCCCTGCCCTCGTGGGAAGGATCACCTTTCAGGGAGGATTCTCATTCCAGCTGTGCAGAGAATGTAGAGAGGGGTCTCTTTGTGTTTTGCCCGTGGTACATGCTCTGCAGCGAAGTTCAAGAGCGGAGAAATGTAATCACTGACTTTCTCTGGAGAGGTAGCGAACTCTGAAATGCCTACAGAAAAAGGACACTCATGTTAACAAGTAGATCCTTTAGCTTATAAGGTATGCTTCTTCATAAACTGTCACTGTTTGCAGATGACATGATACTACACACAGAAAATCCTAAAGACACCACCAAAAAACTACTAGAGCTCATCAATGAATTTGATGAAGTTGCCGGACACAAAATAAACATACAGAAATCTGCTGCATCTATACACTAACAACGAACTATCAGGAAGAGAACTTAAGGAAACAATCCCGTTTACCATCACATCAAAAAGAACAAAATACCTAGGAATAAACCTACTTAAGCAGGTAAAAGACCTGTATTCTGAAAACTATAAGACACTGATGAAAGAAACTGAAGACAACACAAACAGGTGGAAAGATATACTGTGTTCTTGGACTGAAGAACTAATACTGTTAAAATGACCACACTACCTAAGTCAATCTACAGATTCAATGCAATCCCTATCATTTTTCACAGAACTAGAACAAGTAATTTAAAAATTTGTATGGAAACACAAAAGAATCCGAACAGCCAAAACAAACCTGAGAAAGAAAAGAACTGGTGGTATCACACTCCCTGACTTCAGACTGTATTACAAAACTACAGTAATCAAAACAGCATGGTACCGGCACAAAAACAGACATATAGATCAATGGAACAGAATAGAGAGCTCAGAAATAAACCCACGCACTTAGAGTCACCTAATCTACAACAAAGGAGGCAAGAATATACAATGGAGAAAAGACAGTCTCGTCAGTGAATGGTGCTGGTAAAACTGGACAGCTACATGTAAAAGAATGAAATTAGAACATTTTCTCATACCATATACAAAAATAAACTCAAAATTGATTAAAGACCTAAATGTCAGATCAGAAGCCATAAAACTCCTAGAGAAAACATAGGCAGAACACTCTTTGGCATAAAAAGTAGCAATATTTTTTTTGGATCTGTCTCCTAAGGCAGAGGAAAGGAAAGCAAAAATAAACAAATGCAACCTAATTAAACGTAAAAGCTCTTGCACAGAAAAGGAAATCATCGACAAAACAAAAAAGACAACCTACTGAATGGGAGAAAATATTTGCAAGTGATATGACCAATAGAGTTAATATCCAACATATATAAACAGCTCATACAACTCAATATCAAAAAAAGCAAACAACCCGATTAACAAATGGTCAGAAGACCTGAAGAGACATTTTTCCAAAGAAGACATACAGATAGATGGCACATAAAAAGATGATCAACATCCCTGATCATCAGGGAAATGCAAATCAAAACCACAATGAGATATCACCTCACACCTGTCAGAATGGATATCATCAAAAAGACCATAAACAAAAAATACTGGCAAGGATTTAGAGATAAGAGAACACTTGTACACTGCTGGTGGGAATGTAAATTGGTGTCGCCACTGCGGAAAACAGTATGGAGGTTCCTCAAAAAACTAGAAACAGAACTACCATGTGATCCAGCAATTCCACTCCTGGGTATACAGCTGAAGGAAACAAAAGCACTATTAGAAAAGATACATGCACCCCAATTTTCACAGCAGCATTATTTACAATTGCCAAGATATGGAAGCAACCTAAGTGTCCATCAACAGATAAAGATATGGTATGTGTATGCAATGGAATACTACTCAGCCAGAAAAAAGAATAAATTTTTGCCATTTGCAACAACACGGGTGCACCTGTAGGGTATCATGCTTAGTGAAATAAGTCAGACAGAGAAAGACAAATACTGTTTATTATCACTTATATGTGGAATCTAAAAAATACAACAAACTAGTGAATATAAAAAAAAAGAAACAGACTCACAGATATAGAGAACAAACTAGTGGTTACCAGTGGGGAGAGGGGAGGGGGAGGGGCAAGATAAGGGTAGGGGATTAAGAGGTACAAAAGAAAAAAAAGTTATGCTTCTTTAACGAGGCTAATTTGAGAGCAATTCACACTACACACCATACACTCTTAGTTTTTCCCTATCCCTCTGGCAACTCCTTCCACAGCGTCTCGGCTGTCAAGTGACGGTGGTGCTACCTGTTCAGTCCTATGCTCTCTTCTCAGTCATCACAGACCTAATTGAGCCACTATTGTGTGTCAGACACTTGGGATCAGCTGCACATGAGCTCGCCCCTGCCCTTGAGAAACACGCCCCCACTGTCCTCAGCAGGTTCACTCACTCCCATGGCGGCCATCACCATCTATGCCTCAGATCTCCGAATCTTAATCGCAGCCATCCAGCTCTCTTCCCCAACCTCCAGATCAGTATGTAGTAACTGTCCACTGGACACAGCCATGTGCTTGTCCTCACAGCAACATATGTAAACCCAAACTCAACTTCCACTGTAAACCTGGCTCCTGCTGCTCGTGACCTACCTTAGCAACCCCAGCCAGTATCCTGGATAAAATCCCTCTCCCTCACCCCAACGTGTGTTCTGGGTTTCACTGATCGCCTATCCTTGGCTCTGCTCACACTACTTCACTTCTCATCTCTGCTGGACACCACCAGCCTCTGCCAGCCTGCTGCAGCACATCCTACTCTCAAGTCCTGGCAATCCCCAACCACTCTCCGTGGTCTGAGATCTTCCTGGTCTGAGATCCTCTGGTGGCTCCTCAATGCCCTCCAGATAAAGCTCAGCTCTAGAACAGCATAACGTGCCCTGAGCACTCACCTATCCCATCTCTTGCCACATTCTTTCCATTTGGCTTCAACTAGACTGCATAAAATTTCTGTAATGCATCATACTCTGGCCTTAGGGCCCCTGCAGCTCCACCAGGAAGAGGTTTCCCTCTGACTGCCTCCCTCCCCCCACCTCTTTCACCTGGCTGACTCCCGCTCACCCACCGAGCTATGCCCTCTCTGGAAGTCCTCCCTAACAGGACCCTGAAGGCGAGCTCTCATTACATTCCATGCTTACCCCTACCTCTCGGTGGAGCACTCATTCCACCTCATCGAAACTACCTATTTACTTGCCTGTCTCACTTCAACTGGAAGTTTCTTGAGGGCACAAACTGTGTCTTGTTCAAATTTATTCTCAGCACCTGACACAGTCTCTTGGCAAATAGCAGGTGCTCAACAAATATTTGTTGAATGAGTACCTAAGTGAATGACTATTTCCAGCTGTCATTTAGCCTACAACATTAAAGCTGAGGGGGATTCTAGAAGTCCAAAATTTATTTCACAGATTAGGAAACTGTGGACTCAGAAAGATTAAGCGATCTGTCAAAGCAATCAGCATCAAGCAATCTAAAAGCCAGATTTTTTGGACTCCACATACATTGCCATTTCAATGGACACCAAGCCCAAAGCTATCTAGAATCTATTAAGTAAGGAAATTTCTAGAGTTTTGCTATAATGCTATACACAAGAGCCCATGCGTCAGGACAGAGAAGTACTATAAAAAGGTACCTGAATTTCCACTTCAAACATTTCCTGTAGCATCAAAGAGAATCATATTCAGACTGATTTTAATGAGATTCTGGTGTGTACCCTGGGATGCTATGGTAGCTGCCCCTTGTTCTCAGGGGACAACTCCAAGGCATGAAAGTTTTCATCTTATTCCATGAGAGCAGGTAATCACTGATGGAACCTGGGATGTGAAGCCAGACGAAATGCAAAGTGCTTTACAGAGTTTAAGTTTTTAATTTTCTGGTGAATTTATTTGGTCAATATTACTTTAACCCTGAAAGTGTTTCTAGATTTAGAGACACATAAAAATGTAAGAAATGGGAAAATAGAAAACTGAAAGTCATTCACTAAGACTTACAGAGAAAATGATCTTCTATGAATAACTTTAAAAAAATGTTCACGGGGGCTTCCCTGGTGGCGCAGTGGTTAAGAATCCACCTGCCAATGCAGGGGACACAGGTTCAAGCCCTGGTCCCGGAAGATCCCACATGCCACGGAGCAACTAAGCCTGTGCGTCACAACTAGTAAGCCTGCGCGCCACAACTACTGAAGTCTGCGCACCCTAGAGCCCATGCTCCGCAACGAGAAGCCTGCGCACCACAACGAAGAGAAGCCCCCGCTCGCCGCAACTAGAGAAAGCCCGCACGCATCAACAAAGACCCAACTCAGCCAAAAATAAATAAATTAATTTAAAAAAATGTGCATGGAAATGTACTCTGGTATCAAAATAATGCTTATACAAGACGCTCAGAGTAAGTTCCCTCTCTTTAACCTGAAAAATGAGGTAGACATTTTGAATTTTCTGAGCTATATGCTGGTGCCAAGCTGCCCAAACCTCAAAGAACAGTCAACCTGTCGAGTGTTGCCTGAAGAAAGAAGTGGGACTGACTTATTCACTGAAGAATGAGTAGGATGCAAAAGGTCTACAGTCCTGGTAGACTGTTATTTATGAGGACAGGTTTTCTTATCAGTTAAAACTAATCTCTTTTTCACTTACATTTTTGAAATGGGAGATAGTAAGCTATGACAGCTATTTTTTGTCGACATTCTCTAATATATTCAAAGATAAATTCTTCAGAATTTTTTAATATTTTACTATTCAACACATTAACTAAATGAAACAAAAGTGCTGAAACTCTGTTAAGATCTATGGTCCAATCACATCAGTGATTATCAACCATCAAGACGTAAGGTGCCTGTTTCAAGGTACTCCTGAGATCTTCCATTCCTAACACTCTTGACAGAAGGGTGCTGCCCGTGGAAATGATACAGATACAGAAAAAGGTTGAGAACCACTGATTTAAATTGTCTAACGAGGAAGGCAAATCCCAATTTTTACATCACACACTGACTTAGAAATCACAGTATCTTTAAAACTAGACATAGTGATATCAGCTCTTCTAAGTTCTATTGTCACTCTTCTTAAATAACCTAGATGATTAGAAATGCACTGGGGTAGCAATTTTTAAAAATAACAATACATACCAATGTATTCAAGTACAGATATCCATGAGTTATCTGAGATTACCTTGTCATTAAGGATAGAGACCAACGGCTACCAACTAGAAAACCATCCCTCCATAATTAACGTCAACTAGCCAACATTTGAGCAGACACCATAAGTAAAGGCACTATGGTAATGCTGCAGGAGACAAAAAAGACAGACAAGGGTTTAGGCTATTTTATGAAGGTATCAGTCACCTTATGCAAGACGAACAGAAAAGGGGAAACAGAGTGAAACAAGGAGATCAACTGGGTCCTGGTGTGAGCTCTGAATGAGGGTGATGACTGCAAGGAGAGAAAGGGAAAGACGTGAAAGCCAGCACAGAGAATGAAAAGGCAGAGCCTGGTTACCAGTCACGTATTTATCATTCACATACCGGGTTTTATTTTCATAACCACAGGCTTTCGGTTTTTATCCCGCATTTGCCTGATATCCAACAGATCATGAGGATTGCCGTTATGCCTTGGCCAGCAATAAACAAATATCCGAGACCCGCTGCTCCCACAGTCCACCACGATACCATAGTTCACATTGGGGTTATTGGTGTCTGTAGCTTCAATGTCAGTAACTCGTGCCAAGTACCTTGTTTAGAGAAACAAACACATACTTTTAATGAGACAGAGACTATCAATGATGCAAGAAACAAACACTAAATCAGTGATCTCTAAGCTGTGTGGTAGCACCACCGTAACACTTTCACAACTGCCGAATGATTAAAAAGTCAAAAGAAAACAAAAAAGTGATAGTGATAAAAGTCATCTAGAGCAGATACACACTCATCATTCCCTTAACTAAGTTCAAATAAGCTCTGAAAAGCAAAACTCTATTTCCAAACTATGAACATTAACTGAAAAATTAGCTTAAAAGGTATCACAGGAGAAGCTTATGCTTAAATCCTCTTATGATGTGGATTTGGTGGTAAATGACTAAACCATTTCAAACAGTTTAATTTTTCATGCTATGCTGTATTCGGTACAAAATCTGTTTCCTCCAGCTGCCTGCTCCTTAAATTCCATCCAAGTCCCCAAAGTCTGGAAGTCATCACATGAAGGTATGGCATCCCATCTAGAAAACAAATGTTTTCTCCTCCTACCTTTGAAACTTCTTATCTCTGGAGAGCCGCCCATACTTATTTCGGATTATGACAACGGAAAAGTATAAAAGTGAGACAGCAGCAGCCAGAACGCTAATGACGAGAATCTGGCGTAAGTTGGTGTTCAGAATTCGGGGACACCCCACTGGAGAGATGCTGAAATGCCAGGAAGCCGGAAGAAGACAGGAGATGCCGATCCTGAAATTTCAAAAGGCAGGTTTAGCTAAAGCCGTCTGCTCCAGAGAGGCCTCGCCTCACTTCCACTGATCTGAAAGTTAAGACATTCAGCTTGAGCTGCCCCTACTTCCCTGCTGGTAGGTCATCGGTATACCTGCATCTTCCACGTTGCTATTTTGCTATGTTAACTCGTTATTATAAAATTACATGAATGAGAATTCAGCCCTGATGACACTTCTGTGTTCCCCCTTTCTGGAGAGTATTAAGTAGTTTTATTTGTGCCCGGCTTTGTTCCAAAAATAGAATTATAGACAGCTTATAAGGATAAGTTCAATAAGATAAATGAGTAAATCTATAATGAAACCAGGTTTAAGGAGGCTGAATTTACAGCCCAGAAACACACGTAATAAGGAAAGCCTGCAAAGGTGGCTGAGCATGACAGCGACCCAAAACCCTGTCTGTTACAGCAGAAACATATAAACAGCCCAGGAGGAATAAGATTTTCTAACACTGAATCCCGAGGCCAATCTCTCCCGTGCTGATTGCATGAGAAAAAGGGAAAAAACCGTATCTTTAACAACATCCCCGCAGCAGTCAATAAATACGTTTGGTATACCCTGTGTTTTTAGAAATATTCCTGAGACATTTTTGCAAATAAACTTTCTTCTCAGTTTGTCAGGAATGAGAGACTCTTATTAGGCTTAAAAAACAAAACAAAACAAAACAAACCTTGCTGCCTTTGGGATAAATTCTACTGTTTACTGTTAATTTCTACACTTTTCCCTTTAAAGAGTGCTTCATGGACTAAAATATCTCACAGAAGGGGGAGGGATCCCGCTAACCCAATGGAATTTTCTATTTGTAGTTTCTGGTCTCCATGTGGGTTCTTGGGCCACGCCATGGAGTTTATCACCCCTCCTGTACCTCCGAGGCTTACAGGCGGTCATCCTGTGCTTAATACAACTCCCCCCAGATTCCAACATGTGTGCCCTGTACAGTAAACTACATGAACCCCACTTTCCTTCTGTGACAGGCGCCCCCCTGGGGCCCTGGAAGAACAAAGGTGTTAAACAGAAGTGTAGCACGACTCTGAACACTTCTCACTTGGGATTTAGATTCTTCCCCCCTCTCGAGACCTGCTTCTGTGGCACCAAACCTTGGGTTTTACAGTGCCGGTGATTCGGCACCATCACTCACCTCCCCATGCTGGCAGGTCAGAGGTCAGGCGAGGCCCTGGGAGTCAGTCCTCACACACCATTACAGAAGGCCTCCTGGTGCCAGAGCCCTCCTGTTCCAGGAAGCGACAAAAGTCACAAAGACAGCACAAGCCAAGGAGACGCTATGTTCTTTATCAAGTGCCTGCTTAAGCCCAAGCACACGTAATCTGGTCTGTGATCATTGCAGCGGAGCTCTTAGCTCGGTTTATTTTGAGCAACACACTTCGAAGTTAATTTCATGCTATCAGAGACATAGGCCTAAATCAAAAGAGATAATAACAGTCTGGCATTTTTACCTAAATGCGAATCAGTGATGCCAAAATACAGGTCACCGAACAGGTCTTAACCACCTTATGGTGCTGAATGTTAAGGAAGATTAGGGGTGGGAGTAGGAGGCAGGCAGAATGAATAACCGAATGGGAGTCTGAACTCTCCATTCAGCTGATAAATACCTACTAGATCGCTCTTTTATGTACAAAGTACCATGCAAGGCACCATGTTCCGAGGGAGCTCTGTCACCTTCACCATGGCTGCCACTCCTTCAGCTCCCAGACCTCAAATCACAGGAGAACAGGAGGCCGGGGCCTCCTTCCAACCTGCCGGATCCGAAGGACGCGTGATCCTGGGTCTCCTTCTTGGTCTTGTGGCACCGATGTACCTCTTCCAGGCCTCTCACGACAGCTGTCTCCGCTAGTCTGCTTCTTAGCTCTTGAATGATTCCTTCTCAGGACCCTCCACGTCTCGGCGTTTCTGCACATCCTGTCTGCTGTTCCCCAGGTTCTCTGTCTTGGCTCCAATCTCTTCTAACTCTAATCTCTGTTCCTGGTCAACTTCACTTACTGCTTCAATGATCCGACAGCTCAGAACTTTCTTTCTCCACCCCAGGCTTCTCCTCTGAGCTACAGATACGTATCTTCAAGCACCTACCAACACCCCCATCTGAACATCGCACGGGCCCATGAGAAACATTTCTAAAGCTGAACCCTTCCACTGTAGCCCTCATCCTCTCCTCCCACGCTCCTCCTCTCAGTCTCAACCCCACCGACTGCTCAAGCAGAAACTAGGGAGTCGTGCCTGACCCCTCCCTCCTCCTCATCCTCCCGAGCCGACTTCTTACGGAGTCCTTCCATTTCTCTAACCTCCGTTCCTCTAAAGCCTGTCCCTTTTCTTAGCAATCTCTTACTCTTACGTGGCCTATCAGGACAGCAGCCTAACTTGTCAGTCTCCCACCTGCAGTCTCAACCCAGAGGCTCTCCAGTTCCTCACCCCATAGCTTCAGGCAGATTCTTCAACAGAAACTGACATCCACCCCATCCCTGCTCGGGTCCAGGATCCTGTTAATCTTGTGCTGGAAATCCTCCAACGGCTCCCCTTGCAAGTAAATAAAGGTCAAAGGCTGTACCCTGACTCCCCGTCCTACGGGATCCGGACATCTGTTACTGCGCTGACCTCACCGTCCCTCTCCCTTTCTCACTTCACTCCAGCCACACTGGTGTCCACACTGTCTTCACACACGCCAGGCACTGTCTGGTCTCAGAGCCTCTGAATGTGCTGCTCCCTCTGCTTGGAAATAATCCATATGGCTTATTTTTTCACTCCCTTCAGATCTTTACTCAATGTCACCTTCTCAGGAAGGCACGCCCTGGCCACCCAGTCTATAACTGCAGGCTCTCCCCTCCATCCAGCTCCCTTCCGTGGGTTATTTCTCCTCCTTAGCATTCACGTATTTATTAACTTTTTTTTTTTTTTTTTTTTGCCACACCACATGCATGCAGGTTCCCGGTTCCCCAACCAGGGATCGAACCCATGCCCTCTGCAGTGGAAGCTCGGAGTCTTAACCGCTGGACCACCAGAGAAGTCCCTTTATGAACTTCTTATATAGTGCTTATTATGTGCCAGGCCCTGCTGAAATGCTTTGCAAATACTAATCTATTCCTCCTATCGACCACCAAGGTAGGTACTATTTGCATAATATTTTACAGATGAAGCAGGGAGGCTGAGTAATGTGCCTGAGGTCACACAGCTAATAAAAGGTGAATATAAATAAAAGAGCTGGGATTCAAGCATGTGAATCCATACTCCTATCCTGTCCTCTAACACACTCTGTGTGTGTGTGTGTGTGTGTGTGTGTGTGTGTGTGTTTGCATTTCTCTTGCTCATGTATCTCCTCCTCCAGAATGCCAGCCCCACAAGGGGCCAGATTTAGGTCTGCTTGGCTGCATTCCCGGCGTGGCAGCCCCTAGGAAAGGGCCTGGCAAAGAGTCAAGTTTCAGAGTTCTGGGACCGAAAAGGGTTACAAACTTATACACTAGGGTAATCTTTCCAAAACAAACAGTAATCATGACACCTCCCCACCTCCCCATTTTTCTCTCTCACTCAGGAAAAAGTCCTAACTCCTTAGGATGGTAAAGGAGGTCCTTCTTGATCTAGTCTTGCGCTATTCCATACAGTAGCCATTGCCACATGTGGCTAAAGTAATTTAAATTAAAAATTCAGTTTCTCCAGACTCACAGATACAGAGAACAAACTAAGTGGCTACCAGTGGGGAGAGGAAAGGAGGGAGGGGCAAGTGAGGGGTAGGGGATTAAAGATGTTCATCACAGTATTATGTATAATAGCAAAACACTGTTCTAAACTAATGTGCCTTACAGGGGGGTGGGTTAAATTAAACATGGTCCATGTATGCAATGGACTACAATGTGACTGTTAGAGGTGCTGACACAGATCTACATTTATTGACATGGAAAGATACTCATGATAGGTTAAGTGAAAAACCTAACATCATGCATAGAGAGGAGAAAATGGAAGGAGAAAAACCAAAATGTTAACAGTGGTTAGTTATTTCTGAGTAGTGAGATAATGGATCATCTCTATTCTCTTCCCTAGGCTTGCCTAGGTTGCTTAAAGGGCATATATTAATTTTATCATCAGAAGAAACAACAGAACTGTCTTTAACAAGCTACCTTTGACTGATATCTCCAGTTTCCGGCATCCAATCCTCTTCTGGGTATATCAAGAAAGCCCGTCTTCAAAACTCTTCATGGCACAGGAATTCCAGTCTGAACATTTTAAAAAATCGATAATTATGTGATAGCTGAACTACGAACAAAAGAAAAGAATGTTTAATTAACAGCTTAAAGTCAAGGTCCTTGGGGGAAGAAAGGCCTTTCATGATTCAACGATTTGTATTATGAAGTGACATGAAGGGCAGAGAGGAGTAATACGACTGACTCCAATCTCAAGGCTTCTGCAGATTGGTAATGGAGAAAATACCAATACCCAAGAAATAATCAAGAGAGTAACAGAAGGCAATGTTAAATTATCTGGACTCCTGCTGTACCAGTTCAAAGAGCACGGTGAAGGCTACATGTTAACAGAAAGATTCCTGCAGGTGGGAAGTAGGCTTTGGATGGGGGAGGAGAAAAGAGAGTACCTTTCAAAGAAGAGGCCCTGTTGGGATGCACCATGGCAAACTTAGTAAATGTTATTTAATCCGGTGTTTGTCTTAGGCCTTTTTTTTTTTTTTTTGAGATATGAGATGACTTTGACAATGAGAATGAATAGATATTTTTTGTAAGTTACAAAATTTGTGTTTAAAGACAGATAGAAAATAGGACAGCTTGTAAATTGCTAAAGTAATTACTTTCATTTAGGACAAAAGTATGGCTGAATATCACCCAGCAGACAACAATACGGTAATTTGATCTTAAAATGTAAACTCCAGCTGTATTTGCAGCTAAGAGTCTTGGCACCAGGGTTTAGGGTGGCAAACTCTTAGCAGTATTACATAAAACTGCCATGTTTTTAAAAGGCCTAAGTTGTGTGAGGCCCATCACCAGAGAGATGCATTAACTCGAATTCTTTCAGCTCATGGGGCCCCCCCTCAGCTGAACATTCTTTAGCAGAGTGAGGTCCGCTGGGTCCTGAGTTAAAGTCTTTTCAGTCAGTTAGTTTCTCATTGACAGTCCTAAGGAAAACAGTGAAAACAATACAAGCCAACTGCAAAGTGAAATGGCTCCCACGGTGAAAAATGCAGGATGCAGTGACACAGACATTAGCAAATTCTGAAATTACAGGCAAACAAAATTACAGACAAATGAGACTCTGGAAGAGCTAAACCTGAGTAAGAACAGGTAAGATGCCACGAAGGGTGCTTCAAAAAAGAACAACATGAATATCAAAAGATGACAAGAGAAGCTGGAAAAATCAAAAGAAGCCCACAAACAGGCAGAATTCTGTAAGAAATGACCATCTTGGTGGGAGTACGAGGCCAAAGTGAAGTGAAGGATGCTGTGTGGCACTCAGCTGTGGGAAAAATACATCAAAGCAACTTGATTCGTTTGTTGTTTTAAGAAGAATGCACGGTAACACGTGTTGGCAACGATGTGGAAAAAGAGGAACCTTGAGCATTGTTGGTGGGAATGTAAACTGGTGCAGCCACTAAGGGAAACATTATGGAGGTTCCTCAAAAAATTAAAAATGGATCTACCATATGATCCAGCAATTCCATTTCTGGGTATTTTTCTGAAGAGAACAAAAACATTAATTTGAAGAGATATATGCACCCCTGTGTTCATAGCAGGATTATTTGCAACAGCCAAGATATGGAAGCAAGTAAAGTGCCCAACAACAGATGGACAAAAAAATTGTGGTGTACGTATACAATGAAATATTACTCAGCCACAAAAAAAGAATGAAATCTTGCCATTTGTGACAACATGGATGGGCCTGGAGGGCATTATGCTAAGTGGAATAAGTCTGACAGAGAAAGACAAATACTGTATGATTTCACTTATATGTGAAGTCTAAAAAACAAATGAGCAAACATAACAAAACAGAAACAGACACAAACATACAGAGAACAAACTGGTGGTTGCCAGTGGGGTAGGAAATGGGAGGAGAGAAACAGGTGAGAGAGATTAAGAGGTACAAAATTCCAGTTACAAAATAAATGAGTCACAGGGATGAAATTTACATAGGGAATATAGTCAATATTGTAATAACTTTGTATGGTGACAGATGGTAACTAGACTTACGGTGGTGATCTTTTTCGTAATGTACAGGATTATCGAATCCCTATGCTGTGCACCTGGAACTAACATAGTGTTGTAGGTCAATTATGCTTCAATTTTTTAAAATAAGAGAAAAAAGAAGAATGCACGTAGTTGCATTTATGATCGACATTTTCTTAATATTTAAGTTTTATTTATTTTAATAAATTTATTTATTTATTAATTTTTTGGCTGCGTTGGGTCTTCATTGCTGTGTGCGGGCTTTCTCTAGTTGCGGCGAGTGGGGGCTACTCTTTGTTGCGGTGGCTTCTCTTGTTGCGGAGCACGGGCTCTAGGCACGTGGGCTTCAGTAGCTGTGGCTCACGGGCTCAGCAGTTGTGGCACAAGGGCTTAGATGCTCTGCGGCATATGGGATCTTCCCGGACCAGGGCTCGAACCTGTGTCTCCTGCATTGGTAGCGGATTTTTAACCACTGCGCCACCAGGGAAGTCTTTAAATTTTATTTTTCCATAGCAAGTCCTAATCAAACCTCTTCCCTACCTCTCACTGTTCATTTGCAAACTTCTGGTCCCCATTTTAAATGATCTTTTTCTGGTCATACTTTTCCCTGCATCTCCTCTGTAGTTTCCCAGATCTGCAACTCTGACTTCCCTCAAGTTTCAGTCCCACATCCTGAGCTTACCCAGTTACCACAAATTCATTTAGTCTAAGATTGTGCTCCCAAATCTTTTGACACAAACTAATACCACCTTCCAAATTCCCCAGGTATAAGAGGAGTATCACCATGGACTGGGGTCACCTGATTCTTAACCTTGATTCCCAATTATCTGTGTGTTGCTACTCTGTGTCATTTATCAGGTCCTGTCAATTCTTCCTCAAACAGTCCACACATCTAAAATGACCACAGCAGACATCCCTACCTCAGGATAGGTCTCCAGGCGGGTCACTAACCTTCTGCCTTCACGGTGAACACCGTTTTTTGGAAACATTTCTTTGTAAAACGTTACCTTCGCAATACAACCAGCTCAAGAAAAAAATCTAGAAACAATAAATGCTGGAAAGGGTGTGGAGAAAAGGAAACCCTCCTGCACTGTTGGTGGGAATGTAAATTGATACAGCCACTATGGAGAACAGTATGGAGGCTCCTTAAATAACTAAAAATAGAACTACCATACGACCCAGCAATCCCACTACTGGGCATATACCCTGAGAAACCATAATTCAAAAAGAGTCATGTACCACAATGTTCATTGCAGCTCTAACTACAATAGCCCGGATATTGAAGCAACCTAGGTGTCCATCGACAGATGAATGGACAAAGAAGATGTGGCACATATATACAATGGAATATTACTCAGCCATAAAAAGAAACGAAATTGAGTTATTTGTAGTAAGGTGGATGGACCTAGAGTCTGCCATACAGAGTGAAGTAAGTCAGAAAGAGAAAAACAAATACCGTATGCTAATGCATATATATGGAAGCTAAAAAAAAATATGGTACTGATGAACCTAGTTGCAGGGCAGGAATAAAGTTGTAGATATAGAGGATGGGCTTGAGGACACAGGGTGGGAGGTGGAAGCTGGGTCCAAGTGAGAGTAGCACTGACATATATACACTACGGAATGTAAAATAGATAGCTAGTGGGAAGCAGCAGCACAGCACAGGGATATCAGCTCAGTGCTTTGCATTGACCTAGAGCGGGGGATAGGGAGGATGGGAGGAAGGCTCTACAGGGAGGGGATATGGGGACATATGTATGCATATGACTGATTCAACAAAAACTAACACAGTATTGTGAATCAATTATACTCCAATAAAGATCTATTGGGACTTCCCTGGTGGCACAGTGGTTAGGAATCCGCCTGCCAACGCAGGGGACACGGGTTCAAGCCCTGGTCCGGAAAGATCCCACATGCCGCAGAGCAACTAAGCCTATGCGCCACAACTACTGAGCCTGCGCTCTAGAGCACGTGAGCCACAACTACTGAGCCCGTGTGCCGCAACTACTGAAGCCCGCATGCCTAGAGCCCATGCTCCGCAACAAGAGAAGCCACTGCAATGAGAAGCCCGCGCACCGCAACGAAGAGTAGCCTCCACTCGCCACAACTGGAGAAAACCCGTGTGCAGCAACGAAGACCCAACACAGCCAAAAAATTAGAAAAAAAAAAAAAAAAAAAGATCTATTAAAAAAAAAAAGAACCTTCCAGAGCCTACAGGTCAACAACAGCGTCCCTGTGTGGCATCTGAGACCTTCCATCCGTCAAACGGTCCCATCTTATTTTACTAAACTGTTCTCTGCTCAGCCCTAGATAACATCTCTCTGCTCTAGTGAGGTGGGTCTCTCCTCTCCCACACAAGCAGTCCTCGTTCTTGCCTTGGGCCATTACTTAAGTCACTTCCTACTAAGTAATATGTCCTGTTCACAATATTACATTTCTTTCAAGGCACAGGTCAATATTCTTCTTTGCCAAGATTTAACCAGTTATATTTCCCAATGTTTCTCCACACTCTGAATCTTCTCTTTATTCATGTGTAGTTGATTTAAAATAAACATGCTGAATAAATATGTAGAGAATATAAATACCTAGATAACTTTCATTTTGTTTCTTCTTTCTAGACTGTATACGTAAGGGTTGAGATTCATGCATTCCTATTAGGCCTGGAAGGATGTAAACCACAGATTCAATATGCAACAAATAAATCAATGTTAAGGTTAACAATGGAATAAACAAACTACTTACACAAATTAATACTCCATTTTATAATTCTGCTAATGTGTCAAACAGAATGAACAGACCTGATACAAAGACACAATAACATCAAATATAACATAATACAAAGAATATAATTCTTTTAGGCCCCTCCAAGGCTGGAAAATTATTTTCATTACACAAAGCAGTACACAGTAAAGGCTGTAATGTGAAATTAAACTAGGGATCTGAGTCTCTAATTTAGAATTCTTTAATAACCTAGTTTATCTTTCAGCATGGAAGCATCTCGTTTCTTTCCTAAACAGTCTACACCTGCGTTCGTCTCACTGGGGTCTGAGAACCCCTGCGGTTCTGAGTCAAATTCCAGAGGAATGAGCGAACTGTCCCTTTAAGAGGTGTCACGCATTACTCGAGTTTGTGAAACACTGCTCTTACCATCACTTTATTGCCCAACTAGCTCTATTTTTCCAATGGAGCTAATCAGATTTAGATTTTAGAGAAACCTAAAGCATGAAACTTGGTAAAAGCAGAGTAAAGGAAAAACGATGCTGACTTGTAAATGTCATGACAAGGTGGCAGGTAAGACCCGCAGGGTCCTCGATGCAGCATCCTTCTCCCCGGCCAGGTCCCTCCCCATGCGGCCCAGACCCGCGCCCACTACGTGTCAGAGGGGAAATCCAGCGCGGTCACCGGAGCGGGCGCCGACAGCACGACTGCCAGCTTTCTCCCGCCAGGGGCTGGGGGACAGCACCTGCCGCCCGGGGTCACGGGTGCTGACGGCTGGCACCCGGATGTGGTCGCGCGACCCGGGCGGCGGGGAGGCAACGGCGCGGGAAGGGCCCCCGGGGCAGAGTGGCTCGTCCGCGGCCTCGCTGCCCCGTCGGGCCCCATCGGGCCCCGCTCCAACCGTCCCCGCTTCGGCCGCCCACCCTCCCCTCGTCCGCGCCGGAAAGGCCGCCTCACCTGCTCGGCAGCGTCCGACTCGGCGGTCGGGGTTCCCGGGAGCGGGGACCCGCGAGCGGAGCGCATCACGGCCACCGCGGCGAGGCGGCGCCGGCAATGCAGTCGCGGCTTCCCGGCAGCAGCTTCCCGGCAGCTCCGCTCCTTTCCCGCAGCCGTACCGCCAAAACACCACCCCGTAGCCACCCGTGTCGCGTCACCGGGAGCGGCGGGAGCGCGCACGCCGCGGGGCGGGGCCTGCGCCGCCATGACTGGCATCCCAGCGCAGCGCTCTTCCGCGGAGCCACGCGGGTGCAGCTGAGCTCAGGGACTGCCGAAAGTGAAAGTGGCATCACGGAAATAACCAGTACTGTGGCTTGGTTACCGCCGATCCTACAGCGAGGCGCAAAGTGCTTATGACACCAAAGGTCTTTTTTTTTTAATTAATTAATTAATTTATTTTTGGCTGTGTTGGGTTTTCGTTTCTGTGCGAGGGCTTTCTCTAGTTGCGGCGAGCGGGGGCCACTCTTCATCGCGGTGCGCGGGCCCCTCACTGTCGCGGCCTCTTTTGTTGCGGAGCACAGGCTCCAGACGCGCAGGCTCAGTAGTTGTGGCTCACGGGCCTAGTTGCTCCGCGGCATGTGGGGTATTCCCAGACCAGGGCTCGAACCCGTGTCCCCTGCATTGGCAGGCAGATTCTCAACCACTGCGCTACCAGGGAAGCCCCGCAGTTGTTTTATTTGTGTTCTATTAGTATTATGGAAAACAACACTTGAAAACTTAAGAAGAACTAGGCATTTTTGCTCGACTCGACATTTCGTTTTGCAACTTTGCCAGTAGCTATCCCTATTTTATAAGCGGGGAAACGAAGGTCAAACTCATTCAGTGACTCTCTTAAGGTCCACATAATTAGTAAAAGCCAGGATTTCATCGTTACCAAAAGTTGCATATTTCAGAGCCTACTCTGGGTTAGAGCACCTCCAACACAGGCAATGGTTATGAGAAGAAATAGTGAGGTGAACAGCACTAGTTCCAGAGAGTAACCCCAAGACCTGGACTTAGCTCAAGGCCCCACTCTAGCTTGACAAAAAAAAGTGCCTTGAAGTCACAGAGCTGGAAGAGACCTTGAGAAACACAGCTTTTTATCCTTTTTTCTTTTCTTTTCTTTTTTAAACAGGTGAATACACTGCTTCCCAGAGATAGAAAGTGACCAGCCAGCCTAGCCAGTTTAAAATATTTTTAAAAATGAGAGTCCTGGAAACGTCTACTCCATGACTTGTGTCAAGTAAAACAAGCTTGGACACAACTAGTAGTTATAAATTTTAAGCAGAATCCTTGGTCCAGCGCCAGCTCGGGTTAAATCTCCTTGTGGTAGCATTTCATCCTTGGATTCAGATACTGTTCGTGGAAGAAGGCTAGCAGTGACCAAGGAGTCTTGTGCTTTAGAAGTAAATACTGTCTTTTAACTATTGCTCCATACTAGAATCATAAAGCCACAGAAAGTTCAAACAAAGAGACCATAGTTACTATCTAGACCAAACCATCTCCTTTTACTGTTAAGGAACCTGGAACCCAGAGAGACTGAATGTCTTGCCCAAACGCCCTAGAGGCAGAAGGGGAAGCAGAACCTCTGGTTCTGACTCCTACTTGAGTGCCCTTTTATGGCAATCTGTTGCTATTTTTAAAAAATGACCAGTGTGGATAGCTTACACATTAGAAAGCTCTGTGACTTGTACCTAAGGTTAGCTTTGAGAAGCTGAAGTAGTTGGCCACCGACATGCTGTGATTTTAGGGCCAAGACCCCTCAAAATTACGTGTGTTTCAAAGTCCTTACCATCTGTGTTACTGGTTCATATTATGGTAGTCTCTCTCTCAAGGAGGCCTCTACCAAAATGCCACACTAGAATTTTCACACCATCAGTATTTCCTGATAATTCATATACAAAAATTTTCTGATAAGAGCTAGGAAAAAAAAGTATAAAGTATGAAAACGTGGAATATGCTGCATTCGTTTCCTACAACTGCCATAACAAATTACTCCAAACTGGGTGGCTTAAATCAACAGAAATTTATTCTTTCATAGTATGGGAGGCTCGAAGTCTGAAATCAAGGTGTTGGCAGGGCCGTGCTCTCTCCGAAGTGTCTAGGAGATGATCCTTCCTTGCCTGTCAGTTTCTGGTTGTTGCCGGCAATCTTTGGCATTTCTTGCATCACTCCAATCTCTGCCTTGTTGTCACATGATGTTCTTCTGTGTGTCTCTGTGTCCAAATTCACCTCTTCTTAAAAGGACAGCAGCATATTGGATTTAGCCACGCCCTCTCCCCTCCCAACCGATACAATATGATTTCTTCTTAACATGATTATATCTGTAAAGACCCTGTTTCCTAATAAGGTCACATTCACAGGTTCTGGGTGGACATGAATTTTGGGGGGACACTATTCAACCCAGTACATGAGACGACCAGCCCGGTTTTGGTCATCAGGGAAGGCTTCTCTGAGGAAGTGATGTTTGAGGTCACACCCGCAAGATGAATAGGAATTAACCAGAAGATGGATGAAGTCTGGGCCTATATGAAGGAGTAGCGCTTCAGGCAGTGGAAACAGCAAAGAGGCTCTGAAGTGGGTAGAAGTACAACTGTCAGAGTGAGCCATCAACTTATTCTCCCTTATTAACAGGAGAAATAAAAAAACTAAGCTAATAGGAGACAACACTTACTGCGTACTTTATGCCAGGCACAGTTCTAAGAGCATTAAAAAACATTTCAAATAGAATGGTAATGAAAATACATCAGAATTCATGGAATGCAGCCAAAGCGGTACTTACTGAGAAATTTATAGCTTTAAAAGCTTATTTTTGTAAAGAAATAAAAGTTTGAAATCAAAGTTTCCACCTTAAGAAGTTAGGCTAAGAAAAGAAAGTTAAAGCCAAAGCAAATAGAAGGAAGGAAGTAATTTTTAAAAATAAGTTGGACAAAATTAACAAAACCACAAGTTGGTTCTTTGAAAATATTAATAAAATTGATCAATTCGTAGTGAGATTGATCAGGAAAAAAGAAAGAAAACACAAATAATCAAAATCAAGACTAAAGGAAGAACATCCTTACAGATCCTACAAAAATTAAAAAAAATAATAAGAAAACGTAATGAACAACTGTATGCTGGTTTCAACAATTTAGATGAAATGGAAAAATTCTTGGAAAAATACAATTTCCCAAAATTGACAGAAGGAAAAATCATCTGTATGGCCCTATATCTTTTATGGTCCCCAGAAGAAAATTCCAGGCCCAGATCGTTTCACCAGTAAATTTTATCAGCTGTTTAAGAAAGAAATCATACCAATCTTATATAAACTCTTTCAAAGAAATAGAGAAGGAGGGAATATTTCCTGACTCACGAGGTCAGAATAATCCTGATTCCAAGAGATAAAAAAGAAAGAAAATTACATACACATCAATATCCTTTATGAACATAAACACAAAAATTCTAACAAAACATTGGCAATTAAAATCCAGCAGTATCTATCTAAAGAGAGTAAGATAGCTTAACCAAATGAGATTTTTTTCAAGAAATGCAAGGTTGGTTCAACATTTTAAAATAATCCCTATTATTCACTACATAAACAGAATAAAGGAGACAATTCATATGGTCTCAATCAGTGTAGAAAAAACATTTGACAAAGTTCAACACTCATTCATGATTTAAACCAAAAAGCTTTCATCAACTATAAAGGGAATGATCTTCCTTAGTTTGTTAGCATATTTACAAAAGAACTACAGTTAACATGGTTGCAAGGTCAAAGTACGTTATTGCAAGTCTGTGTTTTGAAAGTATTAAATCATTAGAGAAATGCAGACCAAAACTACAATGAGGTATCACCTCACACCATTCAGAATGGCCATCATCAAAAAATCTACAAACAACAAATGCTGGAGACGGTGTGGAGAAAAGGGAACCCTCTTGCACTGTTGGTGGGAAGGTAAATTGATACAGCCACTGTGGAGAACAGTATGGAGGTTCCTTAAAAAACTAAAAATAGAACTGCCATACGACCCAGCAATCCCACTACTGGGCACATACCCTGAGAAAACCATAATTCAAAAAGAGTCATGTACCACAATGTTCATTGCAGCTCTATTCACGATAGCCAGGACATGGAAGCAACCTAAATGTCCATCGACAGATGAATGGATAAAGAAGATGTGGCACATATATACAATGGAATATTACTTAGCCAGAAAATGAAACAAAACTTGAGTTATTTGTAGTGAGGTGGATGGACCTAGAGTCTGTTATACAGAGTGAAGTAAGTCAGAAAGGGAAAAACAAATACTGTATGCTAACACATATATGTGGAATAAAGGAAAAAAAAAAGATTATGAAGAACCTAGGTGCAGGACAGGAATAAAGACGCAGACGTAGAGAATGGACTTGAGGACACAGGGAGGGGGAAGGGTAAGCTGGGACGAAGTAAGGGAGTGGCATGTGCATATATACACTACCAAATGTAAAATAGATAGCTGGTGGGAAGCAGCCACATAGCACAGGGAGATCAGCTCGGGGCTTTGTGACCACCTAGAGGTGTGGGATAGGGAGGGTGGGAGGGAGATGCAAGAGGGAAGAGATATGGGGATATATGTATATGTATAGCTGATTCACTTTGTTATAAAGCAGAAACTACAGAAACTAACACACCATTGTAAAGCAATTATACTCCAATAAAGTTGTTAAAAAAAAGAAAGTATAGGGCTTCCCTGGAGGCGCAGTGGTGAGAGTCCACCTGCCGATGCAGGGGACACGGGTTCGTGCCCCGGCCTGGGAAGATCCCACATGCCGTGGAGCGGCTGGACCCGTGAGCCATGGCCGCTGAGCCTGCGTGTCTGGTGTCTGTGCTCTGCAACGGGAGAGGCCACAGCAGTGACAGGCCAGCGTACCACAAAAAAAAAAAAAATAAGTATTAAATCAGAGTTTCAAAAAGGGATGTGATGTCTAGACTGCAGAAGCCATCCTGTAACCATGAGGCAACAGTGATGCAGATAAGAAGCCAATACTAAATATGTTGAAATAGAAAGAGAGAGTTGCCTAGGTCCATCATGGCATCACTAAATCACTAAAATAATACTAGCCACTGATGTACATCTTGCTCCTTGTTGTGAGAGGAGAACAAGGCCTTTGTTTATTTAAATTACTTCTGGCTGGATATTCCATTACTTGCCATTAGGTCTCAGGGGCAACATGACTTGTTCAAGTTCCTAAAACTGGAAGGGATGCAGGATGATTGAATGTGAAGCTAACTAAACTGGAAGGTGGAAACCTGGATCCCAGTCCCTGCTATGCTATTAATTGACTGCATAAGCTTAGAAAAATTTAGTTTACCTCACTGGTCCTCACCATCCATATGTAACTTTAAAAAGGGAGTGGAGAGGTGGCTAGGTTGACCTCTGAGGTCTGAAATCCATGATTTCTAAGAGGCAAAAGAGACCAGAAACAAGGTCCTCCCTTCCTCCTTCCCTTCTCTCCCTCCTTCTCCACCTCTGCTTCCTCATTATGAAATCTAACATAAGATAGAAGAGCTCTTTCCTTTTTAAATTGAACTCCAGATTCTTTTAAAACTGTGCATGCAGGAATCTTAATGAATGGATTAGGGCCAGTGAAAACCATCAGTATTTAGAACCCAAACAGCATTTCCTTTAGTTATCTTTCTGGAAAAACCTCCAACATGGCCATAGCTTGGCATTCTGTTGGCTTTGCTCTCCAAATGTTTTAACCCATCATTCCAGGGAGACTAAATTGGCAAACGGGCCCTCCTGGCAGTCTGTAAGTGTTGGGAGGAGGTAACTGTGGGGCACTGGATGTCATGGAAACAAAGGAATCAGGTGACCCTTGGAAACAATGAGTCCTATTGCCCTCCTCCGTTCCTGTTTGCCTTCCAATGCATGCGTGCACAGACTGGTTTTTGAGCGACTTGGCTAATAATCCTATATATTTATACAGCATTTGTCTTCAAGAAGACCATAGCACTTTACATACATGACCTCATTTATGAGCCCAGCATTCCTAAGGCAGGGAATGGGCCAGGAGAATTCTTATTTTATGGAGTTTTGTTACAGAGTGAAAGCACTTGAGATTCAGAAAGAGAAAGGGACTTGGTCAAAGCAGCATCAAAATTCACAGGGTTTCCTTCAAACTTTTCTCATCACAGCATGTGACCAACTGTACCATAAAGGGGTCTAGTGGGATGTGGATCATTACACATACATAAACATACACACACACAAAATAGGGAGTGGACATGGTTGCTTTTGCTGCCTACAACTATCCTTCTCTTTTCGGTAACAGTACCTTGAATTTCTGAAGCAGTATGCCTGTCTCGCACTCAGTCCATTTGGGTCAGGACATATGACCCTGGCCTGGTTATGCAGAGTAATTTCATTCCCTGACCCTGTGATTGGCACATGAGTCCTGCTGTTCTGATCAGATATAAGCTACATTCTTCAATATCAGCTTCATCTGCAAAAAGATGATATTTTGATTTTTGTACAGTTTTTGTTTCATTTCTCAAATCGTTCAGACTTGGGCAGGAAGCAGCAGGTTATTCATCGGCTCCCTTGAATCTCAACATTTCTGTGTTCCTTCCTCGCCCCAGCTAACATATCCTTCTCCTTCCCAGCATCCTTTGTTAATTCCTCATCCCCTCTAGGTTACAGTTGAAATTCCTAGCAAATCAACTCTGGGAATCAGTGGGGTGATTAGATTTTTATTGACGGGTTGGTCTAATACCCATCTCCTTAGCATGACACCCCAAGGCTGTCAGCTTTTTAAGCCTCTTGTCATATATTCCCTGTGTTCTAACATGCTTAACTACTTGCTTGCTCCTAAATTGTTCCCTATTTTCATGCCTCTGGGTCTTTACACACATTTCCTATGGCTGGAATACTTTCTTCTTCCTTGACTGCCTGGAAAAAAACCCTCCTACTCATCCTTCAATTTGCCCCTTGAAATTGTGTGTTGTCATGTGACCTCCCCAGGCAAGAAAGTCTTTATCTTTTATCGCTCAGCACTGTTGTTTGGTGTAACTGTTGTTGGTCTTTGCTGCCATGTTATTCCTCTGTGCATTCCTAGCCTGGAGCAAACATGAATTCAATGCAAAAACACATGCTGTGTGCCCACATGTGTCTCTCCCGTTCCCTGCAGAACTGAGAAGGTTCTAGCTATCTTGCCTTCGGTAGAAAGAAATAGATTTCACCCCCCTCCTACTGCAGTGGACTTTTGCGCTAGCTCCAAATTCATCCCTGTTTGAAATCCATGCTGTATTTTTTAGGGGAGGTGCTCAGTAATGTCTACTGGAACCGAATTGAAGATTTCATCTTGTCAAGTCAGGCTAAGCTTCATCTGCCAGAAACGTTGGAATTCCTATTTTGTTATCCAACTCACTCATTGTCCTTCTTAGCTTTTTTTTTTTCCCTTCATTCCCGACACCTCCCTAAGGAATGTCTTTTTAAATATTATTTTAATTAATTAATTTACTTATTTATTTGGCCGTGCTGCACAGCTTTTGGGCTCTTAGTTTCCCCAACCAGGGATCAAACCCAGGCCCCCTGCAGTGGAAGTGCGGAGTCCTAACCACTGGACCGCCAGGGAAGTCCCTGTCCTTCTTAGCACTGAATAATACTTATTTGCCTAGACACATCCCGTCTCCCATATCCTCTCCCATTAAACTGTGATCTCTTTGAAGACAGGGACTGTCTTAGTACAGAGCGAGGCACTTAGGAAGTGCTCAAAACATGTTTGCTCAGTAATTAGTGAATGAATGAATGATATTACTTTCCTTCTTGATCAAAGGGAGACGTGGATGAAGATAGATAGAGCTTGGCCAAAGAGGTCTCTTCTCTGCTTACCACCTTTCAAATTCACTGAAGAGAGGGGACAGAAAAGGGAGAAAAAGCAGTGGGTGATCCAGAGATAAGCTTTATCTTTCCTTACAATATTCTGATCCTACTTGCCTTGTGTGTCTAGCAGGAAATTCTGGAGGGTTTCTGGACTTGGATGGTGACTTTTCCACTTGTATGATGCAGGTTGAGCCCTATTTTTACATTTTCTCATCATTTTCGTTGGAATTGGGGATGAGCAGTCAGATGTGTAATTTCAGCCCGGCATCCTTCTCTGGGATGCCTCCTCTGACCCCCATTTACAATGGCAAGCTGTCCCCCTTGGACTCCACACCCTCTACACACATCCCCTGCTTTACTTTTTCTCTGTAGCTCATATCTATCTGACGTACTACAGATTTTCTGATTTTGTTAGTTTACTCTTTGTCTCCCTATATCAGTCAGGAGGTAGAAAGAATATAAGCTATTTAAAGGAAAAATTTAACATAAAGAGCTGTTATCTAGTAGAAGGTGGTTAATGACTAAAAGGTGTAAAAGAAGAGGTTTCATGAAGGGATGCAGAAGAAGCAGGTGCAGAAAAGCAGCTACTACCTCTGGGCTGGGGCAGGGAGTGGACAGGAAGGAACTGAGGACCCAGGGGGACATCCCCCAGCCCCCTTTCTGTCCCCATCCCAAGGCTGTGGTTCAGAACTTTTCCAGTAGGGTGTGGCTACCTAGGACTGCTACATAATACGCAGACTCAGGGCAAAACGAAAATACAAGGCTCTTTGTTCCAAAGTTATTAAGAGTTTCAACACAGTGGCAGCAGAACATGAAATCAATCAAATGCAGGGCTTTCCTGAGTGCCAGGGCCCACGGCTGACTGCGGAATTGTGCAGCTCTGTGGCTACTGCAGGAATGCATAGCCTGCTGGTGGCAAAGAAATTTGCCGGAAGGTATGGGCTGGCCTGGATCTGTGGAAGCCGGCTGCTGTGGCCTGAGGGTGTGGACTGGCCTGGGCCCCGCTGCTGTGCAGAAATGGGCTGGTGGAGTGGGGAGAGCGTGGCTTAAGGAGAGAGCCAGGTCTTGATAGTTCACCGATTTTCAGTGTTATAGAAACCATAGCTTCATACCCTTGTCACAAAGATATATATATTTTCAAGTTAGAACAATACCACATTCTATTTACTCATGTGTTATCTGGATTTATAATCTTGAACATCTCTAAACAATACATGTACTCTTACCCCCAGCCCTACAAATGTCTGTGGTGATTCCAGAGGGGAGAAAAGAGAAGGACCAGCCCCCTGGAAAGGGCGACACGAGATAAGATTGAAGATGCAAAGAGACAAATTAGTGTGAGGCGGAGGAAAGACTTTTTCTTTTTTAACTTTTTAATTTTATTTAATTTAGTTTTTTATACAGCAGGTTCTTATTAATTATCTATTTTATACATATCCGTGAATATATGTCAATCCCAATCTCCCAATTCATCCCACCACCACCCCCCTCCACCGCTTTCCCCCCTTGGTGTCCATACGTTTGTCCTCTACATCTGTATCTCTATTTCTGCCCCGCAAACCGGTTCATCTGTACCATTTTTCTAGGTTCCACATATATGCGTTAATATACGATATTTGTTCTTCTCTTTCTGACTTACTTCATTCTGTATGACAGTCTCTAGATCCATCCACGTCTCTACAAATGACCCACTTTCGTTCCTTTTTATGGCTGAGTAATGTTCCATTGTATATATGTACCACATCTTCTTTACCCATTCGTCTGTTGATGAGCATTTAGGTTGCTTCCATGACCTGGCTATTGTAAATAGAGCTGCAATGAACAATGGGGTGCATGTGTCTTTTTGAATTATGGTTTTCTTTGCGTATATGCCCAGGAGTGGGATTGCTGGGTCATATGGTAATTCTATTTTTAGTTTTTTAAGGAACCTCCATACTGTTCTCCATAGTGGCTGTATCAATTTAGATTCCCATCAACCGTGCAAGAGGGTTGCCTTTTCTCCACACCCTCTCCAGCATTTGTTGTTTGTAGATTTTCTGATGATGCCCATTCTCACTGTGTGAGGTAATACCTCATTGTAGTTTTGATTTGCATTTCTCTAATAATTAGTGATGTTGAGCAGCTTTTCATGTGCCTATTGACCATCTGTATGTCTTCTTTGGAGAAATGTCTGTTTAGATCTTCTGCCCATTTTTGGATTGGGTTGTTTCGTTTTTTTTAATATTGAGCTGCATGAGCTGTTTATATATTTTGGAGATTAATCCTTTGTCCAATGATTCATTAGCAAATATTTTCTCCCATTCTGAGGGCTATCTTTTTGTCTTGTTTATGGTTTCCTTTGCTGTGCAAAAGCTTTGAAGTTTCATTAGGTCCCAATTGTTTATTTTTGTTTTTATTTCCATTACTCTACGAGGTGGATCAAAAAAGATCTCGCTGTGATTTATGTCAAAGAGTGTTCTTCCTATGTTTTCCTCTAAGAGTTTTATAGTGTCCGGTCTTACATTTATGTCTCTAATCCATTTTGAGTTTATTTTTGTGTACGGTGTTAGGGAGTGTTCTCATTTCATTCTTTTACATGTAGCTGTCCAGTTTTCCCAGCACCACTTATTGAAGAGACTGTCTTTTCTCCATTGTATATCCTTGCGGAGACTTTTTTTTTTATTGTGGAAAAGTAGACATAAACGTGAAATTTACCATCTTAACCATTTTGAAGTGTGTAGTTCAAAAGTGCTAAATGTCTTCACATTGTTGTGCCATCCATCTCCAGAACTTTTTCTTTTTGCAAAACTGAAGCTTGGTACCCATCTCCCATTTCCCCTCCCCTCAGCCTCCTTCACCCAGCCGTCTACTTTCTGTTTCTGTGAATGTGACCACTCTAAATACCACCTGTAAGTGGAATCATACAGTATTTTATCTTTTGTGACTGGCTTTTTTCACTTAGCATAGTGTCTTCAAGGTTCATCCATATTGTAGCATGTGTCACAATTTCCTTCCTTTTTAAGGCTGAACAATATTCGCTTGTTTGTACATACCACATTTTGTTTATGCATTCATCTGCTGATGGATACTTGGGTTGCTTCCACGTTTTAGCTACCGGGAATAAGGCTGCAATGGGCCTAAGCGTGCAGATATCTCTTTGAGACTCTGCTTTCAGTTCTTTGGGGTATATGCTCAGAAGTTGGATTGTTGCATCATACAGTAGCTCTATTTTTAACGTTTTGAGGAACCACCACACTGGTTTTTTATAAGGGCGGCACCATTTCGCATTCCCGTCAACGATGCACAAAGGTTTCATTTTCTCCAAATCTTCAACAACACTTGTTATTTTCTGGGTTTTTGGTTTTGTTTTGATAGTAGCCATCTTGATGGGTGTGCGGTGGTATGTCACTGTGGTTTTGAAAACTTCTCTTGTTTTGAAATAGGAGGGAAGGAGGGCAGGATGAGTGAAGAGGCAGAGCTAATGTGGAGTAAATCAGAGGGACGCTGAGGTAGCTCATAGCTGATCTCCATTTGGTCCACCATCTTGGTGGCGAGAGAGAGAAGAAGGTGTGGACCAGGTAAAGGCTGGTGGGGACTGGCCAGGGTTAAAATAGGAGCCAGTGGCGGGGATGAGACAGGTGAGTCAGCTGGCGATGATTATAAAGATAAAGTGAGCAGTTGTGGGGTTCCATCTGAGGTCAGGAGGCTTGAATACATAACGGGCCCAATCCCAGTTCTGTGACTGTCTCCAGCAGCCCAGAAGAAGGGAAGGTGCAAACAGACTTGGTGGGGCTGCCTGGGCCGGTGGCTGAAAATCCCCTTCTTGTTTGTGATGGGCGGGCGTGGGCTGGCAGAGAGGTGGAGCTGGAGACACAGCCATGCTTGCCTTGGGTGTTTGGTGTGGAAATGGCTGTTGAAGTTGGAAGAATAAAGAAATTGTGAGACGAGGGTGTTAGAAGTGCCAGTGAGAACCATGCTTCCTTGTCTTGTGATCAGGGATCTAGGAAAAAAAAACAAAACCTGGGTAGAGGGCCTTCCACAGAAAGCCAGGTTTCCTTATGTAAGACATTGGGAAGAGTTTGTTTAAGGAGACGTTCAGGGACTTCCCTGGTGGCGCAGTGGTTAAGAATCCGCCTGCCAGTGCGGGGGATGCGGGTTCGAGCCCTGGTCCGGGAAGATCCCACATGCCCAACGAAGCCCGTGCACCACCACTACTGAGCCTGCACTCTAGAGCCCGAGAGCCACAGCTGCTGAGCCCGCATGCCACAACTCCTGAAGCCCACGCGCTTAGAGCCCGTGCTGCGAAGCGAGAGAAGCCACCGCAGTGAGAAGCCCACGCACCTCAACGGAGAGTAGCCCCCGCTCGCTGCAACTAGAGAAAGCCCGTGCGCAACAACGAAGACCCAACGTAGACAAAAATAAATAAATAAAATAAATAAATTTATTTAAAAAAAAAAAAAGTTCAGCAACAGAGGAAAATATAGTGGAAAGCAGGCTCCCCAGAGCAAGGATGATCAAAGTGTGATGCTGCCAGGACCAACAACATCAGCTGCATCTGGAATCTTGGGAGAAATGCAAATTCTCTGTCCCACCCAGGCCCCCTGCATCAGAAACTCTGAGGCTGAGGCCCAGTAATCTGTGTTTTAATAAGCCCTCCATGTGATTTCGATACATGCTCAAGTTTGCATCCTATATCCCAAGATATAGTATAATATCCTAGTAGAGGGTCAGACAGGGTAAAGTGAAGAAGAGAAGGAGTAGAACAGAAGTGCATTCAAACTGAGAGCTTGAGAGGAGGAAACAGAAGTCAGGGACATCAGGTGGGCAGCAACCACAGCCCGTAGAGACACAAGGCCCAGGAGGTTGGGAGACTGGTTGGAGGTGGCACAGCGGGGAGGCCAGAGAAGGCTGTTTTATTGGCTGGATTTGGAAGAATGAGTAGCATTAGTCAGACCCAAGATTCCAATGGCAGTGAAAATCCACAGGTGAGAAGGCTCAACCAGGATTTCCAAGTCCTGGACCACTTACGGGTTATGAGACCTTGGACAAGTCATTCACCTGTTTAAGCTCCTCTTTCCTCAAAGGCAAAATGGAGATCATATTCCCACTTAATTTGGGTCGTTGTGAGGATTAAATGAAATAATCCAGAGGCAGGGCTAAGCACGGGCCTGGCATGTAATAAGAGTTGATAAAAGTCATGCTTTATAAAGGAACTTCTTGTTTGGTAGGAGAAGGTAAATCGAGAGAGAAATGAGATCTCTATAAATGCCTTTCCTAACCACACCCTACCCTACACATACATGTTGGACAATTGATGTTCATTGATAATTAGTCTCACCTTCACTTTTGTCACGTGCTCAGTAGTTGTTCAGTCATCATCATTTTCTTCATATCGGTACCATCATAAAAGTGTCTTTGGATAGGAAACTAGTGGTCGGGGCTGTGCCTTCTTAGGACTTAGCTCGCTCGGCCTACAGTCCAGCACAGCTCCCACGGCTGCAGCCTTTAGGGGGCGCTTTAGAAATGAACAAGCCCTGACTTTCCTCGTTCACACAGGGAAACCGAGGCAGGCCCAGGGGATGTGGCTTGCCCGACACAGATGGTGGCATAAAGATGATGAGTAATGCGGCATCTGCTTCCCCAGTTAACCTCTCAGAGGCCGGGGAGACAGGTAGAGACAGGTGTCGCCAACCCTCAGGGCCCAGCCTAGTGCAGTGAAAATTTCCCAGATACACAGAGGGTGTCAGGTCAGGCTCAAATGTGGCCCCCCGGGAACCAACCTCACTGTAAAGGACCTGTGTGTACAGCTGGATTCCTGCTCCCCTGCTGGGGAAGAGCCTGGCCTCCTGACCTGCCAGGCTGTTGCTTGTTATGTTTCTAAACAGTATATTCCAACCCTGCTTCCTCAACCAGGAGCCTGCTGCAATTCTTCCTCTGCTTCGGGACTTAGGTCTAGAGGTTTATGTTTCTTCCTGGCCTATCCTTTAATATAATGATGATAATTGAAGACATAATTTAAGAAGGTTAAGGAGAATATTTACCACACCCTACCATTGCTTCATTTTTGGGTACATCTCCTTCCGTGTGTATAGATCATTTTACATTTTTGCAGTCGTGGCACACCTCGGTCCATAAGAGCAGTGAGTGTACATCTACTGTGGCTCCCATTAATTACTTGGTGCTTGGTACACGTAGCCTGTGGTCAATAAAGTATCATTGAATGAACACCATTCTATAATATGCTGCTTCCATTTAGCATAATAAGGATATTTCCCTATTTTCCATAGTATGAATCATTGTAATTTTTAATGGTTGCCTAATAGCATGGAATAGTAATGTATTCAAGGTTTCCTTTCATTAGAATTTTGACTCTTTGCTTTGTCGTTGTTGTTTTTACTGTTACAATTGTGTTGTAAAAAATTTCATGCATATTTTATTTAACTTCTTTGGAATTAGTTTCAAATAAAAAATTCCCAGGAAGAGTATGATTGCATTACGGAGGTTTGGATAACTTCATGATTCAATGAGTCATTTCTTAAGGGGACCATGCTTCCTGGTAGAGACAATCCATTGGTGCCCTCTCAACAGTGCGTACTCATGTATCTATTTCCAGAGTGTGTCCTAGTCAATGATGAGAGGCACGGAAGCCATCCCCAAGAGCCCCTTAATTCAGAGCTCTGCTGAGGAGTCTGAAGACATTCATCGGAGGCTCACTTGGTGGGACAGAGTAGATCTTTCGGTTTCTGAGTAATAAAATAGATTATTAATAGACATGGTGCTTTTCCCACAGGTCCTGAAACAAAAGTCTCTAAAGGCATCACAGCTCCGGGTGGCCCGTGCTTTGACGCGGAGTGAGACTTTGAGATCTCAAAACCCAAAAAAGGCCTGTATGAGCTTTTCTTTCTCCTCTAACAAGTCCCCATAAATGTAGTGGCTTAAAACACTGCAGATTATCTTACAGCTCTGTAGAAGTCTGACATGGTCCTTGCTGGGCTAAAATCCACAGGGCTGCCTCCTTGTCTGGAGACTCTACGGGAAAATCCTTTTCCTCGCGTTTGCCACCTTCTACAGGTTGCCCACATTCCTTGGTTCGGGCATGGCCTCCTTTCTCCATCTCTAAAGCCAGCAACATCACATCTCTCTCAGGTCCTTCTCCCGTTGTCATCTCTCTCTCTCTCTGACCGTAGGCTGGAAAGGTTCTCTGCTTTTTATTTTTCTTTTAAGAGTTGATAGTGATTTTATTCTGCTACAAGCCACTCTCTGTAAATTTGACTCTTATCCCCATTGTGACACTTATGTCACTGGCAAAATTATTTCCACGTTATCCATCTGCTTTTAAAGAGCTAATGTGATTAGACTGGGCCTGCCTGGATAATGCAGGAGAATCTCCCCAGTCCCAAGGTCCTTAACCTTAATCACATCTGTGAAGTCTCTTTGGCCATGCAAGGATGAAAGGTAACGTATTCACAGGTTTTGGGGATTAAGAGGTGGACATTTGGGGAGGGAGGGATGATTCTGCTGACCGCGAGATCTAAAATGGACATCTATTTTTAAATTAAAAATATATGCATTCACAGAACATATTCGTTATTCTGAATATGAATTCAGAATACATACACATTACATATGCTCATATACATTATTCATTCACTTGTATAATGAATGCTTAAATTGGGTGAATCAAGTACAAAAGTATGAGCTCGGAGAACTCTTCATCACCCAGTGGTACTCAGAGAAAATCCTCTGGGATGCCTCTCCCTCACCTCCGACACCAAGGTTAAGCCCGCATCTCTGGACCACTGAAACCGCCAGTCTCCCTTCCTGTCCAGATCCAGGCTCTGCACAACTGCCTGTCCTGTTGGGGGGCGGGGGGCTGGGGCTGAGGGGTGGGATACCAGTCAAAGTGAAGGGGCAGGGGAGCATGAGGGAGACCCTGAAGGTGGCCCAGTGCCTTGAGAGCCTGCTGAGGATGTCCCTGTTTTCAAAGCTCTGTTTATGGGGATTCCTTTCGCAAAAACAGCATTTTCTTCCTTGGTGGTCGTCATCCTTTTGCCTTCCCAAGCTGCTGCATTCTCCCCACCTGGATCTTATGTTTAGGAAAAGTTCCCCTGGAGAGGCTCTCTGATGAATGACCCTGCCAACAGGTGGGGTGTGTGTGTGTGTATCTGAAAGACTGGATTAGCTGAGGTTTTTTTTTTTCTCCATTTGTAACTAACATGAATGCAAATACAAGGGAGGGTGTAGAAGGGCGTTCCAGTTTCGTTCCAGAAAGCCTGGAAGGTGAAGGTGTGAGCTGAGAGAGGGCTCTGAGTTCAGGGATATGCATCTGATGTCAAGCAGGCAGCAAATGAATTTCTTTGGGGATGCTACGGTGGTTCTGGACCCACCTGTTAGAGCGAACTCGGAATCTGAGCTGTACAGGGATCCTAAAGCTATGTTGGTCCCAGAGCCTTTTCGGAGCCCTAGAGTGAGGCTTCCGACTCACCACTAGATGGCGCCCGAGCTGTGGCTCACCGCCGCCGCGCGGGAAGAGGGGCCGGAACCGGGTGGGTCGGAGGCTCCTCTGGGGAGCTGGGTGATCACTGGGCTGCAAAGGGTCGCTCACGGAGATCCACCTGGTAAGACACAGCCACTCCTGTTCCTGCATCGCTGAATTTCACTTTAGTATCCCCCAGGACTAACCTAGGCAGTTTTTGCTCTATTCTGTGGATCCCATCATAGATTGAAAAATGGTCTTTTTGTTCCTGGGGCTCCAGAGAGAACAATGAAAATTGAAAACCTATTTGTTTAGTAATCATATTTTATTTGTTTATGGACAACACTGAGCCAGAGTGACTTGGGTTTAAGTTTTGGCTCTCATTTTCTGGACAGTCCTTTCTGGGCCTGTTTTCTTACATGTAAAAGGAAAATAGCCATCCCTGCCTGATGGGGGTGTTCTACGAGTCAAATGCGACGAGGATGCAGTGTGTCTAGCACAGCGCCCAATGCTTAGTAGGCACTTTGCAGGGGGCCAACCCCACTCACCTTAAGACCCCCTCAGCTATCTCAGTGCCTGGGGTGTAGACAGTAGGCGTTGTGAGCAAGTGAAAAAACTAGCTCACGGTTAGGGTTTACTCACCTTGATTTTACTCCACGAACCTCCTATCACTGAAATATGAAGTTTTGTCCAGGGTTCAGAAGATTCTATCGCAAAACTCCCTCCTGAAGATTCTAGCAATCTGATTAAAGGAGACAAGGTTAACCAAAACACATTTAAGAGAGGACACAGAAGCTAATAAATGAAAAATGATTCCAAATGTATGATACAGACTGGCTACAATTAAATTTGTAGTTCCTCCAACAGGGCTCAGTTTCTCAAATTCTGGCGTTCATGCTAGTTTACATCTGCATTGTTTGTCAGATCCCGGATATTTTGCTGGGAAAGAAGAGGCCTCATTCTGCAGCAGGGACATTATGTCTAGAAGGCAGACCTGCCTGGGAATCCAGGAGGTGTCATGAGAGCGGCAGGTTCCTGGGGATGGGATGGAGGTGCCTGGAGACAGAAAAAAGGAGTAAGAAAAGGGAAGTGACAGGGTATCAGAGGCAACATTTAGCCACTGTACTATCTGATGATTTCCTTCCGAGTATGAATCAAGTCATAGAGTTTAAATCTGGAAGCTACCTTAAAAATGTTCTGGCTAGATCTCCAAAATAGGAGGCCTTATATAATCTCTCTGACTAGGAGCATTCAAATCACCGCTTAAACACTTTTAGGGACAGGGAACTCACTGCCTTGGAAGAAAACAACTTTTTAAAAAAAATTTAATTATTTTTTATACAGCAGGTTCTTGTTAGTTATCTATTTTATACATATTAGTGTATATATGTCAATCCCAATCTCCCAATTATCCCACCTCCACACACACCCCGCCCCGCTTTCCTTCCTTGGTGTCCATACGTTTGTTCTCTACATCTGTGTCTCTATTTCTGCCTTGCAAACCAGTTCATCTGTACCATTTTTCTAGGTTCCACATATATGTATTAATATACGATATTTGTTTTTCTCTTTCTTACTTCACGCTGTATGACAGTCTCTAGGTCCATCCACATCTCTACAAATGACCCAGTTTTGTTCCTTTTTATGGCTGAGTAATATTCCACTGTATATATGTACCACATCTTCTTTATCCCTTCGTCTGTCGATGGGCGTTTAGGTGGCTTCTGTGACCTGGCTATTGTAAATAGTGCTGCAACAAACATTGGGGTGCACGTGTCTTTTATAAAGCCACTTCTTCATTAGACAGTTCTACTTGTAATTATTAGCTCAAAACTTTCCTCCAGCTTTTACACATTGGTGCTGATTCTGCTCTGGAGCCGCGTAGATTACGTCTCCTCCCTCTTCCAGAGGTCGGTTCTTCAAACTGCCAAGAGCCGCTGTCAATCACATGGTCCTTAACTTTTTCTCCCCAAACTTGCCCACATCCTTCAGACGTTTGCAAATGACCCCTAGACCACAAACTATATGGTGCTGAAGGAGTGAGCCGTCACGGGGAAACCATCTTGTGCCTTGGCTTCCCCCGCTACGCCGTGACACAGCACTAGATGGCGGCATGGCCAAGGCCCCACTCTGGTGCTCTGGGTATTCAGGACGAACATGAAGATTGCCCACTTCCTCTAAGAGTTATCAGTGCCAACCTCATCATGCCTCATATCCTTGTTTTCCTCAGCGACCACCAGAATCCAAAATCCCAGCCTCTGCAGTTATTCAACATCGCCCTGACCCTCATCCCCATCCTGCTCTGTATGTACCCAACGTGGACATCGTATGTTTGCCCAGCCGGTACTCTGCCCTCCTGCTCTTGATGACAGCATCGCAGTTTTCCTCCGAAGAACCATTCCATTACTTGCCAGCGTGAGGTTCTGTCCACCAGGGGTGGGCAGTGCACCCAGGACCATGGCCACTTAGAGACACCACCACACTAACCACAGTGGATGGGTCAGGTTGGGATTTCACTGGGGTGGAAGGGAAGAAGCAGGCACTGAGGACCATATCCACCTCTAGCTGTTGGGCAGCCATCTGATGTTGGGTGGGGAGAGGCTGCCTGAGAGTACAGCCAAGAGAGAGGAGAGGGGAGCAGAGAGATGGAAAGGGAGCCCCACACTCACCTAAGACAGCAAACCTAGTCAATAAATGCTGAGTGTGTTTTGACTGCTCCACCGACTGGCTGTTCCCCCATCTCTCTTTCTTCTCTTCTCCTTCTCCTTCTTCTTCTTCCTCTTCCTCTTCTTCTCCTTCTTCTCCCTCTTCTCCTTCTTCTTCTTCTTCTTCTTCCTCTTCTTCTTCTTTTTCTCCTTCTTCTCCTTCTCCTTCTTCTTCTTCTTCTTCTTTTTTTTTTTTTTTGCGGTACGTGGGCCTCTCACTGTTGTGGCCTCTCCCGTTGCGGAGCACAGGCTCCAGACGCGCAGGCTCAGCGGCCACGGCTCACGGGCGCAGCCGCTCTGCAGCATGTGGGATCTTCCCGGACCAGGGCACGAACCCGTGTCCCCTGCATCGGCAGGCGGACTCTCAACCACTGCGCCACCAGGGAAGCCCTTCTTCTTCTTCTTCTTCTCCTTCTTCTTCTTCTCCTTCTTCTTCTTCTTTCTTCTCCTCCTCCTCCCCCTCCCCCTCCTCCTCCCCCCCTCCCCCTCTCCCTCCTCCTCCTCCTCCTCCTCCTCCTCCTTCTTCTCTCCCTCCTTCTCTCTCTCTCACCCCACCGCCCAGGCCTTCCTATTCCCTGAGACACAACTATAATGAAATTAGGCCAATTGGCAACCCTACAGTGGCCTCTAAGTGTTGAAGGGAAAGGAGGAGTCACATGTCTCTTTAAATAAAAAGCTAGAGAAAGCATAGTGAGGAAGGCATATTGAGAGCCGAGATAAGAAAAAAGCTAGGCCTCTCTGCCAAACAGGCAGCCAAGTTGTGAATGCAAAGGAAAAGTTCTTGAAGGAAATTAAAGGGGCTATTCCAGTGAGCATACTAATAGGAGAGCAAAACAGCCTTACTGCTGATACGGAGAAAGTTTCAGTGGTCTGGATAGAAGATTAAACAAACCACGACATTCACTTAAGCCAGAGACTAATCTAGAGCAAGGCCCTAATTCTCTATAATGTGATGAAGGCTGAGAGAAGTAAGGAAGTTGCAGAAGAAAAGTTTGAATCTAGCAGAGGTTGGCTTATCAGGTTTAAGGAAAGAAGCCGTCTCCATCACATAGAAGTGCAAGGTGAAGCGGCAAGAGCTGATGTAGAAGCTGCCAGTTATCCAGAAGATCTAGCTAAGGTCATTCATGAAGGCGGCTATGCCAGACAACAGCTTTTCAGTGTTGATGAAACAGCCTTATATTGGGAGAAGGTGTCATCTAGGACTTCCATAGCTAGAGAGGAGAAGTCAGTACCTGGCTTCTAAGCTTCAGAGGACAGGCTGACTCTCTTGTTAGGGGCTAATGCAGCTGGTGACTTTAAGCTGAAGCCAGTGCTCATTTACCATTCCAAAAAAATTTGCTAAATCTGCTCTGCCTGTGCTCTTTAAATGGAACAGGAAAGCCTAGATGACAGCATATCTGTTTACAGTATGGTTTACTGAATACTTTAAGCCCAGTGCTGAGACCTACTGCTCAGAAAAATATTACTGCTCATTGACAATGCACCTTATCACCCAAGAGCTTTGATGGAGATGTACAACAAGATTAGTGTTGTGTTCACTCCTGCTAACACAACATTCATTGTTCAGCCCGTGGATCAAGGAGTCATGTTGACTTTCAAGTCCTGTTATTTAAGAAATACATTTTGAGGGCTTCCACGGTGGCGCAGTGGTTGAGAGTCCGCCTGCCGATGCAGGGGACACGGGTTCGTGCCCCGGTCTGGGAAGATCCCATATGCCACGGAGCGGCTGGGCCCGTGAGCCATGGCGGCTCAGCCTGCGCGTCCGGAGCCTGTGCTCCGCAACGGCAGAGGCCACAGCAGTAAGAGGCCGCGTACCGCAAAAAAAAAAAAAAAAAAAAAAAAAAGAAATACATTTTGTAAGGCTATAGCTGCCATAGATAATGATTCCTCTGATGGATATGGGCAAAGGCAATTGAAAACCTTCTAGAAAGGATTTGCCACTCTAGATGCCATTAAGAACATCATGATTCATGGGAAGAGGTCAAAATACCAACATTAACAGGAGTTTGGAAGATGCTGATTCCAAACCGCATGGATGACTTTGAGGGGCTCAAGACTTCAGTGGAGGAAGTAACTGCAGTTGTGGTGGAAATAGCAAGAGAAGTAGAATTAGAAGTGGAGCCTGAAGATGTGACTGAATTGCTGCAGTCTCAGGATAAAACTCTAATGGATGAGGAGTTGCTTCTTATGGATGAGCAAAGAAAGTGGTTTCTTGAGGTGGAATCTCCTCCTGGGGAAGATGCTGTGAAGATGGTTGAAATGACAACAAAGAACTGAGAATATTACATAAACTTAGTTGATTAAGCAGCAGCAGGGTTTGAGAGGATTGATTCCAATTTTAAAAGAATTGTGGGAAAATGCTATCAAACAGCATTGCATGCTACAGAGAAACTGTTTGTGAAAGGAAGAGTCAATTGATGTGGCAAACTTCATTGTTGTCTTATTTTAAGGAATCGTCACAGCCACCTCATCCTTCAGTAATTACTACCCTGATCAGTGAGCAGCCATCAACATTGAAGCAAGACCCTCCACCAGCAAAAAGATGATGACTCAGATGATGGTTAGTATTTTTTAGTAATAAAGTTGTTTTTTTTTCGTTACGCGGGCCTCTCACTGCTGTGCCCTCTCCCGTTGCAGAGCACAGGCTCCGGACTCACAGGCTCAGCGGCCATGGCTCACGGGCCCAGCCGCTCCGCGGCATGTGGGATCTTCCCAGACCGGGCATGAACTCGTGTCCCCTGCATCGGCAGCCGGACTCTCAACCACCGTGCCACCAGGGAAGCCCAGTAATAAAGTATTTTTAATTAAAGTGTGTACCTTTTTTTTAGACAATATTGTTGCACACTTAGACTACAGTAGTGTATAAATACTGTACACTATACAGTTTACATACTGTATCAACACAACTTTTATACACCCTGGAAACCAGAAAATTCATGTGACTTGCAATATTCACTTTATTGAAGTGGTCTGGAACGGAATCCGTAATATCGCTGAGGTAAGCCTGTATATGAGCAAATAAATTCTCTTTACTTCTGCTTAATCAGGTTTGAGTTGGATCTCTGACATTTGCAGCTGAAAAGTCGTAATATAATCCCTAACCTGACTCACCCTCCCACCTCTCCTTTCTGGGGGGACATTTCATTGCGCCCTTTAGGAACACATGTTGAGTGGTCAGCACATTCCCCTGTATTCTCACCTCTTCCCTGAATGCACCTCCCAGCTCCTTTCATTGGGTGAAATCTGGTGCTCCCTCGGGTCCCTGGTCCCCCCAAACACCCACAGTGCTCTCAGAAGACAGTGAGGGGCTTCCTTCGTGGCAAAGTGGTTAAGAATCTGCCTGCCAATGCAGGGGACACGGGTTTGAGCCCTGGTCCGGGAAGATCCCACATGCTGCGGAGCAACTAAGCCCGTGTGCTGCAACTACTGAGGCCCACGTGCCTAGAGCCCATGCTGCTCAAGAAGAGAAGCCACCGCAATGAGAAACCCACTCACCGCAACTAAGAGTAGCCCCCGCTCGCCACAACTAGAGAAGGCCTGCGTGCAGCAATGAAGACACACATGGCCAAAAATAAAAATAAATTAAAAAAGAAAAAAAGAAGACAGTTGATTTCCCCCCCTCCCCTTCAGGTAGCTCAGGGCATGAAGTGACTAGGAGCCCTCCTTGCTCTCTGTTGCCGTTTTAAAACCGCTTCTCTTCCTTCTACTTCAAACTCTTCAGTTCTTTGAAGCTCGGTCTCCACCTGTCCTAACTGCTGTACCTGACAACCTGCTGGTCACTGCCGCGCACTCACTGGGACTTCAGCTACAGGCTCGTGGACCTTCTCTTTGGTCCCCTCCTGGCCATCATTCTCTCAGCAACCTTAGCATCCACGTGAATGATTCTTCCAACTCATGTGTCTCCAGCACCGCAGCCACCTGAGACCTCCTAATCACCGGGAATCAGAACACATCCCAAACCTCAGATTCATATCCCACCTTCTATCATCTTTTATCCTTACTGCTCGCTTCCTCTCGTACCTCCAGTCAAAAATTCTTTGACCTTCTCACTGCCAGTTCATGTGATCTGCATATTCTGGGTCTTACGGACCATCATGATAGTCACTCCCCTCAAAATCCCCTAAATCCCTTTATCGGTCTTGTTTTCTATTATCCTTATCATGCTGTATTTTTATATTGATGATTCATTTACACTGGGAACTGTGTTTCCCAGAATCCCTTTCTCTGAATAGTCCAGGGTTCGAGTTGGCCAAAAGCAAAGTCGTGTAAGATTTGGGAGGCAGAGGGGAACAGCGGTCAGAACACCCTGAAGGTGGTTGTCTAGAGTCAGACACAGAAGTGCCGGAGGTTCTCTCTGGGTCTCTCTTCCCAACTGCTGGCCCTGCTGTCCAACAGTGACCCCAAGCCCACCCTGGACACTTTGGTGTGAACTCACAGAGGCAGTAGCCATGGGGAACCACCAACCGTGCATGGACTTCTGTCCTAGCGCCCTTTGTGATCCTGTTGCAGCAGCTGGATGTGACTAGCTTACAGCATTCCTGCAAATCCCTATTTGTTCACCAGTGCCAGAGCTGGTTAGTGGCTTTTCTCTGATCTTTCAGCTCCAAATTTGGACTTTTCTTTCCCAGCTCCTCCTATGATTGTGTAAGGTCTAATTACTATAATAAGCTCCTATCCCACAATGTTTACTTAGCTCAGTCCTAATGGCCCACTTTCTTCGAGCTTGCCCCAAAGAGGCTGAATGTTGCTAGAGAAAACACACAGTCCTACTGACTGGTTTCACTTGAATTCATGACCACATGGTAGTCCTCTGGTTTTTGTGTGTCCAGGATCCTTTCCCTCTTCTTTGGGTAATAACGTCGCAGATTTGCTGGATGAAATATCCCTCACGGAATACGGTCTTGGTGACACTTTCAATTCAATCATTGTTCTTTGCCTCCATCTGGCCAATCAGATGCTCTCTCCTTGGAATTTCAACGTGGGGGGATGGAACTTATTCATTCCAACAGCTGCATTCTAGAACTGCCGTCCATGTATTCCTGCTCTAGAGATCCCCAGGGCTAAGCTAGTTCCTGGTACTCTGGTCCTTCAGCTTTTCCTACAGCCATGTGAACTCTCTCCATTCTTCCAATAGATTTGTTACTTAACGTAGCCAGAGCCGATGGCTGAGGCTCGCACAGACCTCAGATGAGCACTCTACTCGGCCCAGCAATCCTGCTACGTTCCCCCAGACAACGTGAATTCTCACTTTCCAAGGCAGTTATTCCATATCTTTCCTCTTCCCAAATCTGCGTTCTGCTCCACCCAACTTTGGTCTCATACTTTGTTAGGGAAGTGGAAGCATTTGACATCTTCCCATCACCAAGTCTACAAACCTACCGGGAGTTGAACTCATATCTTCTGTTTTCTTTCCAGTCACAATGCTGCCCTCATAAGCATTTTAAATCTCTCTGCTCCAATCAAAGGTCAAGTCCTCCACCTGTGCTCTGGACCCATCTCCATGGCCATCTCAAAGATTATATGCCTGAGTTTATCAACCTTCCCTCTCTCCTGACCATCACTTTCCCTTCCTCTATTGGATCCTTCCCATCAGCAAATAATTGTGTCCTAATACCTCCCATCTTTTAAAATACAGTTGACCCTTGAACAACATGGGGGTTAGGGGTGTGGACCATCTTTGCATTAAAAAATCTGAGTATAACTTAAGATCCGTGCTTGGTATCCTCTGTTCCTCCATATCTGTGGTTCCACATGCACGTTGGATTCAACCAACTGTGGATTGTTGAAAATATTTACTATTGAAAAGTAACCTGTATAATTGGACCCACACAGTTCAAACCCATGTTGTTCAAGGGTCAACTGCATATCCTTCCTTGACTCTATGTATATATCATTCCATTCTCTGCTCCCTGTTCATGGCAAAACTTGTGGGTTTCCATTTTCAGCACTCCGGTGAAAGCTGCTCTTGTGTTCTGGTAACAGATGACATCCATCTTGCCGAGTTTTGTGGTTACTTCTCTGTTCTCATCTTCCTTTTCCTCCCAGCGGCCTCCACAAAGTCAACCTTTCCCCTCTGTTTCTGTGACACCCCAAACTCTTGATTTTCCTCTACCTCACTAATTGCTCTTGAGATTATATCCAGCTCTTCACCCTCCCCCCTTTCTTTCAATGTTTATCATACTATAATTATCTTGCTTATTTTTTTTATATACTAGCTTATTTTCAGTCTTTTTTAACATTCACAACAATGTAAATTTCTTTGAGACAGGAATTTAGTTTTTGTTGTCTGTACTGTTCAATGGGCACATAGTATGTACTCAATAAATGTCTTTTGAAAGATAATCATGACATGTTTCCCAGACCTTTTATCATCCAGGTCACCTTTCTCCCAGTGCCCTCAAGTTGGTCACTATTCCTCTAAAAATATGGCCGCGTTTGGAGGCCCATATGAGCATAATTACTTTGGACCCTGACAAAGATTCACTCCTTGATCTAATTCTAGTCTGGCTCCTCTGAACCCTCTTCTCAACCAGGCCCTGACCTGTGGGCTTCCGTGTTCATCTCTGCTTAGTCTAGTTTTAGCAAGGATTCTGCCGTGTCAGTTTAGTGACAGTCCCCCATCCTTGGTTTCTGAGCAAATTCCTTATCTCCCCACACTCAATATCTTACCACCCTGGTCTGCCTTTAGCAAAAATTTTGTGGAGTTGGTTTAGCCAGAATCCCCCTTACCCCTGATGTTCCTTCTTAGTAATTTTCCATCCTCTGACCCTGCTCCTTGGCTATAAATCTCCACTTGTTGTGTTCAGAGTTGAGCCCAATCTCTCTCCCCCTCACTACAAAACCCCACTGTATTAGTCCCCATTACATAAAGTCTGCCTTATCACCTTTAACACGTATCATGAAAAAAAAAAAAACACAACCCTACAGTTCTATTAATACAGCCAAAAATCACTGCAGGTCTTGGGCAGCCATATCCAAGGCTGTCCCATTGAAGGACATGTAAATAGTGCCCCCTGGAATTGTGCAACATGGTGGTTCCCTGTATTATTACATTGTTGACCAGCACTAAGTGGGGGGAGTTAACTGCATTTTCAATTTTTTTTTTCATAGACATGCTATTAGGTCATTTTTCCTCCTTTCTGGGTATAGTTTTTTCTGTCCTTTTTTTTTTTTTTTAATTTCTTGGATAGAAAGGACATCTTCATACTTCTTCCTAGTAGGAGGAGTTTTAGTCCATCCTTGAGATCCATTGAGTTTGGAATCTTGCTTTTGTCATTCAGCATATTAATTATATGTTACCTGAAATGTTTATAAGTCTGCTTTGTCCACCGTCATCAAAACATTGGGCAGGATAGAGTCAAGGGTAGAGACCTGTGACACACCAGTAGAGACCTTCCCTCAGACTGATATGAATAAAAGATCAATCCTCTTTAGGCATTCCTTAGCATATTATCATCTCTTGTACACTTAGATCTCAAATAGGCAGAAAACAAGAATGTTTCAGAATAAAAAACAGTCCAGTTGATTCACATGTGGAAGCAGCATTGGACCCAAGGCTTTTAGGTTTTAGTTCTTATCTTTGGTACTTACTAGATCTATGAACTTGTATTACCCAGTCAAATTCTCTTGAATGCAGTGTACCTTATCTGTAAAATGGGGATTAAGTGATTTTGAATCTAGTTACAGGGTGCCGGATGAGTGAATCTCTTGAGGTACAATAGATCTCTCGAGTCTATACTTCTGTGACTCCCACTGGGATGGGGTCCTTCTCATGAATGTAGCGGCCTTTTAGCATCTGCTTTATTGTCATTTATAACAGTGAAGCATTGGGGGGAAATTCCCAATAGCCACCAATAAAATATAGACTATGATATAGACACAATAGGCTGTTTTGAAAAATGAGCCATTTTGTAGTAATGAAAAATTACGTTTTAGAAGGATTCTTAAAGATGTGAAGAAATAAGTGACAATAAGTGACAAATATTATTTATATGTATAAAATGATCCCAGAACAATGTGGAAGGAAGCATATGAAATTGTCAAAAGAGGTTATTTTGGACATTAGGATTATTAATTATTTTTTCCATTCACTTTACTTAGCTCTACATTTTAACATTTTTATATGAGTATACATTACATATTCTGGAAGAATAAAACTAGAAAGCGTTTTGAGATACCTAATATATGCATAAAAAATCATAAATGTTTATGCCCTTTAACGATATGAATTCCATTTTGGGTATTCAGTCTAAGGAAATAATTTAAATTACAGAATATACTGCATACAAAGATGTTAACGTGATGTTTTTTATAATAGTGTAAAATTGGAAACAGTCTAACAATATAGGAATGATTAGTTAAGAACACATCATCTAACTGAAATCAAAGGCAGACTTTTTAAATTGTGTGTATAAAGTCTATAATAACAAAAGATTATGAAGTAATGTTCAGCGAGACAGTAGAATAAAATTATATTCTTATTACAACTATATTATTTTTTACAAGGCCAAAACTAATGCACTAATTATCTAGAATACAGGAGGTGATTGTTGCCAGTGGTGAGACTCAGGGTAATTGTAAATGTTATTTTGACTTTTATATGCTTCCCAAATAGAAGCATTTATTATTCGTGTAAATAGTAAAAAAAAAAAAAAAAAAAAAAAAGAAAAGTATAATTATTTTAAAGTAAAAAGTAGCTGCTCTAGGGCAGGGAGACTGATGAGCTGAGCCTATCTCTTTCTGGGAGGCTCCCAGGGTTGGGTGGAGACAAGAATGATAATCTGCTGTCCTTATTCAAGGGCCCCAGGACTCCACCCCCAGAGCAGGGGCTCCCTGGCCCCAGTCGCTGGTTGTCAGATGGAATACACTCCCTCCCAGCCAGACGCAGCCTGGGCCCTGAAGGTCTAGCCCTGGACGTGGGTCTCTCCTGTGGCTGCTTGAAATGCTCAGAGAGATATGGAGGGGGCCTTCTATCACTCATTACCCGGCCTGCTCCAACCAGAAAAATCCTCACTTCCATCACTGTCACCCTCTCCTACTTCTACTCCATGGGGCACTTTTGGTAACGATGGTGATGCTGGTGGATGATAATATCTTACCAAGTCCCTCCGACACACCAGTCCTATTATGTAGAGCCTTTCTGTGAATCCTTGCAATGAGGTCTGTACCACCTTGAGAGATACATACAGTTATCCTCACTTTACAGATCAGGAGATTTGGAGAGATTAAGCCATTTTCTCAAGCTCATACAACTACTAAATGGTAGATCCATTTAGTGTTGACTATTCCCAGTTCGTGCTCTTACCCACCGTCTTGATGTAGGTTGAATGCCCAGCCTGTGCTCTAAGCCATACTGTCTCCCATCCTCCTGCAGGGGCCACCCCACTATTTCAGCTGGCGATGGATTTCCTTTTTGTGTGTGTTTGTTTTGTCTGACGCTCAATTCTTTTTTGAGTTTTTGGAGTTTCAAAGCAAAACCAAGTTGTACTTATTAAAAAACAAGTTTCCCAAACCACATAAATAAGTGATTCTAAAAGGAAATTTTTCAACCATTTATGACATTTGCCTTTACTCCGATTTTTTTTTTCTTTTGGCTTTCTTTTTTTATGTCCTTCTCTAAGCATCCTTCTTCCCCCAACTTCCTGAGATGTGACGCAGCAATTTCAGTAACCTGTGTGTGTGCGTATCATAGGTTCCTATTAGTGCCCTCCCCCAGCGGCATTTATATGATGAAATTGAAGCTGTATAGATAAAAGTCATAAGGCTCCAATGCACAACCAAAATATAAACTCGTGAAGTTGCATAGATTTGTGGTTGCCTATGTAGGTGTTGCATTGTGGGTAAGGATGTGCCTGACTTTTCTCTGTATCAGCCTACAGTGCCCAGTACAGGGCCTGCCACCTCATGTGACTCAATAAAAGCTCTCTGAATAAATGAATGAAGGAGAGAACAAATGAATGTTTCCCATTTTTTTTCACAGCTTGAGGGATCGTAGTTCCCCGACCAGGGATAAAACCCGTGCCCCCTACAGTGGAAGTGATGAATCCTAACCACTGGACCTCCAAGGAATTCCCAACAAATGGATGTTTTAATGACAGCACATATGGCTTCAGTTTCTTCATCTGTAAAACAATTATGATTTTATTCTCGTCTATGAGAATGAGAGCTCTGAAGCATGGGGAATAGACTATTCTAGCACCCAACAAACACACTGCCTGGCAGACAGGATATACGCAATAAAGGTGAGTTGTCTGAAGTGAATTCCCCGAGACTCCTAGCAGGGATCTGAGAATGGCTGAAGCAAGGCCTAAACGTGCCCTGCCTATTTCTTAGAGAAGGACATTTTGCTGTTAAATGACTGAAATGGATTGTGTTATCTGCCACTTTTGCAGAGTCTGTGTGCAAATTATACGCCTGAGGCCCTAGGAAGTGGTCCCCAAGAGTTGGAAGCATTCAGTGTCCTAGGGTAGCCCCAGGCCAGGCCCTCGGGGAGCTATAAGGGAAACCAGGATCCTCCACTCCCCCTGGGCTTCAAGACCATAAAACTCGGTCAGACCCAGACCCAGCTTCCTTTGGAGAACTGAGGCTGGAACCACCCTGGGATTCTGCTCCTCTTTACTGAGCACCTGCTAAGGGGGAGGAACTGGAATGGGCTGCTGCTGCTTTTCAGGCAAAAGCCCCTTTAATTGCTGTAAGGAATCCAGGAGGGTAAAAGGACTGGAGGGGTTCCGACAGGGTTTCTCATTTCTCTGGGGGAAGACTCGCCTGCCTTCCCACCTGCCTGGAATCTACAGCTCTGAATAGTCTTTCAAAGAGCCTCCCTTTCCAGCGCTTTTCCCTCCTTCCCCGTCTCATTTTCCCTCCTCCTCCCCCTCTCCGCAGCCTCCTTACCCACCGCAGCACCTACACAGAGTCCTCTCTCAAACAGCATCTTTGAATCAAAAACTGAATGAGCCCCTCCTTGCCCTCCCCTCCTCTCCCTGCCCCAAAGTCTCTCTCCCTCTCTCCCCTCCACACACACATTTCCCTTCTGCCACCCCTTCACCGCCATCCAACACAGCAGCTTCCGGAAGCTAGTAGAGTCGTTATCTTATTTTGCTCCCATATCTGGGGATCCCTGAATGCTGCGGGACGCCAGGTGGGAGGAGGGCCCCCGGAAAAAAGATGGATCCTTGGAATGGGTCCTTCCTCAAAAGTGCCTTGCAACCAATCCATCTCTCTGCCACTGATTTTCCAGAGTGAGAGAGGAATTCCGCCCCCAGCTTCGTCAACATCCCTTCCATGTCCACCTAGTAGAGTGGCCCACCCAGCTGTACGCTTGGCCTGTCTTGTTTCCATGGAGCCCAGCTGGGCCTCCGTGTGGCTCCCATCCTCCCAAGCATCTTGGTGGAGTTGGCAGCGAGTGACAGGCTGGGGTGCTGGAGGACCCGGCTGCCAGGGGAACATCCATCTCTAGGAGGGGAAATCCCATTGAGTGGGACCCCCCTGCCCTGGGTTGCACCCCTCTGTTTGCAGGTGAAGCCAGGTCAACACAGGTCAGAGTTGTCTAGGAGGGTCATGGGCCGCTAAGGATGTGGGTGGAAGCAAGGAGGGGTGGCCCCACCCATTTTAGTGCCGGGGCTGGGGATGCTCACGGATTAATTACAGGTGTATGAGCCTAAGGTCTTCTGAGCACTGGGACCTGGAGTTCTCTATCTCTCCCCACTCCCCTCCCTTCTCTATCTGACTCACCGGAGCTTTCTACAGTCCTGCCAGGCTCCCCAATCTCAGGAGCTGCAGCAAGGGACTGCTTTCCCTGGGCTTTGCCACGTCTTTCTATTACATTTGCATTGTTTCTGCACCTCCCCCCAGTGACCCTGCCTTTGCCCCTACCTAATTATGATGATAAGAACTTCAACAAAAATAAGCTAGTATCCCATGGCCGCTGAGCACGCACGTCCGGAGCCTGTGCTCCGCAACGGGAGAGGCCACAGCAGAGAGAGGCCCGTGTGCCGCAAGAAAAAAAAAAAAAAAAAAAAAGCTAGTATCTATTGAGTGTATCAAACTTATTAAACCTTATTAACTCTTCCAACCACGTGGAGTAAGAATTATCATCTGCATCTTCTGGTTGGAGGAATGGAGGCTTAGAAAAGTCAAGAAACTTGTCCACACCATCACCCAGCTGGTGAGCGGCTCCGCAGAACTCATGCCTCAGCCACTCCTGCCCACGAGGGCTGGCTTCACAGTCTGGCTCCGTTTTGACAACTTCTCCCCAACCAGCCCTGTGTTCCATCCATCAGTCCTCCCAATCAGCAAGTGTCTACAAACCCCAGTCCGGGCCTGGGCCCCTGGAGGGGCTCAAAAGGCAGGAAAGCCATAGCCCCTGCCCTGGAGTTACTGAGGAGACAGGACAAAAACAGAGAAATTCACACACAACCCCTGGCTGACCCCTGCCAAGCCACTTCCGTTCTCTGAGCCTCGGTCTCCTTACCTGCAAAATGAGCGGGTTGCACCGGAAGGCTGCAAGTACGCAATCCTACTCATCTCTGATCACCTGAGTGCACCCCACTTAATTAGAAGGTAGGAACACTGAGGCCCAGGGATTAGGGCCATCCCAGAAAAAAGCTGGAGCAAAGTCAGAAAAGAAAATCACAAGGTTAGACCCTTAGAAGAAAATGGCTTTGTTATTAAGAATAGGACTAACACTCAAGAATGATCCCAGCGAGGGCCCGGAGCGGGTAGATGGGGGGGCGCGTCTACTGCTCCATCCTTTTGTATCTGACAAAGCCCGAGAGAGCGTCAGCCTGGTGTGGGTTTCCCCTTAGTTCTTGGGCGCTCAAGGAAAAGTAAGCCGGTTGCTTCTGATCCTTTCATTTCCAGGGTACCGCAGGGTGCCCGGAGAGCAGAGAGGCTCCAAATGAGGCATTTCTAAGCCTTTTTCTTAGGAGCAAGAAATGGTGTTTGAGTGTGGAGGAGTGACCGGGATGAGGCACCTCCAGGTTTGGAGATGAGGGGACTGACCCGAACTGGAGGCTGCCTTTCCTTCAGGGCATCTGGGTAGGAACACACGCAGCTCGCAGTGTGGTTGCTTCCCCCGCCATCCTACAGCAGCGGTGGCAGAGCGAGATTCAAGCTCAGCGAGATTCAAGCTCGTCTTTTCACTGCTGATCCAGCCCCGTCTTCAATACCAGGGCATGACGCTCAGACTGCAATTATGGCTCTATAGTCAGAAGTCCATCTTTGTTCCGCCTCTGAAAGAAGGTCCCTATAAATCACAGTATAGACAAAGTGAGGTAAGGACTGTGGTAGGCTGAACAATGGCTCTCCGAAGAGATCCCTGGAACCTATGCATGCTACTTCATAGGGGACTAGGGACTGGCAGGTGTGATCAGAGAAGGACCTTGAGATGGGGAGATTAGCCTGCATTATCCAGGTGGCCCTAAATATAATCCCAAGGGTCCTTAAAGACAGAGGCAAGCAGGTAAAAGGGGAAGCAGGAGATATGAGGATGGGAGCAAGAGGGTGTGTGCGTGGCGGGGGGAAGGGGTCAGGAGACGAACATGGGTAGCCTCCAGGAGCTCACCTGGAGGAAACATTCCAAAGCCTCCAGGACTCCTCCAGGTGAACATTTTGATTTTGGTCCAGTGAAACTGACTTCAGACTCCTGGTCTCCAGAACTCCAGTAAGAGAATCAATCTGGGTTGTTTTAAGTCACCAATATGTGGTCATTTGTTAGAGCAGCTACAGGAAGCTTATACAAATGCTATTTACCCACTGATGAGAATAAACTAAAGCATTTCAAATGTATGTCTTCAGATGTAAATAATTTATGGTAATTCATTGTAAGCAGAAACCATGATGGCTTCTCTTGGCCGGTTCTTGGATATTTGGATTAAAAATCATTTTAAGTTAGTGGTTAAAGCCCAAACTATACCCTACCAGACTTGGCAAGGCCTAATTTTATATTGGTGATATGCAACTTTTGTTTACGTATTTGAAAGTAAGTTTTAAAATCTCTCTATCAGACTTCTGCCCTCCCCTCAATGCATCTAGGAAGGAAGTATACTTTACTATATAGGACACAAAGACTAATATACTAAGCAAGGAGGAGAGAATTAGCAAGTTAATTGCCCTTACTTATGTGTTCACTTCCATCCTGGTGAAGAATTATTTGTTCAGTTCTGTCTGGAATGGAGGTGTCTACTTAGAAATATGTATCTTTTGGCAGTAACGTATCATATGCATGATATAACTAGCTGATAATTCTAGATCTTATAACAAGGCAAACGCACAAACCGTTAGCTTTGGGACCAGACGTGTAACTAAAAAGAAAATCCATGGTTTGCTAATATTATCCTCCGAGAAGGAGGTAGCATGTGGATTTCAGCTTTTCAGTATGTCTTGGATGTGTTTGTGCTTTTGTGTAATTGTTATTCACAAAGATGATGTTTAGCACACATATTATCCGATTGGAATTATCACCGACTATACAAATTACTATCTGGAATAATGGCTGTGTTGATTGTAATCCTTTTGCTGATGAACATGGGCTTGAACAAAAAATACAAAAATCTAATCAGCACAGGCTAAGGTGCAAGTCATGCCGTAACAGGGAAGAAATTTTGTATCCTATTACAAGTTAATCAGTAAAGGAATGTTGCCTATAAGCTTACATTATGCATAATGGCCCGTCTCTGGGAACTCTGTCTCCCAGGTAATGAGCATTAAGCTAAAATACCTTTGTTTAGCTCACAGGAAACATCCTGACCAGACCCACCAGTGAATGACTACAAGAAAGAAGAAACTAGCACATTCCCACCAAAGTCTGCCTGGAACCAGGACTTTACCCCCTCCCCTTTTAGTATAGAAGAAGCCTGAATTCTAATTCGGAGAAGGTAGTTCTTTGGGACACTAGTCCCCCATCTTCTCCGTCTACTGGCTTTCCTAGTAAAGTCGCTATTCCTTGCCTCAACAACTTGTCTCTCAGTTTATCATCCCATCCTGGGGTGCACAGCACGAGCTTGGACTCAGTAACGATGCTATCATGAGGTATTAACCCGCTTGCTTTCCAAAGCAGCTAGTAAGTATTCACCGGTGCTCACTGAATAGTGAGTTAAGGACAGGGACAATCATTAGATACTTAGAATGGTCTTTACCATTATTTCCTGGTGACAGGATTGCCAGCTTTGTGGAGGCACCATGGTGGGGCTCAAAGAAGTATCATCTGCTCTACCTTCCAGAACAACCGTAGCAACCTAAATATAAAACATGGAATATAAATCAACTACTTCTGTTCTAATAATTCCGACATGGAATTGGAAGACAGTTGGAGACGTCACTGAAGAGTAGATGTGAGGCTTGAACCAGACCTTAAAAGAGAGAAAGAAATGATCAAATGAGAGGTAGACGTGGGGGGTGTACCTGAGGCCTGCAGTTGGATCCTGCCATAAACAGCTTGCATGCTGTTGAAGTAAATTTGGGGTCCCATTAAATATCTTCTTTTTTTTTATAAATTTATTTTTATTTATTTTTGGCTGCGTTGGGTCTTTGTTGCTGCGTGCAGGCTTTCTCTAGTTGCGGTGAGCGGGGGCTACTCTTCGTTGCGGTGCGCAGGCTTCTCATTGTGGTGGCTTCTCTTGTTGCGGAGCACGGGCTCTAGGTGTGCAGGCTTCAGTAGTTGTGGCGCATGGACTCAGTAGTTGTGGTGCACAGGCTCAGTTGCTCCGCGGCATGTGGGATCTTCCCGGACCAGGGCTCGAATCCCTGTCCACTGCATTGGCAGGCGGATTCTTAACCACTGCGCCACCAGGAAAGCCCTAAATATCTTCTTTATGTTATCCTCAGGGTAAAATATATATAAACACTGCCAGATACTTTTTTTTAAAGGCCCAGCTGCTGTTGCTTGTAGATGGGCATTGATGTGCACACAGAATGCCCGGGTGTGGTGCTGAGTTGTCATCCCACAACTCCTGCTTTCCAAGGCAGAGAAGCACCACTACAGTGTGTTCTGTTACAGCCCAGACTGGTACTAACCTACAGAGGGTACATTTTAGGATTTGGTCTCTGTGTTTTGTTTGGGGTTTGTGGTAATTTGGGATGAGTGTCCTCATGGACTGTTTTACATGATATGGTTCAGAACCTGTTGTCTGACCTATCCTGGTCAGTTTCAGCCCAGGATGTGACTTTTGTCTCCCCCTCTAGATTGTGGACCCCAGGACCACATCTCACTCTTCTGCTACATCCTCTTCCACACCTTGCCTGGTGCCAGGCCCAGAGGGATGCACCCTAAACCTGAATCAAATTGCAAAGCCAAACAGATGTCAGTGGAAGGATTTGGTGGGATTTAATAGCAACCTATGAACTTGGGAAGCTAGAGAGTAAGGGAGAATGAGTCTTTCCTATTATTCAAATTGTCTGAGTTGCTTTCCTTCCATATTCTTGTGTTGAAATCACTGCTAGAAACCTTTCTTGTCTAAAACAGGTAAGTAACCACCTTCAAACAGCCAGGGCGTCTCTCTAAAGCTGCCAGGACCATATGTAGAGTTTTAATGGCAACAGGCCACTGATACCTTTTTCTTCCATTCCACCTGGGGAAAAATCCCCCAAGCCCACTTTACTCTGAGGCCAATGGACAGATATGCGAAGGTCCACCTGTCAGTGTGGGCTGCTGGAGGGAGGATGTGGCTACTGAGTGTCTCAGAGCTGACTGCACGGAAGACAGCCCAGGCCTGGCTCTCTCATCACACATAGGACCAGGACAGGTCTGCCCACCCAGCCTGAGCCTCCCTGTGTGGCATCGCCAAGCTGGGGGCTATTTCCTCCCTTGCAGACCTGGAAGCAGTGAGTCTGACAGTGACAGCAATCTGCCCTGACAATCAGGTATGAACACAGGTGGGAAGACCGAAACACCTGCCCCTTCCCGTGAGTACTGGGGCAGACGTGCAGCAGTGACGCCCCTTCCAGAAGCAAGGACACCTTCTTACCCCTTTGGTGACATTTGCCTCTTGTAGAAGGGGCACTGCCCCAGGAAGGGCACATGCCTTAGATCATATAGTCGCAGGCAGTGGGGGACTCTTGGTCTGTGGCTCTAACCCACAGCTTTGCCCATTGGGCCACACCACCCCGCTACTGCCTGTCACCTGTGCTATCATCAGCTCCAACTGCTCTATCTAGAAAGTGCTTCTCTCTCATTCTCGCTTTTCTTTTTTTGTTCCCTGGGTCTATTTGTTTTTGTTTGTTTCTTGTTTATTTTGTTCCAGGCACCCTTGTTGGGGAAGTAGACCAGGGAGGCCCCAGATACCTGGGCTGGGTGGACTGCTATCTCTGGTCGACACATCTGCCTGCAGGGCTCGCTCCTCCCTCACAGCTGGCAGCTGCCCACCGGGAGATGGCTGCGGCTTGGAATCTGCAGCGGCCCAGCTGAGGGCTGGCTCCCCGCCCCTGCAGGTGGTGGAGATGACGCCTCTGGAGTGCCAAGCTTCCCCCACATCACCCCAACACACGCAGGGCCCTACAGCCCATTTCTTCTCTCCTCCTGTGGTTTCTTCTTGCTGCTGTTTGGTCAAGAAGAGAGGAAAGACCCCGAGGCTGCACCCTGTTATTAGGCGACAGTCATTTACATCCTCGAGCTCTAAGTCAGGGGTCAGGAATGAACCCAAAAGTAGGCATCGCTGGGGAGAACTGAGCACACCTGCTCTGGTTTGGGCAGGGCAGGCGGAGGTGGACGTGGAGCTCAAGACCCTTCCCGTCTGCCTCCCGTGCCTCAGTTTCCCCATCTGAACCATCTTCTCCAAAACAACTTACTGCTCTCAGAGCAGAAAAATTGGAAGAACCTGAAATATTTAAAGAAAAAAATCACCCACAATTCTGCCATTAATATCTTGCTGTTTTCATCTATCTTTTTCATATAACTGAATCACCCTGCCTATGCAATGATGGACCCTGTTTTTAAACAACAACCTTTCCATAATGAACAAGTCATACATGTTCATTATGGAACATTCAGAAAATTCAAACACAAAGAAGGAAAATGACTTTTTGCTGCTCCCTTGAGAAATAACAAACAGTAATGTTTTGATGTTGTCTTTCTGGTCTTTTTAATAAGCATGATATACCAAAAGGAAAAATAACGCACAGTATTCACACTTTCCATACTTTTGGGCAACTTTTCCTTTTTCCCTTAACTCAGCGTGAATAATTTTTATATTATTATATGTTCTTTTGCCTCATTTATGATGACAGAACATACAGATGTGCTCTATTTTATTTAACCAATCTCTATTGTTAGTCCTTTGGTTTGGTTCCAATTTTTCCCCATCAATAACTGGGCTAATTGTAGCTAAATGTTTCCCCCAGTTCTGTATTAACACCTCTGAATACCCCAGGCCTGGCACCCTCATAGATTATGGGGAGATCGTGCCTGATAACATGTCTGAAATTACTTTGAGAAATATGTACATTGCTGCACATCTGTGAAGGGTTATTGTTTGTCAGTTAATTCAGGGAGTAGGTGGTGTTGGTGGAAATAGTGCATGTATTAAGCAAAGAATAATCATAAAATCAGACACTTAACATGGTACTTCCCGTGTGCCAGGTACTGTTCCAAGAGCTTCACATTATTTTTAACGTGCTTAATTCTTAAAACAACCCTGTGAGGTGAGTACTATTAATTGACCTACATTTAATTTTTTAATTTATTTTACTGAAGTATAGTTGATTTACAAGGCTGTGTTAATTTCTGTTGTACAGCAAAGCGATTCAGATATATATAGATATATTCTTTTCCATTCTGGTTTATCACAGGATAAACAACTATTGAATATAGTTCCCTGTGCTATACAATAGGACCTTGTTGTTTATCCATCCTATATATAATAGTTTGCATCTGCTAATCCCAAACTCCCACTCCATCCCTCCCCCACCCCACCCCCCCCTTGGCAACCACAAGTCTGTTCTCTATGTCTGTGAGTCTGTTTCTGTTTCACAGATAAGTTCATTCGTGTCATATTTTAGATTCCACATATAAGTGATATCATATGATATTTGTCTTTCTCTTTCTGACTTACTTTACTTAGTACGATAATCTCTAGGTCCATCCAGGTTGCTGCAAATGGCATTATTTCATTCTTTTTATGGCTGAGTAGTATTCCATTGTGTATATGTACCACATCTTCTTGATCCATTCCTCTGCTGATGGACATTTAGGCTGTTTCCACATCTTGGCTATTGTGAACAGTGCTGCTATGAACATAGAGGTCCATGTATCTTTTTGAATTATAGTTTTGTCTGGATATATGCCCAGGAGTGGGGTTGTTGGATCATAGGGCAGCTCTATTTTTAGGTTTTTGTAGAAACTCCATACTCTTCTCCACGGTGGCTGCATAAATTTACATTCCCACCAACAATGTAGGAAGATTCCTTTTTCTCCACACTCTCCCTAGCATTTGTTATTCGTATTTTTTCATGATGGCCATTCTGACCAGTGTGGGGTGGTCCCTCATTATAGTTTTAATTTTCAAAATCAAAATCTCTAATAATTAGAGATGTTGAGTATCTTTTCATGTGCCTGTTGGCCCTCTGTATGTCTTTGGAGAAATGTCTATTTAGGCTTTCTGCCCATTTTTCAATTGGGTTGTTTGTTTCTTTGTTGTTGAGTTGTATGAGCTTAATTAACTTGGCTTTTAGATGAGGAAATTGAGGCACAGAGGGGTTGAGTGTCTTGCCCAAGGTCACAGAACTAGGAAGTGGTGGAGCTGGGATTCTAAGCCAGTCTGGCTTCCAAGTCTCTGCATGTAACCCTCTGTTAAGAAGCCAGTCCCCCTGAGTGTGGGCAACTGGGAAATGGGGGGTAGTGGTAGGGTAGGTATGAACCATGATTTTAGTGCACCCATGGAGTCCCACGTGATGGTAATAGGCACCTGACCCAGCATACCTTAAGGGAGCTCATCAGCCTTCAGGCTCTGCCTCAAAGATCAGAGCACTTGGATAACAGCACAGAAGTGATTATTCAAAACGAGATGTTATCTTTTAAGGGACACTCTATATGTAGGAATAAAATGACGTGATGTGTTTTGTTTGCTTCGAAATAACGCTGGTTGGGGGCAGGGTGGGGGGGTGCATAATGAACAGATGGAGTGTAAGTAATGCAAAATCAGCTGTGAGTTGAATTTGTTGAAGCTGAGTGGTCTGACTGACTGGTGGGTCTATGGGGGCTCTCTCTTCTCTTGTATTTGCCGGAAATTTGCCATGCTAAAACATTTTAAAAACATCTCAAGTCATTAGATAGTTCATGAATGATATTTGAGGGGATATTCCAACCCACAGCGTAAAGTCTTTCTTTCTTTCTTTCTCGCTTTCTTTCTTTCTTTCCCCCGGTATTGATCAGTTTGCAGAAACATCCTCAAAGGGTCCAGCTCTTCACTGAGAATGTATAGAATGAGAGTTAGAGGTTTGTTCATTCATTCAAGAACTATATCTTCATCTTGAGCACAGGGATGAGCTGTGAGGGATATGGCTGAGTTTGGGAGAAAATATACACAAAGGAAATGTTAACCACACAAGGGAAGCATTCAGCAAATGTCTCAAACCTTAGCAGAAGCTAAGGGGGTAAGGGAGGAGGGTGTGGGTTGTGTCCCCCTGCCCAGGGCTTAGAGTTCCTGAGGGAGGGACAGCTGAGCCCGGAGCCTGGAGAGCTCTCTTTTTCCTCACTCCCATCCTTCCCAGCTGAGTGCCCTAGGACTCAGGACTGTACAAGGGGTCAGCACTCTACATTTTGCAAAGGGAGATTTAACTTTCCAGCTGGCTGAACCAAAGCAAGAAAGCACCTCTCTTTCAACACCATCTCTTATCCTTATATGGTGGCAAACGTTCTGACAAATCTGGCTGCTGTGTATTTTTTCAGTGACTTAATTTGCCAAGAGGGCTAGCAGTGTATGGTATGTACGTAATCTACTCCAAAATGGAGTTTACATTATAAGAGATAGATTAATACAGAACAAAGCCCCCGAGAAGGTGAGGTGGGCCGGGCCTACGGACAATGAACTAGTGGAAGAAACATCTGTGTGCTCCGGAAGATCCTAGGTCTCTTAGGATCACATGCTCATCTTCTACCAATGAAAGCTCAATGAGGTTCCACCCTCCCCCACTCCCTCGTCCTGCCTTCTCCCTCCCTTGAAAGAGAGTGTTTAGTTTCCGAATTAACTCACTCTGGACTACGCCAGGATTTAGGGCAAAACAGAAAACTGAGATCCGGAGCTCTGTAATTAGGCCTCCTCGTGGATTTCAAGCAGGGCCGATCTGTGAATATGCCTGAATTTTCCGGTCTGGAGGCAGCAGGAGAGGGCTGATCAGACGCGGCTAGTGAGGCCCCCAGTTTTCCTCATCTGCCCCCGCTGTTGTGGCATATGACCACAGCTCAAGAGCTGGGTCACCGCAGCCTCCTGCCCACGCCTGCGCAGTTGGCCTGGGGTGCTGACAGCACTGCTCCGTAGGGGAGGGAAAGGGAAAGGTGAGCCGGGAGGAGGGCATGCCAGGAGTCAGGCTCTCTGTGGATTAGAGGAGCTGCCCGGAGGGCCCGTTGGAGGCAGAGCCCAAGGGTACTAGGCGCAGAGTAATTGGGGTCCTGCGGTCCTGAGTTAATTTCCATCTTTCACAGACGGGCACACACGTTGGAATAGACAAGACAGAAATTTAAGCTGTCACTGCTCCCAACCAATCCTAAGAAGCAAGACTGAAAGGGGGCAAAAGCTCAATTTCTCAAAAGCTGTCTACCGGGGCAGAGACCTATGCCTGGAACAAGGCACCCCCCAAAGTGATGCAGCCTGGGGTTTCTTCACTGATGGGCAGGCACTCAGTTTTCCTGGGCACAGAAGTTTTCGTGGCACCCATAATTCCACTACCTGGATTCTTCCAGTTTTTACATGGAAAGGCCTTTTTCCCCCCTTATTCTTGGCTTTAAAGACTCCTCCCAAATTTCACCAGTCTGCTAGGAGTTTTTTTTTTTTTTTTTGCAGTACGCGGGCCTCTCACTGTTGTGGCCTCTCCCGTTGAGGAGCACCGGCTCCGGACGTGCAGGCTCAGTGGCCGTGGCTCACGGGCCCAGCTGCTCCGCGGCATGTGGGATCTTCCCGGACCGGGGCACGAACCCATGTCCCCTGCATCGGCAGGCGGACTCTCAACCACTGCGCCACCAGGGAAGCCCTAGGAGTTCATTTTTACTGGTGAGATCTGTTCTCTTGCTTACGTGAAAAGGACCAAAACTATTTCCTGATGACAAGGCCAAATAGCTGTAGCTTGAGTCTGTTATCGCAAACCTGAATGTAACCTGAGGTGCATTCATTTTAAAAAAATGCCAAGTAAGGAATGAGGTTCTCCCAACTTACTGCACTGGTCAGATGCAACCTGGAGAATTATGTTAACTTCTGCATTTCACCTTTAAGAGAAATGTTGGCTATTTTATAATACTGCCAGAGGAGAGATCAAGAACTATGTCCCAAAAGGACTGTTCAGGAATGACAAGTCTGTGGAAGATAAAACTGAAGGGGACAGGAGAACCAGCTCCAAAGCAGTGAAGGCCAATGTTGGCTCAAAAAAGCAGAACCAGGGCAAAGGGTGGGGGAGGGATATGCTGGGAGACAGATTTTGACTTTATAGCAGCCAGAGCCTTCTAATAATTAGGCTATTTAAACATGGGAAGGGCTCAGGGAGGTAGTGAGTCAAGGCCTAGTCAGACAGTAGCCAAGCAGTGGCTGGACAGCCACTCCTAGGAGAAGTGCTACAGGGGGACTCCTGCATTGGGCAGGAAAGGAGCGCTAAGATTCTGTTATTTTATAACTCTATGAAATGTAGGTCCTATACATCATAAATTAGATTAGGGGATAGACTACAAAATTTCAGTGGCTTCTTAAAAACATTTAGAGTTTTGTTTATAGAAATGAAGAATGAATGAAAGTAAAAAAATGAAAACCATGGGTCATTTTTGTAGGCTCCTTTCAGCATTTTGATTTCATGTGTGTTTGTGTTCCTCTTAATTTCAGATCCTGTTTTCTTTCTTTGACTTCTACCTATATGTCCTTATATTCTCTCTATCTCTCCTTTTACACAGAAGATTTTCATTTATTCCATGGGTGGTAGGTCTTTGGATCATATTGGAGGAATTTAAGGTCTGGTTATTTGGAAATGATTAGAGTAAAAAATCTATAATATCTTACCTAGCCTGGTGAGTGTTTCTTTGTACTTTTTCTCTCTTCTCCAACCACATCTTTTGGTCAAGACCACGTTTGTGTTTACGGAAAATCATCAGTGCTCATAATATTACAAGTAAAGGAAAAGAAAGTAGAATTGCCAGAAGGATTCCGGAGGAATACACATGCAAGTACAACCAAACTAATCTTGAAAAAAAAAAAAGAAAAAGAAAAGAAAGAAATAATAAGGACTTTCCATAAAACTAGAATTGCATACACCATAATTACAATAATTGACATAATGCTGGGAAAATGACACTCATCGATTAAAACTGAAAAGTTCAGAAAGAGACTCAAATCAATATATAATGAAAGTCCCATTTAAAATTTGTAAGAAAAAAGGTGACTTTCATGAAATGATTAACTCTTTGGAAAAGAAGAGGGTCACCCCAAATTTCATAAATAAAACCATGGAAGACACCTGAAACATTGTAAATCAACTATACTTCAATAAAAAAATAATAAAAAAATAATAAAACCATGGAAGTACTGGGGAAAAGCATAGGTGAACATTTATATATTCTTTGGGGAAAAGACTCTTAAAAACAAAAAAACACCTAAGAAAGTACCTGAAATAAAAAATATTGATACATTTAATTTTAAAATGTCTGTGCCTCAAAACCACAATAAACCATATAGGCAAATAGCAAAACAAAAAGGAAAGTATTAACAACATACATGAATAAAAGTTAATGTCATAATATATAAAAAGCTCTTACTAATCAATAAGATTAGGAGCATTGTCTCAATGGAGGACAGAGCAAAGCATGAGAATATAAATCAACTCAGAAGAAACACAAGTGTCCAATGAACATGTGGCAATTGAATCTTGAACTGATGGCAAATTAAAGCTATGAGATGCTATTTTTTTTTTTTTTTTTTTTGTCTATCCATTGGACAACATACTTTTGTTTAATGTAAACATTTAGCATTGACTTCAGTTTGGGAAACAAGACATTCTCATATACTGATGTGTGTGAATTGATGCAACCTTTTGGGCAGCATACTTGGCAATATATCTCAGAAACCTTGAAAATATTCAGTCCTCTTTGACAAAGGAAGTCCACTTAGAAGAATTTTTTTCTAAAGAAATCACTAGGGCTGTATGCTAAGGGTCAGCTGTAGGAATGTTTGTATTGAGCAGAAACTAGAACCAATCTAAATGTCTAATGGTCCAATAGTGACCATTTAATCAATGTTGATATGTCCTATGTAGCCATTAAAAATGTTGTAGAAGACAGTAAGTGCTGGAGAGGGTGTGGAGAAAAGGGAACCCTCCTACACTGTTGGTGGGAATGTAAATTGGTGCAGCCACTATGGAGAATGGTATGGAGGTTCCTCAAAAAACTGAAACTAGAGTTGCCCTATGATCCAGCAATCCCAGTCCTGGGCATGTATCCTGACAAAACTATAATTCAAAAAGATACATGCACCCTTATGTTCATAGTGGCACTATTCACAATAGCCAAGATATGGAAACAGCCTAAATGTCCAATGACAGATGAATGGATAAAGAAGATGTGGTATATATATACACAAAGGAATACTACTCAGCCATAAAAAATAATGAAATAATGCCATTTGCAGCAACATGGATGGACCTAGAGATTATCATACTAAGTGAAGTAAGTCAGAAAGAGAAAGACAAATATCATATGATATCAGTTATCTGCAGAATCTAAAATACAACACAAATGAATTTATCTATGAAACAGAAACACACAGATGTAGACAACAAACTTGTGGTGGTCAAGGGGGAGGCAGCTGGGGGAGGGATGGAGTGGGAGTTTGGGATTAGCAGATGCAAACTATTATATATAGGGTGGATAAAAACAAGGTCCTATTGTATAGCACGGGGAACTATATTCAATATACTATGATAAGTCATAATGGGAAATAATATGAAAAAGAATGTATATATATATATGTATAACTGAATCACTTTGCTGTAGAGCAGAAATTAATACAACGTTGTAAATTAACTATACTTCAATAAAATTTTTAAAAAGTGCTGTGAAAGAACATGGAAAGATGTTCATAGTGTATGTTTCTGTATATTTCTGTTGCTGTTGTTGAAATAACTGTCATTTATTTATTTTGTTCAAGTTGGTTTGTTTTTTAAAAAATGGTGTACACTTTGAGTAAAAGAAGCGAGATTTAGTCTGGAAGCTTAAAGGACTGGAGCAGAATTGTGGCTGCAGGGTGCCTTGGGTCTCAAACCATCCTCCTGGATACAACCGCAAAGCACTCAGCCTCTGGCCTGGAGAACTTCTGGCCACACACTGTGTTTTGCAAGCTCTGTGTTGGTGTTACATTGTGCACCAGGGGTGGAAGAATGGACTAAGGGTGAAGTGGAGCAGCTGGCAGCCCTCTTGGGAACTCCTCCCTGTCAGGTGGCTTCTGTTCCATGTCCTCCAAGCCTGGAGCTGTGCAAGGCCCTGGACGGTTAATCAAGTCAAATCCAAGAGCTGTCTCACCCTCTGGCTTATAGTAAACATGCCTTCAGGCACAAGTGCCCAAGAGCTGGACAGTGATGCCGGAGCAGGCACTGGGGAGCCAGCATCTTTTAGGAGAGACTCTTTGTTTTCCCCTCTCTTCCCCTTCCCTCCTCACCCCTCCCCTCTTCAGCCCTTTCCTCTTCTCCCCCGCTTCCCCCTTCCTTCCCATCCCCTTCTATATCCTCCTTTAGGGATAGGCCTGAGGCTAATACAGTTTGGGAGAGGAGAACCTCTTTAAGAAAACAAGTACACAATTATGAAATCAAATTCAAGTACAGGACCTTGAAAGGGTTCTGTCTCAGTGAGAGGCCTGAACTTAAGCTTCATAGGCTTCATGGTAAATCCACCTTTAATCCTGAATCTGGTTTTTATTGTTTGCATGGACTTCCTTTTAGCTTGTATTATGTATGTTTTCCTAAACTACGTTAAATATTGTTTTAAATTTTTTTTTTTTTTTTTTTTTTTAGCGGTACGCGGGCCCCTCACTGTTGTGGTCTCTCCCGTTGCGGAGCACAGGCTCTGGACGCGCAGGCTCAGCGGCCATGGCTCACGGGCCCAGCCGCTCCGCGGCATGTGGAATCTTCCCGGACTGGGGCACGAACCCGCGTCCCCTGCATCGGCAGGCGGACTCAACCACTGAGCCACCAGGGAAACCCTGTTTTACATATTTTTAAGCTTTATGTAAATACCATTTATGTAAATGGTATTCTCCGTGAAATTTTTATACAGATTGTTTTTCTTACTCAACATTACATTTGGGAAATTTATCCATATTGATACGCATAACTTTAGTTTCTTTTAATTGCTATATTCCATCACGTGACTCAGAATGTATCTACTCTCCTGCTGCAGTTTTTCAGTAAAAACAGCAGATTATAAAACAAAAGCAGGTTGTAAATGTGCGCGTGCGCACACACACACACACACACACTGCAGAGCAAGTAAAGAAGTGTCATTTGTTGTAAGACTAGAATAGAACTAGGTCTATATGATATAGACAGCATTTCAATTCAGCAGGCAAAAATGGACTACTTAATAAATTGTATTGAGAGAATTGGCTATATGTAGACAAAATAAATAAAAGCAAATCTCTAACTTACATGATACACAAAATTATAATTTAGATGAATTAAAAACCTGAACCCTCAGAATACAAATTTTAAAGTATTAGGGAAAAAAGTATAGGAAATATCATTATGATCCCATGGAAAGGGGAACCCTAAATAAGTCATGGAAAGCAAAACTCATATAGTAAAAGACCGAACAATTTAAATTAAATTACTGAATAAATATCATCTAAGTTGTAAAAAAAGGAACTATATAATAAAAAATACCCTAACATAGAAAATAAACTTATGGTTACCAAAGAGGAAAGGCAGGGGAAGGGATAAATTAGGAGTTTGGGATTAAAATGTACATGCTACTGTATATAAAATAGATAACCAACAAGGGCCTACTGTACAGTGCAGGGAACTATATTCAATATCTTGTAATAACCTATAACAGAAAAGAATCTGGAAAAAAATATATATGTATAATTGAATCATTTTGCTGTACGTCTGAAACTAACACAACATTGTAAATCAACTATATTTCAATAAAAGTTTTCAAAAAAAATACCAAAATTTTTTTAAAAGACACCCCAAACAACATGAAAGACAAGCTGAAGACTGGGAGAAAAATTTGCAACTTATGTAAAAAAGAATGAATATAACAGATATATGTGGGGAAAAAAAAACAAGCACCCTTTAGAAAAATGAGCAAAGGATATGAATAGGCAATTCATAAAAGAGGAAAAACATGTAAGAAGACGCTCAAACACAGTTTTTATCAGGCAACTACTAATGAAAAAGTTGAAGAGATGCTGTTTTACACCTAATGTACTGACCACTTGGAAATGTCTGGTAGGTGAAGGGTCACTGAGACTGCTGGGAAGTGGGAACTTCTCGATTCCAGTTTCATACTCCAAGATGATGCAGCCCCTTGAGAGGCAACGTGGGCATAACCTTGGATCCACAATTCCTTCTTGTAGGAATTTAGAATCTTGAAATATGGAAAAGACACATAAGACATTTACTGCAACATTGTTGGAGTTAGAGAAAAATTGTTAACAATCCTAAGTATCCACTGAAAGGAGAGGATAATAAGTAAAATACGGTATAGCCATACAATGGAATACTATTCAGCAGTTAAAACAAATTCACTTGATCAATATATTAACACGATTAGATTTCCAAAACACTTATAGTATGATGCCTTTTATGTAAATGCAACACACAAATACATCAACATATTGTACGATTATAAGATTCTGGAAGGAAGCACACCAAACTCCCAAGAGTGGTTGGTCACTTGGACAGAAGGAAAGGTCAGGGATTTCTGAGAGGTGGTCAATGAGAAATTTAGTTTTATATATGATGCTCTAATTTTGTTTAAAAGGTGCATGCATTTATGTAGTTCTTGTTCAATTAAAATAATTTAAAAGATAAAAGATTAGAAGGATGTATGTTCACAGTGATAACTCTTGGAATGAAATTATAAATTTTACCTTGTTCTTTTTTCTTATCTGTGTTTCCTAAAATGTCCACAATGTTTGCCCATCACATTTGTAGTAAGAAACCAATTATTGGGAGAAGCCACTCCCGATAGCGTCTGGGTTTTTGAGAAGATTCTCTGTTGGTTCGGTGAAGGGGAGAGAAGATGAATAATCTTTCATTTAGTGCGCTATGTTGCCTCTGCTGCTGTCCACCTTGTCCAGGGAAAATTGCTTCAAAATTAGCATTTTTGCCACCTGACCCAACTTACGCGCTGATGTGTGATGAAAGTGGAAGCCGCTGGACGTTACGCCTATCAGAACGAGCGGACTGGCAATATTCTTCTAGAGAAAAAGATGCTATTGAGTGTTTCACGACTAGAACCAGTAAAGGCAACAGAATTGCCTGCATGTTTGTGCGCTGCTCACCCAATGCCAAATACACTTCACTCTTTTCACACGGAAGTGCTGTTGATCTTGGTCAGATGAGTGGCTTTTACGTAGGACTGGGATCATGGATTAATTGTAATATATTCTCATATGATTATTCTGGATATGGTGCAAGTTCTGGGAAACCAACAGAGAAGAACCTCTATGCAGACATAGAAGCTTCTTGGCTTGCTCTTAGGACAAGATATGGCATTCGCCCTGAAAACGTGATTATATATGGCCATATATATATATGTGATTATATATGGCCATATATATATATATGGCCAAAGTATAGGGACAGTACCATCTGTGGATCTTGCTGCTTGGTATGAGAGCTCTGCTGTTATTCTTCATTCTCCTTTGACCTCAGGAATGTCAGTTGCTTTTCCTGAAGACAAGAAGACCTACTGTTTTGATGCATTCCCAAACATCGACAAAATCTCTAAGATTACCTCTCCAGTATTAATAATTCATGGGACTGGAGATGAAGTCATTGACTTTTCACATGACCTCGCATTGTTTGAGCGTCGCCAAAGACCTGCGGAGCCTCTGTGGGTTGAAGGGGCAGGTCACAATGATGTGGAACGTTATGGACAGTATCTTGAAAGATTGAAACAGTTTGTGTCACAGGAACTGGTAAATTTGTAAAATATTCTGAAGATTTGCATACTGGGTTTTCTTTCTTGCTGAACTGCACTCTTTGGTAAATAACATAAAACCTGAAGGTTTTGTTTGCAAATCATGTCAGTTGCCTTCATAAATGTACAGGTAATGATTTGTTAACAGACTTAATGAAGGCTTTAATTACCAAACTAGAAACTGCAAATAACAGTATCATGCAGTCAGGCTGTGTAATTTATATTTTTTCTGTGACTTTTTTTTAAACATCAAGATGAGTACTGTATGAAATTTTAATTCTATAAGATCAAATGCTATGAAAGTATTGCCAAATGCTTTTGCATATCAGAAACAAATTTATAAATTTTTTTTTTTTTTTTTTTTGGCGGTACGCGGGCCTCTCCCTGTTTGTGGCCTCTCCTGTTGCGGAGCACAGGCTCCGGATGCGCAGGCTCAGCGGCCATGGCTAACGGGCCCAGCCGCTCCGCGGCATGTGGGATCTTCCCGGACCGGGGCACGAACCTGCGTTCCCTGCATAGGCAGGCGTACTCTCAACCACTGCGCCACCAGGGAAGCCCTATAAATATTTTTAAAACATCTCAATGTACTAAATCTTATCCTGGTATACAAATGTAATATTCTTTCAATAAAAAGCTGTATATCTAAAACAATTCAAGCGCTCAGAATAAACTGTATGAAAACATGCAAGTTCACTAAAGATGACCTAAACCCTGTTGTACAGGGATAGAGATTTAAAGGTTATTTTATTGTAAAATACATTGAATTTTCTGTATTCCCTGGTTATCATACATTTTCTCCTTTAAAAAAAATGATGTAAGTCTTAATTTTTATGCCATTTGTTAAATTACCCACTAGTTACCTTGTAAATGAGAAGTCACAATAGCACTGAACTTTAACTAGTTTTGATTTAAAAGTTTGGTACTGTGAGGCAACAACTTAAATTTTTCATTTTAGTCATTTAAAAGGCATTTAGAGCTTCAAGAATAATTTTGTACGCAATGTTGTTTTAAATTCTGACTAATCTCGTAGAAATGCAATACTGTCACTATTAGAAATCCTGAAATTCTATTAGATGTTCTTTAAGACCACACACAGACTGGCTATTTGATCCCTTTTCACTTTGACTCTTTTTAAGAATAGGACCTGTTGTTTTGGATTACCACCTGAGAATTTCCTGGATTTACTCCTGGATGCAGGAGATAAGAAAACGTTTAATTCATAACTTTTATATTAACGAATGTAGTGCAAAAAATAAAGCTCACACAAAAACTAAGTTGCCTTTCCTTGAATGAATCCTGCTTGAATAAAACAATGAAAGAAAAATAAAATGAATGGTATGTAATCTAATTCGTAAATGAATGATTATTGAAATAATGCACACTGTGGATATATTTTAAGACCTTATGTAGTTTTAATTGTTCTGCTTGTTCTGTGGTTATGTCTAAGACTATAGTGTATGATTCTCTTCAAAGTATATCAAGTATTGTGAATGCTTTAGTTCAGATGTGTCAAATTAACAGTAAAACAATAATATGCCACTCAAAAAAAAAAAGAAACCAGTTATTCGTCAAGGATTGCTGGAAGTTCAAAAATTCTTAAAAAGTTAAGAATATACCCTTATATTCTTTAAATATACACTTTTAAATATACCCTCCCTGTCCCACCCCCCAATTTAAATACATAGCACTGTGTTTGGGAAGAGTGGCAGGTTTTATTGCAAAATTAGGTAATTCCCCAAAGTCTGGAAGTATAGAAAAAGGTTCTGGGAATCGTTTAGCTTGGTTCGGGGGGTTCTAGGCAAAGGGCTCTTGTTTTTTACTCACCGATGTTCCATTAACCAGGACACTCCAGGGACTTGACTTAAGATTTACTGACAATAAATATTTAACTACAGTTAAACTTAGCTACTTTCTGGGAGTGAGTTTTCTCAGCTGGCTGAGAGTTTTCATCTCTTTTACATTTTTACATTGTAATGATTTGGAGTAGAAAAATTTCTAGAATGTTTTACGTACTTTTCTGCCTTCTTAAACGGAACACAGAGTATCTAGTTTCAGTTTTCCCAACTTTGCTCTTTCTAAAGGTTGCCACATGGCACACTTACCAGGATCTGTCTATAGCAACACCCTCTTTCCTGCTAATGGCTGTAGAAGTTAACTTCTTGGAATTGTTTGTAAAATAATCAGTGTGCGGTGCTCACACTAAGAGGATTCCCTAAGATAAAAGAACACACAAACTTTATGGCATCTATTTTGGCTGTTTCACACACCCCCTTTTATTCCCCCCCCCCCCCACTTTCTTGTTTTCAGTAATGTTCTAAAGTGCTGGCCTCAAGTCTGGAAGGTGGTACAGGTAGAAAAGAAAGAGCAGCATTATTTATTGCAAAACTGTGACCTCTATCAATGTCAAAGCTTTTGCTGTTGGCACAGAGCTCTTGCCACAGAACTGAGTTGCCAATAGATGAAATGTGTGAATAACCCTAAATTAAGACAGAAACCGTAACCTTATAGCAGTTACACAGTATCTACTAGAAGATTTTGTGGTTTTACAGAAGAATTTCCCAAGATACAGAAGGTGACTATTAATGAAGCCTTTGTAAGTAACAGCCTTATACATCTGAGAAAAATAGGGTTTGTATAGAGCTGGGTCTATAATCTCAGGCCTACTCTTGGCAAAACCAGAAGGGGGAAGGGAAGGGAGGGTATAAACCGTAGCCACATAGAGGGAACTTTCCTCAACATAATAAAGGCCATATATGACAAACCCGCAGCCAACATCGTCCTCAATGGTGAAAAACTGAAAGCATTTCCACTAAGATCAGGAACAAGACAAGGTTGCCCACTCTCACCACTCTTACTCAACATAGTTTTGGAAGTTTTAGCCACAGCAATCAGAGAAGAAAAGGAAATAAAAGGAATTCAAATCGGAAAAGAAGTAAAGCTGTCACTGTTTGCAGATGACATGATACTATACATAGAGAATCCTAAAGATGCTACCAGAAAACTATGAGAGCTAATCAATGAATTTGATAAAGTAGCAGGATACAAAATTAATGCACAGGAAACTCTGGCATTCCTATACACTAATGATGAAATATCTGAAAGTGAAATCAAGAAAACACTCCCGTTTACCACTGCAACAAAAAGAGTAAAATATCTAGGAATAAACCTACCTAAGGAGACAAAAGACCTGTATGCAGAAAATTATAAGACACTGATGAAAGAAATTAAAGATGATACAAATAGATGGAGAGATATACCATGTTCTTGGATTGGAAGAATCAACATTGTGAAAATGATTCTACTACCCAAAGCAATCTACAGATTCAATGCAATCCCCATCAATCTACCACTGGCATTTTTCACAGAACTAGAACAAAAAATTTCACAATTTGTATGGAAACACAAAAGACCCCGAATAGCCAAAGCAATCTTGAGAACGAAAAACGGAGCTGGAGGAATCAGACTCCCTGACTTCAGACTATACTACAAAGCTACAGTAATCAAGACAGTATGGTACTGGCACAAAAACAGAAAGATAGATCAATGGAACAGGATATAAAGCCCAGAGATAAACCCACGCACATATGGTCATCTTATCTTTGATAAAGGAGGCAGGAATGTACAGTGGAGAAAGGACAGCCTCTTCAATAAGTGGTGCTGGGACAACTGGACAGGTACATGTAAAAGTATGAGATTAGATCACTCCCTAACACCATACACAAAAGTAGGCTCAAAATGGATTAAAGACCTAAATGTAAGGCCAGAAACTATCAAACTCTTAGAGGAAAACATAGGCAGGACACTCTATGACATAAATCACAGCAAGATCCTTTTTGACCCACCTCCTAGAGAAATGGAAATAAAAACAAAAGTAAACAAATGGGACCTGATGAAACTTCAAAGCTTTTGCACAGCAAAGGAAACTATAAACAAGACCAAAAGACAACCCTCAGAGTGGGAGAAAATATTTGCAAATGAAGCAACTGACAAAGGATTAATCTCCAAAATTTATAAGCAGCTCAATAACAAAAAAACAAACAACCCAATCCAAAAATGGGCAGAAGACCTAAATAGATATTTCTCCAAAGAAGATATACAGACTGCCAACAAACACATGAAAGGATGCTCAACATCATTAATCATTAGAGAAATGCAAATCAAAACTGCAATGAGATATCACCTCACACCAGTCAGAATGGCCATGATCAAAAAATCTAGAAACAATAAATGCTGGAGAGGGTGTGGAGAAAAGGGAACACTCTTGCACTGCTGGTGGGAATGTGAATTGGTACAGCCACTATGGAGAACAGTATGGAGGTTCCTTAAAAAACTACAAATAGAACTACCATATGACCCAGCAATCCCACTAGTGGGCATATACCCTGAGAAAACCATAATTCAAAAAGAGTCATGTACCAAAATGTTCATTGCAGCTCTATTTACAGTAGCCCGGAGATGGAAACAACCTAAGTGTCCATCATCGGATGAATGGATAAAGAAGATGTGGCACATATATACAATGGAATATTACTCAGCCATAAAAGGAAACGAAATTGAGCTATTTGTAATGAGGTGGATGGACCTAGAGTCTGTCATACAGAGTGAAGAAAGTCAGAAAGAGAAAGACAAATACCGTATGCTAACACATATATATGGAATTTAAAAAAAATGTCATGAAGAACCTAGGGGTAAGACAGGAATAAAGACACAGACTTACTAGAGAATGAACTTGAGGATATGGGGAGGGGGAAGGGTAAGCTGTGACAAAGCGAGAGAGGCATGGACATATATACACTACCAAACGTAAGGTAGATAGCTAGTGGGAAGCAGCCACATAGCACAGGGAGATCAGCTCAGTGCTCTGTGACCACCTAGAGGGGTGGAATAGGGAGGGTGGGAGGGAGGGAGATGCCAGAGGGAAGAGATATGGGAACATGTGTATTTGTATAACTGATTCACTTTGTTATAAAGCAGAAACTAACACACCATTGTAAAGCAATTATACTCCAATAAAGATGTAAAAAAAACCCAACAAAACAAACAAAACAAACGTAGCCACGAAGCTCAAGTATCACAGATAAGAACTTTTCTTATGCATCTGTCGCGTTCTTCGTTTTTCTTCCTATTGCAATAACCAGGCAGCAACACAGAGCGGTGATGATTCACAACTACATTCCAAGGCTCTGAGTGCAGGAAGTTATGGCTCATTTGATGTTATCAGTTAGCTGGGGTGGGGGGGTAACCAGATCTAATAAAAACACATAGGACGAAAGTTCTAAATTCCTTTCAGAAGGAGTGCTCTCACTCTAAGCATCGCAGGACCTGTGTAAATTGCTCCTGCAATGTGTCTATGTGAGACTCACAGAAATACTGTAGGAGAGAGATGGCCTGTTCGTAACTCTCAGCCAGGGCTACGATGTTCATCTCTAGCAGATGCAGAGCAGATGAGGGCTCCCAGTGAGTTGATGTTGTTGGAATGAAGATGCGAAGAGGATGGCGCCCAAAGCATAGGAGTCAGAGATAGACGGGCTGTCTCTTCGCTTCCCCACCTCTGTGTGCCTCAGTCTGTCTTCAGTAAATGGGGAGGCTCACCCTTTCCCCTGCCTTACAAAAGTCCAGCCTTAGAAAAGTCCAGCCTTAGAAAAGGCAAAAATAAATGATGCCCATGGAAATGCTTAGAGTTGTTTGGGGAGGAAGCGGGTTGTGTTAGATTAAGTATGGTATTGTCTCTCCTGAGAGGCCTAATCCTCATAAGGGAACAGGACAAAGCTCTGTGGTTTGTCACCTGATCCTCCTTAGGGTAAAGCTAAGTCTGAGGGTCGGTTCCCATTCTAGGAGATTTGGAACACCCACAGCCTTGGGAGGGCATTGTGAATGTGCCTGAACTCCTAGAATACTGGTCCTGGAAAGGGTCCGAAGATCACTTCCCTCATTCTATAGACACAGAAATGAAGGCCCAGAGAGGTGAAGGGGCTTCTCCGAGGTCACACAGCTACTCCCAAATCCAGGGCTTCAGTTGACAAGCCCAGAGGCCCAGAGAGGTGAAGGGGCTTCTCCGAGGTCACACAGCTACTCCCAAATCCAGGGCTTCAGTTGACAAGCCCAGAGCCCTTTTCACAGACCTTCTCAAAGTGGGGTCCTCTGAGATTGCATGTAGCAAAAGAGGACTGCAGAATCACCTGATGTGTATACAGGGGCGCCAGGGAGGTGGCGGTAGCGGTGAGGAGAGTTGTTCAAATGCAGATTCCTGGGTCCTACCCCAGACCTACTGAATCAGAATCTTTGGGATCAGTACCTGAGAATCTGTATTTTAGCATGAAGCTACTCTTACACAGCCCTGCTTTATTTCAACAAAACCTTGAAGTGTTGCTTCTAAATGACCTATGTAGAGTGGCGACACTTTATAGACAGTCTCCTAGAGAATATGGAAAGAACACATGCTATTAGTTGCCACCAGACAATGCCATGCCCTCAATTAGTGACAACGTATGACAGTCTGCCTCATGTCCTGTAGGCCACGGTCATACCCTTGAATGTTCTGAACAATCAAAACATTTGGGAAACAAACACAACTCATGTGGTCCAGTCCCTTTAAGAGCCTCTCTTCCCCTGGGTTCTGGAATGGGTGTGCTCTCCTCGGCAGGTCACTCCCACTTTATCTTACTGTCCCCGCCACCTCTCTGAGACATCTCCCTTCATACACGTGTCTCTGGCCTGAAAGCAGATGGTTTCTGATACAGGGCTGAACCCACCCCTCCCTTAATCAACCAGAAGTGCTCTGGCAAGTCCATGGGAGATAAATATAGCTGAGATCTTCCCTGTAAGAACCTCTTGGGAGGTTAAATATGGTGTGTGAACAAGTGATGGAATTGCTAGCAGCTTCCACTTAATGCCCATAAAGGGCCCTTTGCACAAAGACATCAGCTGTGCCGGGCACTTCCAAGCAGAGTTAATCTGAAAGGGAAAACCTCTGAACCCGGGTGGATCCCTGGTTACTCCATAATGGCTTGAAGCTTAGGGAGGATTTGTCTCTTGGGTGCCCGTGCACCTGATTGCTCCCCGTGTGCCTCCCAACAGGTCCTCACCTGGCTCCAGACGGCTCTGCTGGGGTTAGAGCCTTTGCAGCGTCCTCCTCTGCCCAGGCAGCACCAGCAAAGATGGAGCCAGATTTCAAGAGGGGCCCCATCAGGGAGAACCACTCATTAAAAGACAACCTTCACGTCAGCAAAAACCCAAGGTGGAGCAAAAGAGGACTGCAGAGCTTTCCTTCGGTCTGCATTTATTTTTTAAAAAAGGTATTTTGGGGACTTCCCTGGTGGCGCAGTGGTTAAGAATCCACTTGCCAATGCAGGGGACACGGGTTCCAGCCCTGGTTCAGGAAGATCCCACATGCCTCAGAGCAACTAAGCCCATGTGCCACAACTACTGAGCCCGTGTTCCACAACTACTGAAGCCAGCACACCTAGAACCCATGCTCCGCAACAAGAGAAGCCACCACAATGAGAAGCCCATGCACCGCAACGAAGAGTAGCCCCTGCTCGATGCAACTAGAGAAAGCCCACGCACAGCAACAAAGACCTGACACAGCCAAAAATAAATAAATATATTTTTAAAAGGTAGTTTTTAGGCTTAAAAGGAGAGGTAGGAAAGGACTGTTATTTGAATTTCTCTGAAATTTGCTTTAGAAAACAAAACCAGAGGCTCCAAGGAAGCAGGAGCCAGGTGTCCCCCAAACTCAGCTCAGCGTCTAGCAGCTAAGACGGTGCTCAAAAATGATGTGTCAAATGAATAAGCCTCTATCTGGGTGTGACCACTGGCGGTATGGCCACTTCTTGCTGAGTGTCATTCATTGACACCATGGTGACTGAACCATGGTCCAGGGTAGACTTCTAGACTCAGAAACCCGCTTTTGTTGGTGCCTTGAGAGTATTCTGATTTCTCAGGGGCTGATTCGTATTTATCAGAGTCCCAAGATTAATATGTGGAACTGGAATGCCAAGTTACCCAGGAATCACAGAGAGAAATAAATGTGCTGGGGCCTCACATGTCCCCTCTCTGTGCGACAACCCTCCTGCAAACCACAGGTGACCAGATGGTGACCTGGTGGGCAGAGAGCCAGAACCAGGGGAACTAGGAGAATCAGACGTTTCATGGTAACAAGATAAGTAACAGGGCTTTATACAGCCATTCAGCCAAAGGCACAGCCCTGCCATCAGCACTCACGGCCCCTGTGTGTCCTGGCATCAGGCAGGCTGTCATAGGAGGGGCCACTGAGGCTTTGCAGAGGCTGCATCTTTCTTCATCTCTACACAGACAGGTGTCGCTGAGGTTTCCATCTGTGACGCTCCTTTTACTTCCAGATTTCAAGACCATTTCTGACCAGCCCATTCTTTTCCCCCATCCCCCAGTTTTATAGAGATATAATTGACATAAACACTGTATGAGTGTAAGGTGTACACATAATGAGGTACATATGTTGTGAGAAGGTTACCACAATAAGTTTAGTTAACATCCATCACCTCATACGGTTACAAAACTTCTTTTCCTCGTGATGGGAACTTTTAGGATCTATCTCTTAGCAACTTTCTGGTTGAGAGTCCGCCTGCCGATGCAGGGGACACGGGTTCGTGCCCCGGTCCGGGAAGATTCCACATGCCGCGGAGCGGCTGGGCCCGTGAGCCATGGCCGCTGGGCCTGCGCGTCCGGAGCCTGTGCTCTGCAACGGGAGAGGCCACAGCAGTGAGAGGCCCGCGTACCGCAAAAAAAAAAAAAAAAAAAAGCAACTTTCAAGTATACCACACAGCAGTGTTAACTGTCGTCGTCATGTTTTACATCACATACCCAGGACTTATTTATCTCATAACTGGAAGTTTGTACCTTTTGATCCCCTTCCTCCAATGCCCCTCTCCCCCACCTCCAGGAACCACAAATCTGTTCTCTTTTTCTATGAGTTAGGTTTTCTTAGATTCCACATCTAAATGAGATCATACCGCATTTGTCTTTTTCTATTTCATTTAGCAGAATGCCTTCAATGTCCACTCTTTGTTTTTCTTTAATTGAAATATTGTTACTTTCAATCCATTATCAGTCAGATTTTAGGAACCTGGACGTCCTCTTCTCTCTTTCAGGTGACAGCCCACCTCTGATGTACTGTGTGCAGACTTGCGACACACTCAGAAGAAAGCTAAATTTCCCTCATTGCCAAAGTGGTGAGGGTTATCGTTCTGTAGGCCCCCAAGTACTAACTGACAGCAATTATAAATCAGATTTCTAGATAGAAGATCAGTTTAGGGATTTTTCTTTTACCTTTCTACCCCTACCCCTCTCAGCGCCATGGGTATATTACAAAGAGCTTAGATGGATGACGGTGGAAACCTCCAATGTCAGCTAAGAAGGCCATTACTACTGAGGAATTCACTAGTGGGGACTGTCTGCACTGCCTGAGGAGCTCTGGTTTCATTTAGGAATAGAAATGTTCAGCCCGTGAGATCCAGCACATGGCAACAATCAAAGCACCACCCGGAAGTCAAGAGGAATAGAAAACAGTAGAATCAGAAGGAAGTGACGGGGCTTCCCTGGTGGCGCAGTGGTTGAGAGTACGCCTGCCGATGCAGGGGACACGGGTTCGTGCCCCGGTCCGGGAAGATCCCACATGCCGCGGAGCGGCTGGGCCCGTGAGCCATGGCCGCTGAGCCTGTGCGTCCGGAACCTGTGCTCCACAACGGGAGAGGCCACAACAGTGAGAGGCCCGCATACAGAAAAAAAAAAAAAAAAGAAGGAAGTGACGATCAGAGAGCACATAGGACCATGGTCAGTGCTCGCGGGCACTTGATGTTCGTTGACTGACGGCCTGACAGACTGAATGAATACCTAAATAATCCCAGCGCCTCATTATACAGAGGAGGAATTGAAGCCACAGGGGAGGTTAATTTGCTGAGTCATACAGCTGAGCAATGGCACCTGGGCTTATAGGGGATCTGAGTCTCAGCTCTGTGCTCGTGTTATCACAATGATGGCAACTGGGTAAATCAAGGAGAGCTGGGGTGGAGAGGAGGAAATAGGGAATCATAAAAGAGTAAAATGATTTAAAATACAGGCATACCTCGCTTTGCTGAACTTTGCTTTACTATGTTTCGCAGATAACTGCGTTTTTTACAAATCGAACGTTTGTGGCAACCCTGCATTGTCAGATGATGGTTAGCATGTTTTACTAATAAAGTATTTTTAAATGAAAATGTGTACTTTTTTTTGGCCTAATGCTATTGCGTACTTAATAGACTACAGCATAGTGTAAACATGACTTTTATTTTTTACTTTTTGTTAAATTTTTATTGGAGTATAGTTGATTTACAGCGCGTTAGTTTCAGGTGTACAGCAAAGTGAATCAGTTGTACATATACATATATCCACTCTTTTTTAGATTCTTTTCCCAAATAAGCCATTACAGAGTATTGAGTAGAGTTCCCTGTGCTATACAGTAGGTCCTTCTTGGTTATCTATCTTATATATAGTAGTGTGTATATGTCAATCCCAATCTCCCAATTTATCCCTCCCCCTGTGAACGTAACTTTTATATGCACTAGGAAACCAAAAAAATTCATGTGACTTGCTTTATTGCAATACTTGCTTTATTGTGGTAACCTGGAACCAAATCTGCAGTATGTCCAAAGTATTCCTGTAATTATGGAAGAGGAACCCAACCAGCATCAACCTCAAAGTTTGCCCCTGTCCTGCCTTCACACTCTTTCCTCCTTCCTCCCTTCCATCCAGCGTCTTCCTGGACGCTTTCAACTTCCTCTTGCTTCCACCTTCAGGCTCTCCCCTCTATATCCCCTGGAGTCGACATGTATGCATCCCATACTAAATAAAACCCTCACTAGATCCAGCTCCCTTCAAAACATGGCCTTGTTTCTCTTTACTTTTTACCATCCAGCTCCTTAAACAAAAGAAACTAGACGTGCATCGTCCAGCGTGGTAGTCACTAGCTTCATGAAGCATTTGAAGCGTGGCTGGTCTAAACTGAGATGCGCCGTGAGTATGAAGCATACACCAATTTCAAAGACAGTATGAAAGAAGAATGTAAAATATCTCATCATAATTATTTTGAATAAGTTGGAATAAACAAAATATATTATTAACATTAATTTTCCCCGTTTCTTTCAACATTTTTTTTCAACATTATTAATGTGGCAACCAGAAAATTTAAAATTACATTTGTGGCATGCGTTGTATTTCTATTGGGCAGTGCTGGTCTAGACTCTGCTTCAAAGCATTTAAAGACCATCTTGAACACAAAGTGCAATGTTCATAAAATTAAAACGGGTGTTGAGTCTATGGAAGAGGTTGTGTTCTCAAACCATCATTTTCAATAACCTTTTAAGTGAGGAAACGCAGAGGTTGTGTGTGACATGGGAAATCATGATGGAATTAACGTGGTGACCCACTTGTTAATCAGGGAACTTGACCCTGAAAGGATAGGAATGATACAGCTAATGTTGGTTCAGGCTTTATGCCTCTCATAGGACATCCTGGCCTTCTTAACATCCTCAGAAGCTGTTTGAGGATGTGCCTTCCTGAGGACAGCTTAGCACCTTCTGGGACCTAACAGGAATGCCCATGGGGGGCATTTGATGCCCCACGGTGGAGAAGGAAGAGTGCGGAGTCAGCATGGAGTTAGTGGAAGACCTGGGCCCAGATGCTAGCTCAGCATGACCTCATAGAAGTCACCAACACTCTAGGTTTCCTCCTTGGTGCAATCTTTGTGCTGTAGCATAGTGCTTTCTCTGGAGTTCCTATCTTTCTGTTTTACACGTAGAACTGGGGAGGCCTTGAGGAAATGACTGGAGATCTTTAAGCCTCCATTTACTGTTTGTAAGATGGAGACTAGGACAGTGCTGTCTTACAGAGTGATGGAGAGTCAACGAGATAATCCATGCCTAGTGGATGCCCAATAAACGTTAAGAACAAATAAAAGCTTAAAAACTGAAAGGGATCTTAAAGGTCACCCAGTTCAACTCCCACCCAAACTCCAGGATGCCCTTATATTTCCCCTGATATCTGGCCTCCCCTTGTTCACTGCCAATGGAGGGAACCTCACTGTCTCACAGGGCAGAACTTGCTTGTTTGTTTTTAAATTTTATTTTATTGTGATAAAATATACATAGCATAAATGTTACCATTTTAACCATTTTTAAGTGTACAGTTCTGTGGCATTAAGTACATTCGCTTGTTGTTGTATAAACTTCCCAGTTCCAGAACTTTTTCATTATCCCAAACAAAAACTGTACCTATTAAACAATAACCCCCCATTTCCCTGTCTCCCCAGACCCTGGTAACCACTGTTCTTTCTGTCTCTATGAACTAGACTACTCTAGGTATCTCAAGTAAGTGGAATCCTACAGGATTTGTCCTTTTGTGTCTGGTTTATTTCATTTAGCATGATGTCTTCAGGAGTCATCCACGTGGTAGCATGTGTCAGAGCTTCTTTCCTTTTAAAGGCTGTATAATATTCTATTGTACATGCACACAACCTTTTGTTTATCCATTTATCCGCTGATGGATGGTTTTGAATGTCTCCAACCATCAGTTCCTCCACCAAGTGAGCTGAATTGTGCCTTCCTGTGACTTAAACCCATCTGCCCAGCTCTGCCCTTGGGCCAGAGCATCAGACTGGCCTCCTTCCCACAAGAATCCCTGGATGTGAACCAGCAACTCCTCAAAGGCTAAGCAGTATTTCATAATTTCCAGACCCTTTGCCATCGTGGTTTAAATCTTTAGACCCACTTCAACTTGCTGATCTCCTGTTCACAAGGAATCATCCTAAACTGAGCTGATTTGTACTGGGCCCTGGAACTAACCTCCCTTACCTTGACCCTACTCACACAGCCTAAGAATGCATTGCCTTTTCTGGGGGGCAGCCATATTTCACTGATGCCTCTATTGAACACGTTTTATTGGGTGCCTCGTAAGGTGAGGCAATTCAGTTAGCAGTTTAGGGCTTGAGCTCGGGGGCCAGACCTCCTAGGTCAGAATCTGAGATCCATCCCTTACTGTGTACCATTGGGCCTCAACTTCTCAGGGCCTTGTTTCCTTATCTATAAAATAATAATAATGGTAGAACCTGCCTCATTGGATGGCTGTGGAGGTTACATGAATTAGTGCCCGTCAAACATGAGAAGAAGGCATGGCAATCAACAAATGCGCTATTTCTCTGCGCAGGGCACTGTGCCAGGTGCTGGGGGCAGGCAGGCAGCCAGGAAGACCAGCTATGGGCTCTTTGTGGTTCCCAGTCTAGCGAAATGGTTGGACAAGCAAACCATTACATGACAACCAGAATTTATTCATGGGCAAACATGTAATTAAAAGATATGTTTTTAAGTAGAAAGAAACCCCAATTACACTACAGTGTATAAAGTCTTATGAGGAGAGGATTGCAGAGTGAGATGGGGGCACAGCAGGGAGACACCTAACTTACCCTCACTTATTCACTCAGTCATTCATTAAAAATAAATTCGTATTGGTGCAGCCACTATGGAGAACAGTATGGAGCTTCCTCAAAAAACTAAAAATAGAGTTTCCATATGATCCAGCAATCCCATTCCTGGGCATTTATCTGGATAAAACTATAATTTGGAAAGATACGTGCACCCCTCTGTTCATAGCAGCACTATTTACAATAGCCCAGACATGGAAGCAACCTAAATGTCCATTGACAGAGGAATGGATAAAGAAGACGTAGTACATATGTACAACGGAATACTACTCAGCCATAGAAAAAGAATGAGATAACGCCATTTGCAGCAGCATGGATACACCTAGAGATTATCATACTAAGTGAGGTAAGTCAGAAAGAGAAAGACAAATACGGTATGATATCACTTATATGTGGAATCTAAAACATGACACAAATGAACTTATTTACGAAACAGAAACAGACTCACAGACATAGAGAACAGACTGGTGGTTGCCAAGGGGCCATGGGGGAAGGATGGATTGGGAGTTTGGGATTAGCAGACGCAAACTATTATATATATGTATGACAATCACTTTGCTGTACACCAGGAACTAACACAGCATTGTTGATTTACAGCATTGTAAATCAACTATACATCAATAAAATAAATTGATGGGCTTCCCTGGTGGTGCAGTGGTTGAGAGTCCGCCTGCGGATGCAGGGGACACGGGTTCGTGCCCCGGTCCGGAAAGATCCCACATGTCGTGGAGCGGCTGGGCCCGTGAGCCATGGCCGCTGAGCCTGCGCGTCCGGAGCCTGTGAGAGGCCCGCAACGGGAGAGGCCACAACAGTGAGAGGCCCGCGTACCGCAAAAAATAAATAAACAAAAATTGTTTTTAAAAAACAAAAATAAATACTTACTGGGTTCCTACCAGTGTTAGGTACTATTGTTGATTCTGGGAAGTAGCTGTGAACAAGACAAAGATCTCTCTCCTGGGGAGCTTACATTCTACTGGTGGGAGATGGACAAAAACATAATAAATACAAATAAATAATAAAAATTAGATTGTACATTAATAACTACAACTCTACTGTCTATTAGAGGCAGAGCTGGCATGATTCTTTTTTTTTTTTTTTTTTTTTTTTTGCGGTACGCGGGCCTCTCACTGTTGTGGCCTTTCCCGTTGCGGAGCACAGGCTCCGGATGCGCAGACTCAGCGGCCGTGGCTCACGGGCCCAGCCGCTCCGCGGCATGTGGGATCTTCCCGGACCGGGGCACGAACCCATGTCCCCTGCATTGGCAGGCGGACTCTCGACCACTGCGCCACCAGGGAAGCCCCTGGCATGATTCTTGATAGATCATATGTTCTATGTGAGCGACAATTAGCATTTTGGGATGAATCCAGGGCTTTTGACTTGAACAACTAGAAGCAAACCCGTGAAGTCAGGATGCTTCCCAGAGGAAGTGGCATCTAACTGGGGACTGGAAGGACAAACAGTGGCCGTCCAAGTGAAGAGAGCCAGGAAAAACGTCCTGGGAGCTGGAGCTTGTCCCAAGCTGATGGGCAACTACAGCATCATGCGAAGTCTTATCAGTTCAAGAGGGCCTGTCCTGCCTTGCTTGTCCGTAAGGTTCAGGATTTAAGGGCACAATTTTATCAATATGTTTTTAGAGATTTAAAAAAACAACCTTGACTTTTAGCCTTCTGTAAAGCTACTCCTAGTATTGCATCTTCCAAGAGGTTGATAAGTTTGCATTCCATGACTTTTTCCAGTAGTTGATTAAAAAAAATAGTTGAATTGAACTTGGTCGAGGACAGGGTACTGTGTGACACCTCCCTTGCTGGTATTGGCCCCATTAATCAACCTCCTTGGGTAGTACAGCTTACAAATCAATCCAACCATAAAATTATATAACATGGCCTGCATTTCTCCATCTAACTCTGTAGTAACAGCCCTAAGAATCAAATGAGATAAGATATGAGAAAGTGCTCGAAAACTTTCCAGAGGTCTACAAGTTGCCACTATTTAGTATGACTTGGCCACCAAACTTCTGGGAATGAAGAGACATGGAGATTAAGTTAGGACTCTGCTGTCATAGGACAGGTGATTAAAGGACAGAGCAGCCTCTCTGTATTTCCACCTGTATAAATGTGCTACATTGTAATAACCTCACACCTGGGCAAGTGCATAGCCTTTTAAAAGAAACATGCTTTACTTGCACCAAACTGATCAGTTTTGAGAGATGGCTATAGCTCTTGAAGTGACTTTTGTGAATGTGAAGCAAATGGTGAGAATGTGAATTGGTCCTTTTTATGATAATATGGAAAGGAAATCTGTTAACTGTAGCAAGTAGTGTTCATGTCCTGATTTTATATACTTGCATTTATCAAAACATTTTGATAAAAATGTTACAGACTTGCATTTTTGAAAAATAAAAAGAACACTTAAAAAGCAGAATCAACTGCTGATTAAGAGACAGAAAATCTTTGGTGAACATCAGCGTGCTATGAAAAATGTCCATGGCTACTGTAAGAGCTAAAAACATTTGTCAAACACTAACGGGGAAATGACATTTCTGAAGACATAAATACATATACATATATAGAGTGCTATATATATTTTCTTTTTTAATCCTGTAATGTAGGAATTAATGTGCCCGTTTTATAATTGAGAAACTAGACTCAGAGATGCTAAGTAATTTTTCAAAGGACACACAGCTAGATAGTGAGTGGTAAGTCAGGACGTCTGAGTTCAAAGTTCATCTTTTCTGCTATGCTCTGCTTCCTCCTCAATCGATTAAACACATACCTGTTGCTCTCCTGTTATGTGCAGGAATCTGTGCTAGGTTCTGGGCCTACAAAGGAGCATAAACCAGAGATTCGGCTCTCCAGGGCTTAGGGTCTAGATGGGGGACGAAGGTATGTTCTGAAACAAACTACAGTACAAGGAAGTAAATGGTAAATGTCATGTGGGTGAGGTAGTACACACATCCTAGAGAAGTTCAGTGGAGAAAGATGTGTGTGGGCTGCCTGGGTCAGGGAAGGCTTCCTGGAGGAGGGCACATTTTATTTATTCATTTGCATTTATTCATTCGTAGCCTACTCTGTGCCAGCACGGTTCTAGGCACAGGGACAGAGCTGTGAAGATGTGACACCCAATGTCTGTTTCCTTGAAACTTACTCTGTGTGATAGAAACACACACACAGAGAGAGAGAGAGAGAGAGAGAGAGAGAGAGAGAGAGAGTGCAAGAGGAAGAACAAACAAACAAAAAAACAAACAAAGATAAATTAAGAAAGTAATGGGTGCTATACATTTTTTTAAAAAGTGATTGTGGTACTGGTTTAATTTGTTCTCTCTGAGAAAGTGACATTAAAGCTGGTACTTGAAAGACAAGAATCTATCCATGGACTTACATATACTACCAAATGTAAATCCGATAGCTAGTGGGAAGCAGCTGCATAGCACAGGGAGATCAGCTCGGTGCTGTGTGACCACCTAGAGGGGTGGGATAGGGAGGGTGGGAGGGAGATGCAAGAGGGAGGAGACATGGGGATGTATGTATATGCATAGCTGACTCACTTTGTTATACAGCAGAAACTAACACACCACTGTAAAGCAATTATACTCCAATAAAGATGTTAAAAATAAAAAAAAGAATCTGTCCATGGGAAGAGCGGGCACTGGACATTCCAGGCAGGGGGAATATCATCTCCATTCTCCTAAAGAGCGCATCTTCTATGCTCAGCAATCTATTGAATGGTTGGAAATATGGCAGCTATGCTGCCTAGAGGATTGTGATCAACCCGTTCTCAATGATGGTAAGGCTCAGGGTGAAACTCACCTGCGGAATCTGGCAAATGCGGGCGTGTGCTAATGTGCTATGTCAGGGGAACCCGGCCAGAGCGAGCATCGATGACTATTGGTTTTTACAGAGAAGGCATCTGAGATAAGACTAATGACCGCAATAAAGGAGTCTTATCAGTCTCTAGGGTTATTTCAGAGGTGGGTGAATTGAAAAAGTACTGAATGGAACACCTGGGTTTTTATCCCAGTTCTTCCACTATCCACTTCTGTGTCTGTGGACAAGTCACTTTACCTCTTGGACCTCTTTGGTCACCTGTGAGATGGGATTATAGACTATATCATGTTCTAGGTCTCTTCCACTTCTCAGGCTTTGCAACTCCATGCTCCCAAGAAAAGTAGCACCCTGTTTTAGTGTTTGTGACATGTATCAATACTTTGGAAGAAAAGAAAATGTCCCTTTTATCTCTCTTCTCCACCGTCTGTGCTCAGAGCCTCAGGAGCTATGGTGCAACATGGTTTAATTTCCTGGAACTCATGAATGTCTGTAGCATTTTAATGTTATTATATAGGAATATGGAGCTCCTTTGAAGGAAACTCTTACTACTGTAATAAATATTGATCATTTACTCAATTTACATCCTCAAAGAACTTGAGGCAACATAACTATAATAATAAATAGAAGGTTGGGAGAGCCAGGAAGGAGGCGTGAAAGAGTGACAGGGTTCAGCTCACTTCCTGAGGGTCAGAGAAGACTTCCTGGAAGGGGAACCATCTGAGCTGAGAAATGAGTACCTGTGACAGGTGGGGCATGGACGGCAAGGGTAGGCTATAAGTAGGACGACCATATCCTAGTTTCCCCAGGACGGTCTCAGTTTCTACCTCTGTCCTGGTGTAATTCTCACCAGTGTCCCTTGTCACTCTCAAAAAGCATCCCAGTTTGGAAGATAAATTACACAGTCGCCGTAGCTATAAGTGACACTCTCTCAGAGGCCTGAATCTCCCCATGGCTGACAGGATCTGAGAGAAGAAGAGAGAAGCCAGGAATGACTGTAAACTTGCCAGTCGGTTGCCTGGTAAAACAGAGGTAAGATACAGGAAAAAGTAGCCTGAGAAGGAGTTGTCAACTAGGAGGAAAGATTATGAATTCAGTTTTAGATTGGACAGATAGAGCTGGAAGGCACAACACTGGGTCCAACTCTTCCTTTTGAAGATAAAGGGACGCAGGCAAAGGATATGAGTCAGGACTGGAACCTGGGCTTTTCCCGCGACAGCCTGCAGCTCTAGCCTCTCACCACCACCACCCACCCCCGTCTTGAGCTCAACAGTTTCCCTCCAATATTCATGTCTGCTCGGAACCTGTGCCCTTATTTAGAAATATCTTTGCAAATATAAGCAAGCTAAGATGAAGTCATCCTGGCGTAATCCAATGACAGGTGCCAAGGAACGTCGAGGATTGCAGGGGAGCCGCCAGAAGCTAGGAAGGGGCAAGGAAGGATCCTCCCTTAGAGCCTTTGGAGGGGGCATGGCCCTGCCAACACCTTGATCTTGAACTTCTAGCCTCCAGAGCCGTGAGAGAATATACTGCTGTCGTTTCAAGCTGCCCGTTTGTGGTGTTTTGTGACAGCAGCCCTGGGACACTGATCTACCATCTGAGCTTCACATGGAGCTGAGAGGTATGAGAACATATGGGGCTGGAGTGCAGAGGAGTGGTCAGGATTGAAAACAGAGCCTGGGCTGGGAACGGGAACGTGGGAATGGAAGCGAGGACCAAAGGGAAGAGAAGAAAGGAGCTCTGAGGACAGACTGTCAGGAGGAAGGAGAGGCCGAGGAGGCACAGGGTGCTGCCTGAAGGGCAGGAAGAGAGCGGAAGTGAGGGAGGAATTCCTGAGGAGGCGGGCTTCAGAGGTTCCTGCCAGGAGAGGCGGGCTGATCCGGCAGTGAGATCATTGGTGACCTTTTCAAGAGCTCCTTTCAAAAAGTGCAGGAGTGAAGAACTTAGGGGTAAGACGGGAATAAAGACACAGACCTACTAGAGAATGGACTTGAGGACATGGGGAGGGGGAAGGGTAAGCTGGGACAAAGCGAGAGAGCGGCATGGACATATACACACTACCAAACGTAAAATAAATAGCTGGTGGGAAGCAGCCGCATAGCACAGGGAGATCAGCTCGGTGTTTTGTGACCACATAGAGGGCTGGGATAGGGAGGGTGGGAGGGAGGGAGACGCAAGAGGGAAGAGATATGGGGGTACTTGTATATGTATAGCTGAGTCACTTTGTTATAAAGCAGAAACTAACACACCATTGTAAAGCAATTATACTCCAATAAAGATGTTATTTAAAAAAAAGTGCAGGAGTTAGAAACCGGGAAGGCTTCAGGAGTGAATGCCTTGTAAGGAGGGATGGCCAGGGGCGATCATTCTTTCTGGGGCTTCAGAATGGAGGAGAGAAATAGGGCAATAGCTTAAGGCGGGGAACAGGGAAGAGGGATTTTATTAGGCTATGGAGGATTGAGTATATTTGTGGAAAAAGGTGAGGAAAGGGAAAGATGACAGATGCAAGCTCTTTTGGTGGGTGGCTACGGATGGCCCAAGGTCACCCATGCAAACACACAGATGTGGCACACCCTACCCACAATTCAGCCACTGCTTGGCCTCCACTGGGGCCTCAGGGCTCCTCTGCTACCCATTCCGTCCACCTCTGGGGCCTTGAGACATCTGCTAGGTGATGGGTTCTTGAGTGAGAGTGGGAATGACCACAGTGCAGAGACCCTGATGTGAGGAGGGTATGGCTGGCATCGTTGGGTCTCATCTGTGAAAGTGCAGGGGGCAGCTGCCATGGAGGATAGCACACGCATCCACAGGACAGGAGTCAGGGTGGGGGGTGGCTGTCGCACAGCAGGGGGGCCCAGCCCTATCACAAGGGACTCAGCAGCAGAGTCTGCAGCAGTGCGAGCCCGGCAGGCTTCTGGGAGGCAGAGCTGGGCAACACTCCTCTCTCAACCCGCTGATTAAACTACCAGCTCGGACCCTCTCTTGTCACCACCTTTCATAAAAGGAAGCCCCGTAAACTGAGGCAGCTCTGCCTTCTCTGTGCCTGGTGGCCCACCCCCCCATCCCTTCCTTATTTGATGGGGGTCTCTGGAGGGAGGCTAGCTTTTGGCCTCCATTTCTTCTGTCTAAAGGAGGGACTCATCCCTAAGGATGAATCACAGATAGAGCCTTTAGGGAACACAGTGCTGTCTTTAGGAAAGCAAGAGGTTCTGGGATTATAGGGTCAGATGTGTAAATGAGGGAGACACCCTGTATGTCTAGAGGCCCGCGCAGCCCTTCCAACGTATACACTTGACTTAAAGATAACGCAGATGTGGAGGAGTTCACATTGTGAAAAACAAAGGCAAAATGCACACCCCACCTGGTACCCAGCACACGATGATCTAGGAGACATCACACCAGCTGCAGTCCCTCCATGGTCCGGGCCTCCCTTCTGTTAGAGGAATTCTGGGGCTCCAGGGGGAGACACAGCATTGGCTAAATTCTGGGTAGGGTGTTAATATATCTGTGTGTTGCATGGGTGGGCAGGTGGATGCCAGGGTTTAAGTAATTATTGTGAAAAAGGTAGGATTTTGGAGGAAGCCTGGACCTCTTAACTCTATACTCTTAACTCCTTTCTGTCCTCTTTCCTCCCAACACCCCCAAATTATATATACTTCACCACGAGCTTCTATTCTATTTTTTTCTGTATTTCATTCACCATGTGTTAAGTGGCAGTGCCCATGGTAAGCAGGTGAGGAAGCATGCCAACCAAAAGGGCCAGAGCCACATAGCTGCTAAATGGTGCAATCTGGGCTTGAACAGGTCCATGACTCCAACTCAAGTGCTCTTCCCCCTACACCCTCTGTAACTTCCCGTTTCTAGGCGGAGCTTGACTCCCAGCTGGGCTAAAGCAGCATGATGATGTCTTCAGAACTTCAACATTCGGGAACTTTATGTAAGACTCGGCTGGAACCAGCAAGTCATTCTGAGTCTCCTGGTTTACCCCACAGGGCAGGATCTCCGTTCTGCTCCTGGGTCCTTCCAGTGCTGCCTCCTTGTTGGCAGTGTGGTCAAAGCACTGGGTTATGGTGTCTGGGGTCTCACCCCTCCTTGCAAGCAGGCCTTCCTCAGAGATCTAAGACCACGTCTGGCTGCTGCATTCTGACATCTAGGGAAGCCTCCTTCATTATGATGCCCATTTGCTACTATACAGAATATTGTTGGATGGGAAGGAAGAGCTGAAACCTAGGCGGGGACTCCAGAGATGATTCTCAGACCCACACCTCCAAATTGGCTTCCCAAGGGAACCTCCACCACATCCTCAAAGGTGAAGGCCACCTGTGGAAGCTATGGTGCTGCCACCATCCCTGCTGCCACTCCCACTGCCACAATTGCCTCTCAACATTCATGAACTTGGTGTCCAGACCCTGCAATGCTATTGTAACAGGCAAGCCACTGCCCACCCCAACTGCTCCTAACCCTATGATTTCACTAGGCAGCGTATAACTTCAAAGCAGCAGGAAGGTGGTCTCTATCTGCTTTCCACTTCCCAGACCTCCCTAGTTCACCTAACTGGCAGAATATAAATTATATCTAGACTCCTAGTTGCAAAGGAGTCTGAGAAATGTGGTTTCAAATTTTCTGGTCACTACAGTACAAGGAGAAGTTTAAGGTGGACGCTGAGGGCCAAACCACCATATATATTGGTGAGAAAAAATATTGAATATTCAAAATAAATATTCCAAAGATTTTCTAAATGCTTCTGGCTTAACGTTTGTTTAATGAAATTTAAAAAAAGTCTTAGGTACCTGAAGATTATGGGCATGTTCACAAGTGCCAAGAGTCCTCTTAACCATCCACAAGCTTACTTTTCTCCACCACTATCACCATTGCAGAGTTCAGGGGGTTTCTCATCCGTTGGGAGATTAGATCCGAAAAAGAATGATCCATTTTCATTCTTTCCATTTTTTTCAATTATAGAAACAATACAAGCATTGTTTGTCTGAAAAATATAGTAAAAATACCTCTAATCCTATGTCACTATCACAATAACCACTTCACTCTTTTCCTCTGCATATTTACATCTTTGTGAATGTAATGTTCATAGAATTTTGTTTTGTTTTTTCACATAACATTGCATCATAATTATTTCCCATGTCGTTGCGTAGCCACAATTTTAATGGCCCCATAATATTTCATGAATACAGGTATCATAATTTGCTCAGCCAATGTTCTCTAGTTGAACATTTTGGTTGTTTCCAATTATTTATTACTATGAATAATGCTTTGAAGAGCGTCATGCATATTCAGACAGTTGTGTCACATTCCCTGAAGTGGGACGATGAGTTAATATGTACTGGTTAAAGGGTATCCATTTTTACACGAGTATCAACAGGTTTTGACCAACGTTTCTTCAAAATCACCTCTGGCAAAAGCAATTACTAAATTGTTCTCCAGCAATTACTAAATACAGAGCGTGTTTCTACCTAGCCCATCCTTAGCACCGGTCTTGGGAGCAACTTTTGGCAGCTACCAAAATTGGGGAAATGGTGCCCTTGGCTATGAAGACTCTATTGACATCACTGAATCTCAAATCCCAGAGAGCTGCCTGGGTTGTTATGACCCAAATCTTGGGACCAGGGTGAGGCCAAAGAGGGTGTGCAGCATCTTCAGGGTCTCCTGCACCTTTTCATATCTCAAGGCACAGCTTTTCTGACCAGAGAAGCCTTCTTTGGATAAGGTGCAGTAAAAGTTGATCAGCTCCAGCCAAATCTTAAGCCCAGAACATGCACATTTAGATGTGCAGATGCCATGCTTTCAGGGAGCCTTAGATAAACAGGCAGGTTACTCCCCTACTTTTTGATTACTCCCCCTTCCCCCAGATGGAGAAAGACAATATTATTTAGGTTAAAATAAAACAGTCTGGGTTACACTTTATTTAAGAAGATAGCTTGGGATGAGTTTAAGATCGAGAAGACCAGAGTCTTTAAAGATAGGCAGATGCAATCCTGCACGATTTCACTCTCTTGGCCACTTTGCACCCTACTGTGAGACCAGGCTTCTAAAGTCCCTCCAGCCCCAGGAAAACGTGCTGAAGGCGCCTACTCAGAAGGGCTCCATCCTGGTGACTACTTATTGCCCGGTCCAGGGCAGGGTGGATTTAGCCTCTTGGTGAGAATAAGGAGGCACAAGTTTTGCTCTATGTATTATGTGTTTTCAGTGAGACAGAAAAATTCGAGTAAGTGGCCGTTCTCCTCAACGAAGCAGCCTGGCACAGCATCTTGAGTTTTCACTTTGTTCCCTCCACGGGACATGCTCTCGAGCTGCACAAAAGGAGGTGCACCCCTCATATCGCGCAGTGGGTCCTCAATTCTAGAATTCCACTCCACCTCCACGTGTGCCTCCACCCCTCCCCTCCTCCAGCCACCATAACTGCTCCATAAATGACATTCGCAGCAACTTCCCCCCTCCAGGCCTGAGGAATGCCAAAGCTTGCTGAGCAATACTGTTTGCAAAATCCCCGGCTCTGGGGGCAGATTTTCCGCTGCTCCGAATCTCCCTCCAGCCTCAAGCATTGCCCAATCCCTACGGTCCGGCTGACCCTCCCCAGCGACTGCCCCAAACCAGGCAGCACCACCCCAACAGGAGGTAAGACAACTTCCCGGGACACCCCAACGTCTCCTTTCGCCCCCATCCGGTAGCTTGGAAATTTGCACTGGGCAGTGACGTCACACTGGGAGGCGGGTCCCCACTGTCCCGCACACCAATGGTGCGGCCGCGGCCGGCCTCTACTTTCCCAGTGATTGGTGCCCCTCTGCTCCACCCCAGCCCGCCATGGCGTCAGGCGCCGCAGCACCCGGGAGGTGGTTCCCACTTTAAAGAAGTGAAGTTTTTCGCCCCCTCCCCCTCCCCGCCCGCCTCCTGCAGCCTCCCGCGCCCAGCGGAGCCGGCGGATGGAGCTACGCTGCGGCGGCGTAGGGAGCCAGGCTGGAGGGCGCAGGATGGATGGGGACAGCCGAGATGGCGGCGGCGGCGGCGGCTGCAAGGACGCCGGGTCGGAGGACTATGAGAACCTGCCGACCAGCGTCTCCTTATCCATCCACATGACAGCCGGAGCGATGGCCGGGATCCTGGAGCACTCGGTCATGTACCCGGTAGACTCAGTGAAGGTGAGGCGCGAGGGGACTTTAGGGACGGAGCGAGCGGAGAGGAGAGCGCGCGCGCGTGCGTTTGCATCCCGCGCAGGAGCAGCCTGGATGCAGCTCTCCGAAACCGCGCTCTCCTCGGGGCCGCGGCGCCCCGGGTCTCCTGGGTCTCACCGGGAGTTGGCGCGCGTAGCCGGGGCGCCGAGGAGCGCGCTGCGCAGCTCCTTCCGCTGTGCGCCTGGGCCCTGGGGGCACCCCCCGCGCCCACGAGGGTGCCCCAGCCGGCGCCCCGCTCCGCCGCTCCCGCCGAGTTCCCGGCCCGGGCTGCTGGCGGCGCTGCGGCCGGCGAGGAGGAGTGGCGAGCGCCGCTGGCCTCGGTGGTGGCGGCGGGGTTCCCGAGGGAGGCGGCCAGTGCAGCTTTGCACAGTCTTACCACTGTCTGGCCACGCGATCGGAGAGTTTGCGGTCCCGGGTCGTTGCGGCTCCAGCTGGCGCTCCCGGTGTCCAAGCCGTGGCGAGCGGCGTCCGCCGGCCGGTGCCGGGTGGCCGAGGCTGCCCACACGTGCGCTGTCCCGGAGGGACCCGCCGCCGGGAGCGCTAACCACGCTCGCGCCGAGGAACGTGTCCCCGGTCCGGCCGGCCGGCCCGGCCACCCGCCCTCCGGCTGTCGAGCCGCTGAGAGGCAGTAAGACTTGCAGTGACATTTGCCTTCTCATTTTGTTGCAGGGAGGCGGGCAGGCAGGGAGAGCGTGTGCTATACAGCCTTTCTTACGGTTTGTGTAATAGAGGGTCAGTTGGCCCGGTACTTCCCGGGTAGTTTTAAATGCATTTCTGTAAGGAGGCAGTTTTAGCCAGGCGGATTTTGCCTGAGTTGACCTCAGTCAGCCTGTTCAGGATACCGAATGGCTAGGGGATAGAGTGCTGAGGGGGAATAATACTAGTACTGACACATCGCACTTTTGTGGGCAGAACTCATCTAAAACACACAGCAACCCTGGGGATTAACAGATGAAGGAACCGTGGCACAGAGAGGTGAACAGATTAGGCTGCCCGGGCTCATGAGCCACTGTATCCTCCGACTCCAGCCTCAGTGTGTTTTGGGAGATTTGGGGACCTCTCCGGGTGGCAGTTATCTTGGAAGGCAGGCCCTGCAGAGTTCCCCAGTTAGCATCTGTATCTTGTTGCTGATGCTGGCCCCATGTGAGTGGCGTGAAGGCCAGAATGTCTAATGCAGAGGGTTTTCCCTGCCCTGGGCAGCTCTCAGAGCTGGCAGTCAGGGGCTGGACAGACACGGGTCCAGAGAGAAGACCATGGGCATTGGCAGTAAGGTGAGCCCAAGTCTTATATTGTGCTGCTGGGACTGAGCCATCACCCCTTCTCTCCCTCCGACATCCCAGTGGGGAATTAAGGGAATGGTCCTTGCCTGCCACGGTTACAGAGGCCACAGGGAGATCTTGTCTTTTAGGTTTCCGAAGCTGCTCCAGGAAAGACCCTGGACAGATACCAGGTGGCATTTGTGTAGGAAAGAATCCCTCACATGTAATAACATTCCCCATGTTTGAAGTTGTTGTCTCAGGGGCCTTGGACAGAGTGTGGGAAAGTTAGGAGCAGGGAGATGTTATTTGAGCAGGCACCAGACCCACTGGGTCGTGGAGATGAATGTTCCAAGGACCTGTACCACTTCTGAGGCCCTTGGCCTCTGCTGTGAGTTTGGTTCAGGGCATCATTTTAGCTTATCTTTAGGATTAGGAATAGTCAGTCGTGCCTTTTGAGCTCCCTGTGACACTCTGAAGAGGCATTAATCTCACGTGTTTAAATGTTGTGATCTGTGTTTAGTTTCCTCCCTGCCCCTCCTTCTGCCCCATGGACGCTGGTCTGTTTTGATCCATTTGTCACTGTGTACTTAGTATTACTTTCCGTAGCGGTTGGTTTTCACCTGTGACCAGGTTAACGTGGTGTGTATGATCGAAGGAGCTGGTCTTACTGTCCTAGGCAAGTCATTCTGTGGGGCTTGACTGTAAAATGAAGGCTTGGGTTAACTAACCAGGAAGGTTTTCTTGGTTCTGCGATTATAATCCTAGCTCTGAATAATGACCCTTAGGGGTTCTTCTGGTTTTGAGCATGCAGGTTTGGCTTTAAAGCCCCTCTTGTTTTTTGGCTACAACTTTCTTGGATTACTCTTTTCACTTTGCAGCAGGGATGAAAGGCACAGAGTTAAGTGGTATGAGCCCCGCTGTGTGACCCCAGTGAGGCTGTGGCAGAGTGCCAACGTGTGCCAAGACCAGCATGGTTGTCATGTGTCCAACATGAGATATGCTTCAGTCACGGGAATGCTCTACTTGGGGAGACCTTCACTGTGTTCTTCTTAAATATTTGGGAAGATGAAGACTGTGAGTAATTGAATCAGGAGCCCTGGGCTGGGGTTCAAGCCCGGCCCCTAACTTGTTTCATGCCTTAGGCACTGTTCTGTGTCTTAGTTTTGTCACTAGTAAAACGGAGGCTGTGGACCAGTTCAGCATTTCCCATTTTTAACCTGTCCCCCTTTCTATGAACACAGAACACTCGTCCTCTTTTTTTTTTTTTTTTTTTTTGTGGTACACGGGCCTCTCATGGTTGTGGCCTCTCCCGTTGCGGAGCACGGGCTCCGGACGCGCAGGCTCAGCGGCCATGGCTCACGGGCCCAGCCGCTCCGCGGTATGTGGGATCTTCCCGGACCGGGGCACGAACCCGTGTCCCCTGCATCGGCAGGCGGACTCTCAACCACTGCGCCACCAGCGAAGCCCCCACTCGTCCTCTTTACGTTCTTGAAATTTCAAAAAGTTATTACACCTGAAGCCAAATCAATGTAAGTTGTATCTTGAAAGGGAAAAAAAAAGTTTTCTTTGATTTTATAAGGCACACAGTTTTAACCTGTTCTTGTAAAGTTCAGTGAGAGTGTTGGATGGGCCTGCTTTTTCCAGTTTTTCTCTCCTAGATAGTGTGAACCATGGTGCTCAGGGGTGGTCACTTTCATTTCTGAGCCCAGCGAGCTGTTAGGTTGGGTCATTAAGTGCAAATAGGTCAGCCTTGCTAATGCTTCCCACTGTAACATTACATACATTTTCCCATGAAGTCCCATCCCCCCCACCATGTCACCTTAATGATCTGCATTTTTCAAACTGGGTGGTGACCCATCAGTGGGAGCAACATTTTTTTTTTAATTAATTAATTTTGGGCTGTATTGGGCCTTCGTTGCTGCGTGTGGGCTTTCTCTAGTTGCTGTGAGCGGGGGCTACTCTTCGTTGCGGTACACAGGCTTCTCGTTGCGGTGGCTTCTCTTGTTGCGCAGCATGGGCTCTAGGCGTGCGGGCTTCAGTCGTTGCGGCACATGGGCTTCAGTAGTTGTGGCTCGCGGGCTCTAGAGCGCAGGCTCAGTAGTTGTGGCGCATGGGCTTAGTTGCTCTGAGGCATGTGGGATCTTCGCGGACCAGGGCTCCAACCGGTGTCCCGTGCATTGGCAGGCGGATTCTTAACCACTGCGCCACCGGGGAAGTCCCGGGAGCAACATTTTTAAAAAGCCAGATTGGTGCGAGTACAAAACACGGGCACGTGTGGCATGCGGTAAGGAGCAGTGTCGCTCCATGAAATTCTGCTTGGGTGTGTGTGTGTGTGTGTTCCCTGAGTGGCTGTGTAAAGTGCACTTCTGGCTGGGGATTATGGACAAAAACGTCTGAAAAACACTGAACCTCATAATCACTAGTGCCTCTTGAGCTCCAGCAGTCAACAGCCTGTGATTATTAAGTGGGTGTTTGGAAGACTTTGGGCAACTTTTCTCCTCTTTCCTGTGTCTTCCTCTGTCACTTGTCCCCGCGCTGGTGGCATATGAGTACTCACTCATCCATAAAGGGCCAGGCTGCTGGGACCCCGTACTGGTCCCAGGGGAGCGAGCGAGGGGCCTCCGTAGGGCTCTCGCCAAAGGGTAGCCACGACTTGCTCCTTTCCAACTGGGGCTTTGCAGCCCCTCTACCGTGAGCCTCTCCCTGGTGCTCCAGAGGGGCCAGTGGCGTGGTCGCCTAGACCAGCACTTGGGGTGGATGTGAGAACCCCTGATCGGGAGCGCTCAGGGCTGTGGGGAGAATGCCAGGTGGGTGGAGGAGGAAATTCCAACCAGATTAGGCACACGCTCGCAGACCATGCTGAGTCCTGCGGTGGCGAAAGCCGGGGCAGAAGGAAACAGGAAAGATTTGAAGCGAGGGAACTTCCGCTGACCCTTTCACAGCCCTTCTCTTGTTTTGCTCGTCAGGGAAACTCAGTCCTCAAGCTCTGCTGGGGGAAGCCCTCCTTCCCCGCCAGGGTGCAGCCCGATGGCAGGGCACTGACTGCCGGCCGAGTGGGTTAAGGCTCAGCCTTCTCTCTAGGAGCTGGTGGCTGCCAGGCCAGTTAGAAACCTCGCTTGGCCTTGGGGGTTTCTGTCGCCGGCCCTGCTGAGCTCCGAGCAGCAGCAGCGAGCCAGGCAGGTGCCAGGAGGCTCTGCATTCCTCCACTTCTGACTTTGCTCATCCTTCCTGGTCCCAGCAGTGCAAGCTGACTGCTAGGGTCCTCTGGGGAGGTGGGGGGCAGGGGGCGAAGGCAGCTGCCAGTGTCCCTCCCACCCACTCCAGTGCTTTCGAAACCAAGTACCGTCCAGTAGATGCCATTCTGCTTCGAAAGGGCGTGAAATCCCAAATTGCTCTCGTTCTTGCAACAAAATTATAGTGATCTTTCCTGTCTCCTAGAGATCCCGCCCCTCCCTTCTTTTCCGTCCTCCTTCAGCGGGAGGCGCTTTTCTAAAAGGTGGATTTCGGAGTGGCGTGGAGTCCAGCGAGGAGTCCTCTTGAACTTCTGTCTGGTTGTCTGTGTCATGAACACCCAGGCCGCGTGCTGATGCCCAGGGCTGGGGTCTGCTGGAGGAGTGGGAAAGGGATCTCAGGCGGTCCCAGATCAGCACTTGGTCCCCATGTGGCCACTTTCCGGCCGGCTGCGGGCCCCCTCTGCCCAGAAGTGGGGGAGAGGGAGGCTAGAGCAAAGGGCTTGGAGGGGAGCCCCTAGGATTATAGGGGCAGTTGGCAGTCAAGGCGGCCTCAGCTTTTTAACAGCGGGAGGCACTTGGGGCTAATTGGGGGGATTCAATTACATTGTTTAAGCCATACAGGGGTGTGCACATGAAGTGGGGGGGCGTGTCATGTGGAAGGGAGGGCGTGGCTCTGTGGAGTAGGCCTTCCATAGTTTCCTGGTTTCCGTTGGGCACCTTTTAGCCATCTGTGGCCCTTTCATTGAAGAGGACTTTTGTCCCACCGCTCTTGGGGGCGGTGACCAATCTCCAGACTTGAGTCCCACTTTTCTTCTTTTACAGGCTTGGGTTCTGGACCCCTTCTGACTTTCCCTGACCCACTGGATGAACTGGCTTGCTTGTGTTCAAGGAAGCCTTTGGTAGTCCCTCTTGAACCCCAGAACTGGCTCTTTTCATATCTCCCCTGGTACCCAAGGGGTACTTTCCTTCTCAGAGAGTTTTCTTTTTGTTTTTAATCTTCATTAAGTTCTGCTTCTCCGACAGTCTGCCCTCCCCTCCCAGCCTCCACCTGGAATGTTTGCTGCCGTCCTTTTTCATAGGAGGCTTGCATCCGATCACTGTCTCTTTAACTGCAAACCTGCCCTCAAGCTCCTTCTGAGCCACAGTTTCTCACCCTCAGAGAACTATCTTGGGGCAATTCAGGTCCCAGTCTTGGACTTAACCGGTTGGGCAGGACACTTAGCTTTTCTGAGGTCTAGTTCTCTTATCTGTGAAATGCAGACACAAATTTTCTTCCTGCTTTTTCTCACCTGAACCAACTTTCCATTGCTTCCTTCTTCCCTTGTTTTCCCGTCGGAACCCATGGAAGTTCCGTGTAACAGTCTCCCTTACATCTTCACTGAGTTTTCCTTCCTCCTGCCGGTGCTCTTCTCCTGAGACCCCCACTTCCCTGAAGCCTCTCAAGAAAAGATGGTTCCCATCGCCTCAAACCACATGCCTTGGGGCTGCTGCCCTCTGGCTGTTCATCACCCCCCTTATCAACTGCTCCTTCCCCTTTGAGGCTCCCGCCATCCACTTCCACCAGTGTCCATCCCTCTTCTCTCTCTGTCCCCACTCACCTCCTGCTCTACTGGGATGGCAGGATGGGTAGGGGCGGGGGCCCCTGAGCCTGACTGCATGGCCTAGGTCCTGCTTCCCACTTGGGTGTGACCTGGGGCAAGTTTCTTCATCCACCTCTGTGCCCAGTTTCCCCACCTGTAAAAAAAAGGACAAGATGGTACTGATGTCCCAGGTGGCTGTGAGCGTTGAGTCCTTACTGCGCTTATCAGAACCTGCCGTGTATAAGTGTCCCCTAGGTGGGAGCTCTCAGGTTCATCATGGTCATCATCAATGACGTGATCCAGTCGCTTTCCCTCGTTCTCTGAATGTTGGCGTCTGGCTCATAGACCGCTCCTCTACCCTGAATCCCATCATCATCCTGAGACTGTCCCCTCTTGGCCACCACCCAACGAACACCCAAATCTCTCCATTCTTTATGTTGCTCAGATCGAGGGCTATTACCTCCACGGGGCCTTGTCCTGACCCAGAACCTTTCCGCCTCTGAAATCGTGCGTTCAGACGTCTCATAGCCTGGCCACAGCTTTCTCATGGTCACACTGTGCTAGGGCTCCTGTCTCTTCTCTCTCTCCTCTGAGCGCATCCCTGGCTTCCTCAGCCCATCCCTGCAGCCACTCCCGGGCCCGCAGTTTCTCTGCCTTTGGTCCTTCCAACGCTGGCCTGCCCACACCTAATCCCTAACAACCCACCACCCGCTGGGCAGCCGAGCCCTTCGGGAGAAACCCACACTGCTGCCCCGTGTGCCAGGCCTCTGCGGCCCCCAGCAGACCCCACTCCTCCAGCAGACCCCAGCCCTGGGCATCAGCACGCGGCCTGGGTGTTCATGACACAGACAACCAGACAGAAGTTCAAGAGGACTCCTCGCTGGACTCCATGCCACTCCGAAATCCACCTTTTAGAAAAGCGCCTCCCGCTGAAGGAGGACGGAAAAGAAGGGAGGGGCGGGATCTCTAGGAGACAGGAAAGATCACTATAATTTTGTTGCAAGAACGAGAGCAATTTGGGATTTCACGCCCTTTCGAAGCAGAATGGCGTCTACTGTCCTTTCCCGTGTTCTGGTCAGTCTGCTTTTGTCCTCCTCAGCAGCTGCTTCAGAGCATCTTGCTTCTCGGACCCCCACCCCTCCACTTCTCTCAGCCTCAGTGTGGCATCTCGCTCCCTGTTTATAGAGGAACCAGGCCCCCAGTCAGGCTCTCCTGTGACAGTCCTTCCAACTAGCCTGCCGTCTCCCGCCCCTCCCTCCTCCTATCTTAAGGTAAGAGGGTCCTTCCTTCCTCTAAGGGGAATCAGCGGGGGAAGGGTGATAGGTAGGGACCACCCCATACACCTGGATTTGAATCCTGGCTCTCCACCTGGGCCACCTTACTTGGCCTCTCTAAGCTCAGTTTCCTTGTCTGCAGAGTGTGGATGTGAATCCCAAGACCTACCTTACAGGGTTGTTGAAAGAATTAAGTGGGGTGACATACGTGAAGCTCTTGCTTATTGAAGTTCTCAATAAAGGTCATGGGGGTAGTTATTTTGGTCAGCTGTCTCATGAGTAACCCGGTTCCAGTATCCTTAGCACACCCCCACCCAGCCCCACCCCACCATGGGTTCCTTCTTAGAAGTATTTCTACGTCCAGTCCGTACTTCTCCCATCTTCAATAACGAACCAACCCCAGGCAGCTCACCTTGAGCCCACGTGCCCTTAAAATAACAAATGTTAGAGAAGGATGGTTGACATTCAGTCTCTCCCTCCTCCCCTTGTCACCCCCCAGGCCTCTCTGGGTTTTTGTGCCCGTCGCTCTGCTGGCACTAGGGTGCCAGTGATTGCCTGGCCTAATAAATGCAGCCATCGTTTTCCTGGCCCCTCCGACGACAGGCAGCCTGCTGGTCTTCCTCAGAATTCTGCCCTCTACCTTCTTTTCTTTCCTCGGGACACGTCTCCATTTCTGCTTGGGTCCTGGTAACTCGCAGGTGGCATCTCTGTGTCTCTGGTCCGGACTCTCTAGGAGCTAGATAAACAGTTGCCTTGAAGACATGTCCATTTGGCTGTCTTGGTGTCCATCATGGAATGTCCTGCCCTCCCCTCTGGCCTGCCCTTTGGCCTGGGCCCCCTCCCTCAGAAAATTGGGGATGGTCTTCAGCTTTTCCCCCACCTCTGCCCCCTTTCCCCTTCTCCCCGTATGCTTCCAAGACCTGTCCCCTCCTGCATCTGTAATACCTCTTAGTTTGTTTTCTTCTCCCTCCTACTGCTTCTACCTTGGTTCAGGGGACTCAGCAGCTGTCGCCTTTACACGGCAGACTTCCCTGATCACGGAGTCACAGTTGAACAAACCCTCCCCTCCACGCACCCACACTTCCCTATTGCCCGGCCCTGCTTTTTCTCCACAGCATGTGTTACCTTATAACACACAATACTGTTAATTCATACTTATTTATTTATTTATTTTCCTGGCCGTGCCACCCAGCCTGTGGAATCTTAGTTCCCTGACCAGGGATCGAACCTGTGCCCCCTGCAATGGAAGTGCAGAGTCTTAACCACTGGACTGCCAAGGAATTCCCTCATATTTATTATTTATACTGTTTACTATTTTCTTCATATTTGTAATGTTATTTACATTGTTTATGGTCTCCCTCCATTGGAATGTCAGCTCCCAGTGGGCAAGAATGTTTTACTCCTTCGTTCTCTGGTGTGTTCCTATTGCCAGAAGCAGTACCCGGCACACAGTAGGTGCTCAGTTAAGTATTGATATTTGTTGAATGAATTCCCACAAATCCTTCCTAGCTAGTCCTGCACACTCCCAGTTTTCTCTCCTTAAATAGGGAAGAGTAGCAATACCCATCCTGCCCACCTTTCAGATCTACTTACTGGATCTTGGAAGAAAGTGCAGCCAGGTTTGCAGTGAACACAGTTGAAAAAGCATAAAGCTCTCTGCAGGTGCCAGGCCGTGGTATTTATTATCAAACCAGGATCGTGTTAAAGGGGTAAGTTTAGCCGATTGGAATGGAAAGTCCAGCCTGTTCTCCACGGTGCTGCAGAGCCTGCAAGGGGCCTGAGGGGGTAGAGGGGCAGCCCATTGTCTCAGTTCACATCCACTGGTGTCTCCCCCCAACCTGACACTCCCCTAGCTGTCCCCGTTGCCTTCAGAATAAAACCTGGACTACCTCGCATGGCATGCAAAGACCTAGACCTTCTCCCCCTCTGACTTAGCCACCGGGGATACGTAAAGGTTTTCTGTGACTCTTGGTTGAATGAATCAGTTGTTTTAAAAAAGATGTGGGGGAAAAAGCGCTTTAAAACCTGCTATGAAACAAATGCTAGTTTTTGTTTTGCTGAGCGTTTGGAATCTCTGCTGTATCTTGGTCACAAAGAGACTTTCTCAGCCCTTTTGCCTGTCCCTTTCTTGTGGTAGAACCCATAAGCCTCAGTGAAACCCTGATGAGGCTAGGAATTCATCTGGCCAGCCACTTCATTCATTCCACACTTAACTGAGGCCCCTCCTACCCCGGGCAACAAAAATAAGTCCTGGCCCCTATTTCCAGAGGCCGCTCCCTATAGTTAGACCCTGAGCTTAGGTGATGGGACCGGCTGGCTCCCTTTGAGGAGATGAATGGCCCAACTTGATATCTGCTTTCAGATGGGCATGAGGGCTAGGGTGTGGAGTCTGGAGGGCCCAGGCTGCCATCTTGAAGGTCTGGAGTCAGATTGGGAGTGTCACTGGGATGTCTTTGCCTGGCATTCTTGCATCGGCTCCTGTCCCCGTGGGAGACACTGGCCCTCAGTTGTACTGTTCCTCCGTGCCCCCCCACCCCCATCTTCTTCCTCACCTCTGCGGTTGTTAGTCATTCTGGAAGCTGAAATTGGTTCCCAGAAGGTACCTTTGAGAATCCCCTCACCGTACCCTCCCAGTAATCCCAGACTGCCGGGAAGGGCCGTTGTCTGGTCACTAAGAGGTGTTTTGGTTTCACATTCGTGCTTTCTCTCTGAAGAGAAAACAAAACATGTTGAAATAGAGAGAAATCCCAGCAGCAGCGTGGTTGAAGCAAGAGTTGCATAACAGGTTTAAGAAATGTCTGGCCACCGTGGATCAGGTGAAGGGACTGCCGCTTCGTGTCATGGAGAGGACGTCCTCTGAGGCCAGCGGCCTCCGGATTCATCACACACATCCTGCGAGAGACTCAGAAAGCCACGGTACCATGAGGTCCGGTGGCAAAAGCCCCTGATGGATCTCTCATTGTAGCGACAGCCTTTGTTCCCTGGAGATGCTGCCGTGGGCAGGGGCTGGGAAGGGGGGCGTGTCTGTCAGACTGGTGCTGGTGTTGAAGCCCCTAGAAAGGGCACTGAACTAGGAGGGGTTGGGGCTGGCCCCGTGAATTTAAGTCCCAGTCCTGCCATGCGCCAGCTTTGAAACCTGGACGAGTCATTTCTCTGGGCCAGTGTCTCCTTGTCTCATGGACTGCTATTAGTCACCTAGACTAACATCGTCTGTTTACCTACTTGACAGGACTGTTGAGAAGCTCAGGTGGGATCATGTTTGCGGGCGGCTTTTGTAAACCTTGACAGGCCCAGCTAATGACAGATCATATCAGAGGCAATATGCTTAATGATTAAGAGCCCTTCAAGTTAACAGCGCGGGCTCTGGGGCTAGACTCCCTAGGCTGGTGCCTGGACAAGTTACTGAAAACTCTCTGTGCCTTATTTTTCTCATCTGTGAAATGGGGATAAAATAGTACTCACCTCAGCGTGTTGCTGTGAGAATTATGATACACCTAGAGTGTTAAGAAGAGCGTCAGGGACGTGGAAAGCACTCCTTTAATATTAGCTCGTAATATCATTTCTGAAAGGGTTATTTCTTGAATGCCTGGTTATGCTTGTATGTTGCTATTGTAATTGTATATTACAGTATTTTTGTATCATTTCAACCTATATTCTGTCCCTTGATCCTCCTAGATCTCCTTTTTTTTTTTTTTTTTTTTTTTTTTTTTGCGGTACGCGGGCCTCTCACTGTTGTGACCTCTCCCGTTGCGGAGCACAGGCTCCGGACGCGCAGGCTCAGCGGCCATGGCTCACGGGCCAGCCGCTCCGCGGCACGTGGGATCTTCCCGGACCGGGGCACGAACCCGTGTCCCCTGCATCGGCAGGCGGACTCTCAACCGCTGCACCACCAGGGAAGCCCTTAGCTCTCCTTTGAAGATAGGAAAAGGCATGTGCAGTTTCTCATTTCATAGATGAGAAAACTGAGCTTCAGAACAATAACATGCCCTGAAACTTGGGCCTCTTTCTGCTGTACCAGAGTTGAGGAAAGGAATCAGGTAGGAGCAAGCAAGTGAGGTGCTGGGGTGCAGACTCAGATGTTAATGATGGCAGAGCCCTTGAGCTGGGTTCTGAGAGGAGGTGATGGGGCCTCAGCTGCATTCTTGGGAGGGAGGAATTGGAGTTGAGGGAACACCAGCAGGAAATCAAAGTGTGGCATGGAACACGGGGCTCTAATGTATAGGTAGGAGTTCCTGGGTCAAGTACTCTAGTATGCAGGGCAAGCGGATGATGACAAATGGTTATTGCCATAGGATATTTTTGGCTCTGTCTGGCTTCTCTCTCTCGAGCAAGTTGCAGCTCTCATTTCAGCAGTGTGTCAATGTTGGACTCAATATAGTAATTTGAATTTGGACTGGCCTGAGGATTCCTTTCCAGAACACAGCCGGAAAATGACCTGTTGGGAAGAGCATTACCTCATAGTTCATCGGTCTGCTAGGGCTGCAGTGTCCTCATCTTAAATAGGGCAGAGTAACAATGCCTGTCGTGCCTCCGTTTCAGGTCTACTTAATACATCTAGTAAGAAAATACAGCCCGGTTTGCAGTGAACAAACCTTTATACCATTTAAAAAGTATAAAGCTCTCTGCAGGTGCCAGGTTGTGGTATTTATTATCAAACTGGGATCCTGTTAAAGGGGTAGGGTTAGCTCGTTGGAATGGAAAATACAGGCTCTGGTTCCAGCCACTGCAGGATTTGCTACAGCTGCATGGCCTTGGGCACTTAACCTCTCTCCTTACACACAGTGTCTCCCATCTGTTGAATAAAGACCAGGGTGGCCGGCTGCTGCCACCTCTTTAGCTGGGTAATGACGAAGAGCCAATTATACTCTGGGGCGTGCTCAGAAATACATTTAAAATTGATGATGTAGGACCAGTGACGAGCGGGGCCGCATACGGCTGGCTACGGTGATTAAGGCCAGTGATTAAGGCCGACTTCAGGGAGTGAGGGCCCCGTTCATCTCCGTGGGGTTATCGCCTTAGAGGCTCCATTTCACTTTTCAGGTGAGTCTGCCTCTTTGAGTGGCAGGCGTGTGAGGCTGGGGACCAGGGAAGGTGGCTGATCACCCTGAAGTGTGTCTCTGTGTGTCTGTTGATGCTCTTACCTACCTTGGTCCCTCCCATCTCTGTTTGCCTTGGTTGTTCATGGCCACTGACCGTGAAAAGTAAGAGAGGAAGGAGGTAGGACACAGATGCCTTTGTCTCGGGGTCCCTGGTCCTCCTTTCCTCGCACTGCCGACACGGAGGGTTTTGCTTGCTCATTGCTTTGCCCTGGGCCTGACAGCCAGTGTGGAGGGTGGAGGTGGAGAGTGGGCACTGGCAGCCCGCAGGAAGCTTGCTGGCTGGCTTGCTGGGGATGGGAACATGCAGGGCCCTGCCTCTGGCTTGCAGTGGGGTACTCTGCTCCCCTGGAATAGAGGTGGTCCCATGGGTGTCCTGGGGCTGTCTCCAGCCTGGATTAAAGGAGTGGGTGGTTGGCAGATGATCAAATCTAAGAAGTCAGAGGGGAGAAACGGGGGGAAGACTTTCTTTTTTTAAAGTATTTATTTATTTATTTATTTATTCATTCATTCATTCATGCTGCACCGGCTCTTCCTTGCGGCACACAGGATCTTCCTTGCGGCATGCGGGATCTTTTAGTTGCAGCATGCGGACTCTTAGTTGTGACATTCATGCAGGATCTAGTTCCCCGACCAGGGATCGAACCCAGGCCTCCTGCACTGGGAGTGCAGAGTCTTACCCACTGGGCTGCTGGGGAAGTCCCGGGAAGCCTTTCTAAAGGAAAGAGGATGCTGGTGTGTGTGTACTTGAGTGTGAGGGTGGAAGGACGAACCTGGGGTGTGTCATTGACTATAGAACCAAGTCTCCTTCCTTAGTCACTCTTTCCACGGCTCGTTTGCTAAATGTTGGCTTGCATTAGCATGATTCATAGAAACATCTCTACCGAGAAAGAGTTAAAAGGCATTTGTAAAAGTGCAGCTTCATCCCCTGGACTTCATTGAATAACCAAATTAATTCAGGCGTGGGAGCATGTGGGTGGGACCACATGTGCTGGGCACTGGGAGCTGGGGGGCTCGACACCTCCGAGGTCACCCCACAGCAGTCCCCCGTCCGCCAGGAGGACAGAGCTATCAATGAATCATTTCCGGAGGGGGCGATGAGCCTCTTCTCATGGAAACCGAACCTCAGGAGCAGTCAGGAAAGGGCCCCTCGAAGAAATAATGTCTCAACATATCTGTATCTAGACTGAAGGAGAAGGAGATGTTAGAACAGGGCTGTACGATTCCCTGTCCCCTAGAATGTCATGGCCTGTCCCCAAGGTACCCCTCCCCTGACACTCTGATTTTGGGCTTCTGCTCTGAGCCGTCTGTCTGATCACAGAATCAGCTGAGAAAGTTTTTGTGGTTTGGGGTCACACTGGGGCCTCCACGTGGGACCTGCCCCGCATTCTGAAATTCTTCTTCTCTCCCCACCCTGTTCTGAAATTTTAGTTCACTGTTTCGCCTCCGAGTGACTGCCCGGTGGCATCCAGGAGGCCCAGCCTCGTCCCTGGATGAGAACTTTCACTGCAGAGCTGAGGACCAGAGGAGGGTGAAAACCCAGAAGAAGGGAGGAAAGCTGTCATGTCAAAGGCATTTCTGCTCATAATTGGTTCGTAATTGATGGGTGACATGACTGGCAAACGCCAGCTGGAGCAGCAGCCGGACAAGTGGCTAAAAATTAAATAGTCACGTGACTTGTCGAGGTTTAGGGTTTGCCTGAGTAACCTTTTCGGCCCAGGTCACTGTTTGTAGGGTGACCTGAGAGACATGACACACAGTGTCGGTGACCACTTTGCTTTCTGAAGGACAGAGGTTGACCTGGAGCCCCATACAGGGCCCTGTTCTTGACACTCAGATTCCTATCTCATTCCTTGTCACTTTTTTTTTTTTTTTTTTTTTTTGCGGTACGCGGGCCTCTCACTGTTGTGACCTCTCCCGTTGCGGAGCACAGGCTCCAGACGCGCAGGCTCAGCGGCCATGGCTCACGGGCCTAGACGCTCTGCGGCATCTTCCCGGACCGGGGCACGACCTGCATTGACAGGCGGACTCTCAACCACTGCGCCACCAGGGAAGCCCTCCTTGTCACTCTTAATTTAAAGGCAGCTGAATAGCTGGACATTTATCTCCTGCCCTCTCTTTCCTTTGAGCCCTTCTCTCTCCGGTGGGTCCTCCTATAAATGCAGAGGGTTCAGTTCCTGGGGCTTATCCATCAACCTCCAGTGATTCTGATAAAGGCTGGAAGCTGGACTCTTGAGGCTTTTCCTCCTGGTGCCTGTACTAGTCCAGGTTTAGACAGAAGCTCCTGGATCTCACAGCTTCTAAAATCTGAGTCCTGCTTCTCCAAAACACTGGTCCAGTGACATGGGCAAGAGCCAGCCGACCCCAAGGCCAGCCCTCCCTTTCTGTGTCTGCGGATTCCCGTGGCACAGGAGGTCTTTGTTACTAAATCTTCTGGGTGTTTTGAAGGAGGACGTGTGTGGGCCTTTTTCAGTGTCGATAGACAATGCTGAGCTGTTCTCCAGGAGAAACAGTCGGGATAGAAGCAAAGGATTGATCTGGTGGACGTTACGCCACAGAAAATGCCCCGTTGGGATAGGAGTTGTCAGTGAAAGGGTTAAAAATCTAAAATATGAAAGAGAGACTAGAGAGTTCTCTTTTTACACTAAAAATTGTTTTTCCTTAAATCTTGGCTTCTCAGGCAATCATTGAATTAATGAACGTGTATTTATGCCAGGAAGCGTGAAGCGTTAAATTTATTTCAAAAATGACTAAAGATTTATAGTTAGTCCTTAGAGTACTGAGAATATCCCCATCATTAACTCAGACAGAGAAAGACATATATCATATGATGTCACTTACATGTGGAATCTAAAAAAATAACACAAATGAACTTATTTACAAAACAGAAACAGACTCATAGACGTAGAAAGCAGATTTACAGTTACCAAAGGGGAAAGGGGGTGGGGGAGGGATAAATTAGGAGTTTGGGATTAACAGCTGCACACTGCTGTATATAAAACAGATAAACAACAAGGACCTACTGTATAGCACAGGGAACTATATTCAATATCTTGTAATAACCTATAATGGAAAAGAATCTGAAAAAGAATTGTGTGTGGGGGTGTGTGTGTGTGGGGGGGTGTATCTATCTGAATCACTTTGCTGTACACCTGAAACTAACACAAAGTTGTAAATCAACTATAGTTCAATTTTTTTAAATACATAAAGCAAGGGCTTCCCTGGTGGCGCAGTGGTTGAGTCCGCCTGCCGATGCAAGGGACACGGGTTCGTGCCCCGGTCCGGGAAGATCCCACGTGCCGCGGAGCGGCTGGGACCGTGAGCCATGGCCGCTGAGCCTGCGTGTCCGGAGCCTGTGCTCCGCAACGGGAGAGGCCACAAGAGTGAGAGGCCCGCGTACAGCAAAAAAAAAAAAAAAAAATACATAAAGCAAGATGATTTAAATCAGCTTTAGAAATGACTTTTCATTGTAAAAACAATAGAATAACAATGAGGAATACATGGACAAGTTAGAGTGACTCCTAGTTCCTTCTTTGCCTCCAAAAAAGTCTTTCAAGTTTCAGAAGGAGGTAGAGAAGGAGTTAACACTGCAGTTTGTCACAATGGGGTCTGTGTGGGTACAGTTTTAGGTGTTTCTGTTTATCCTTGGAATTAGCACTGTTCCCTCCACAGGCTCCTGAGATTGGGCCGGACAGTGGTGCTTCCCCTGACCTGGGGTAAGAATTCTCATTTTAACCTTCCCGTGAATGTCTCTTCCAAGGTTCTTTTGAATTTTCTGATAATCTAATCACAAGAAAGTTTCTGAAATTCTCTTTCAGACCCTAAAAAATGAAAGTTAACTACAAAGCTGGGCTTTTACTAGAAGTTGCTTTTAAGTTGGAAACAGATTTCTGATCCTCTCTGAGTTTAAGGGACAGGAAGAAGCTTTGTCAGCCCAGAACTTGAACGTGGAGGGCAGGGGGATGATATGAGGAGAATCAAGGCGAAACGGATTCTTTCTCTGGATACACACACAGAACGTTTAATTTCCATTTTAGGGTGAGTTACAATTAGCTCCTGATGACCAAAAGCCCACCAACTGAGTGACCCTGGGAAAACACGTCACTTAATCTGAGTCTCAGTTTCTTCATCTGTGGAATGGCAAGATGGAACTAAAACTATATGGTTTCTTAGGAAGCTTCCCGTTCTAAAATTTCCACTCCTTATTTGCACGGGCTGTATAACTCTGGGCACTGTCTTTTGACTTGGAATGTAACATATAGACTTGCAAGCACTTCTGCTTGAAGGAGGAAGCTAGGAAGACCACCCCTGCCCACGGCCCCCAGCTCTGGAATTCTCCCAGGGCTAGAATGCCCAAGGAGGAAAAGAGCTAGATGCCCAGCTACCATTTGGGGCCCCTGTTTCCCAGAGTACCTGCCGAGAAATGATCATTTATTTAAATTACTTGAAACCTCCAACTGCAGCACTGAAAGACTGCAAACGATTCATTCACACTATTCCAGAAATGCTGAATGGCCACAGCCCCACCCTAGAAGCAAGGAGAGCCTTGTAGCAGATGCTTCTGGAAGGCTCTGTTTATAGCTCTCTGAGTCCTTCCTGCCGAGGACCTTTCATGAGCTCACTACCAGGAAGCTGAGTCATCGAGGGGTCAGCCGGCATGGCCACGGTCACCCAGCATTGCCACATTGAGAGGCTTGCCGCAGCCATTCCCCGCACGGTGATGGGAACCCCATCACTCCTCACGGCTTGTGAGGTCGGGACCAAAGAGACTGAAACATCCCATGGAGGGTCAAAGGACTGTCCTCTTTTCAGGGCTCCACTTGGGCTCTGTGCTGTGCTCCTGGTACCCAGCTGGCTGCAATGACAACACCTTTCTTGGGGCCTCTGTTCACATCCCACCTGCCACTACCCGTGCCCCCAGGTGGTCCCCTTCTCCCATGCTTCACCTGCATGGCTCCCCCCAGGCTTCCGGTCCCTGCTTCGAAGTCACTTCCAGAACCCCGCCCCAAATCTAAACTAGGATCCCTGCCTTTACTGTCTCAGCACCTTCACCTTCTCCCTTGCTTCAGGACATTTAGAGTTTGAAAGTTTTTATTTGTATGACTTAAAAAAAAAAACTTATATATTTATTTATTTGGCTGCACCGGGTCTTTAGTTGCAACACGTGGGATCTTCGTGGGATCTTCATTGAGGCGTGCGGGAGCTTTTTTTTGTTTTTTAGTTGCAACATGCAGGATCTTTAGTTGCGACATGTGGGCTCTTAGTTGCAGCATGCAGGATCTAGTTCCCTGATCAGGGATCGAACCCGGGCCCCCTGCGTTGGAAGCGCGGAATTTTCACCGCTGGACCACCAGGGAAGTCCCTATTTGTATGAGTTTTGGTTTGCTCTTCCCCTCGCCTACTAGACTCTAACCTCCTTGAAGGCAAGGACTTGCTGCCTGCCCCATCATCCCCAGCACCCCCTAGCAGCGCCCTGTTTATGTCGTAGGGAGAATTTGTTGGTCGAATGACCCAGTTTTACCAATGTGAGACTCCTGCGGTCTGGCCCCTCACTCTCATCCCCGGCACCCATCTGCTTCTCTCCCCCTGGAAACCCTTCTCATCAGTTGACTTTGGTTTAAATCATACACTGGAGCTCTGTTTCCAGGATGAGGGTTTTCAACGGCATGAAATCTCACCCAGGATTGAAGGTTTCTGCCATTCTCTTAGGCATCCAGGGAAACTTACAAATAGCTCCCCCAAAACTTAGGAAATAATTTATACGTGCAAAAAGTCGTATTACACGTGCAAGTGGATTTTGGAGGCTGAGAGGCGAGTCTTCAGGATGCTACCTTTGGTGTCTTTCCCCTGAGACCCTTAGAACATCGAGCCTGGTGTTTCTGGTGTTTTGTCATCTTTCTCTGTTATTGTCTGGTATATGAAGGGAGCAGAAGAACATCCCCTCCAGCTGTGGCCTGGCCCCGCCTACACGTAAATCACCCAGCATTTTGGAGATGATCTGACAGCAGCATTTGTGGGAAATCTGGCTTCGGGAACATCTGGGACATTTACCCAGGGCCCATGCTTAGCCCTCTAGTGTTCCCTGAACTCTGGAGCCTGGCTCTCCTAGGGCTTATATCCTGGGCTCTTATCCTGTGTGTTAGATCCCAGCAAATGTGAGATGCGTCACGCTGTGGGACATAGATCCTCAGTAAGCAGATAGATAGCTGTTTGGGGAGGAGAGTATATCTGGGGCTTAACGTGCCTGCTTTGTGTACGTCTGTGGATGAAATGCAGCGTACCTCTGAGTCCTTGACTATCGTTATGGAGTGTCAAAGCACAGTGCTGGGGTGCTGAGATCACAACAGATGAGGCTGCCCCTTCCTTCGTGTTTCTGTCAGACTTTAATGGGAGACAGGCATGCAGACGCATCACCTGATATAAGTAGAGGAATGAGCAAGAGAAGGCTGGTGACAGGGCAGCTTTGAAAAGGCTTTTTTTCCTGTGGATAACAGGCTCATAGTGGGGCTTGCTTTAGAAGGTATGGCTTCTCTGGCGGGCGTGGAAGCCAGTCTTGCAGAAGCTGGCAGGACCGCACTTGGCTTGGGAACCGTGCACGGGACTCGCGAGGTGCCTGGCTCCCTGAGCCTGTCCAGGGTGGATCCAGGAGGGCTGTCACCCACAGCTCCCTGGCTCTGATGGCAAGGTAGGGCCTTGGAAACACCGGCATCATCACCCAGTCTCTCACATACAAACGTTTGGCTGGTTTTTGACAGCTACCTCCATGCCTGAGCAGGTGGGGTATGATATCTTCCTGGCATGATATCTTTTGGGCTGACACAGGCCAAGGGTGTATTAGACAGGGACACACTGCATCACTGGGGCCGGGGGCCAGCATGTGGAAAAGGGCGAGCATCCCAGCTCTGCATCTTAAGCCTTTCTGCCTTACGTCAAAGCTTTGCCTTCCGTCCAAGAGCCCCTGGGCTGAACTTCCAGGTACTTCCTTCCAAGGCAGGCCTTGGAGCCAGGGATGTTGCTGTGTCCAGGCGATTATGCTCTGCATTTGAGCCTCTGGTCGCCTTCGCCAAAAACAGACAAGAAAAACAAAAATTGCTCTCCCAGCTGTGCAAAGAAACCTCAGGGAACCATTGGATTGTGACAGGATTTCAGACTGTGATTTCAGAAATGCATACGGAGTGAGCTGTCGATTAGATTGAGGATTGTTTAAGAATTGTGGTTAAAATACACATAACATAAAACTCGCCATCTTACCCTTTTTTCAGAGTACAGTTCAGTAGTGTGGTATATCGACATTTATTGTATAATACAACCGTCACCACCATCCATCTCCAGAACTTTTCTCATCTTTGCAAACTGAAACTCTGTCCCCATTAAACAGCATCTCCCCATTGTCCCCAGTCCCCTAGCAACCACCATTCTACTTTCTGTCACTTTGCATTTGACTATTTCAGTTACCTCATGTAAATGGAATCATACAGTATTTGTCTTTTTTTTTTTTTTTTTTTTTGCGGTACGCGGGCCTCTCACCGTTGTGGCCTCTCCCGTTGCGGAGCACAGGCTCCGGACGCGCAGGCTCAGCGGCCATGGCGCACGGGCCCAGCCGCTCCGCGGCATGTGGGATCTTCCCGGACCGGGGCACGAACCCGCGTCCCCTGCATCGGCAGGCGGACTCTCAACCACTGAGCCACCAGGGAAGCCCCCAGTATTTGTCTTTTTGTGATCGGCTTATTTCACTTAGCTTGATGTCTTCAAGGTTCGTCCGTGTTGTGGCATGTGTCAGAATTTCCGTCCTTGTTGAGGCTGAATAATATTCCATTGCATGGATAATGGCACCTTTTGTTTATTCATTCATCTGTGGATGGACACTTGGGTTGCTTCCACCCCTTGGCTATTGTGACGAATGCTGCTGTGAACGTGGATGTACAGATATCTCTTTGGGACTCTGCTTTCAATTCTTTTGGATGTATACCCAGCAGTGGGATTGCTGGATCGTGTAATGATTCTATTTAAAATTTTTTTTGGAACTTCCATACTGTTTTCCGTAGGGGCTGCACCATTTTACACGCACACCAGCTACACACAAGGGTTCTAACCTCTGCTGGAATCCTTTTTTTTTTTTTTAATACAGGTGTTTTTAAGCTGCGGGTAGTCCTAAGGTTTAGTAATGTAGATTTACCTCCCCCCCCCCATAAAACACTCCCCTCCCACACGTTTTGTTTTTTAAAAGACTCTTTATTGGCTTTATAGATTTAGAATGTTAGAGGCCAAAAAGGACCTCCTTAGAGATAATCTATTAACTCCATTTATCCATTGGACAAATATTTGCAATTGTAATAGATGGGTGAACAAAACGCAGGAAATCTTCCACCTCTCGGTTTACCCGCTGGTGGAAATTCATGTTGATGCCCAGCTAGGCGAACCGATTGCTAGGAGTTCCTCAGGGATTTGGTAGCCAGGCTGGATGGGAGTTGAGGTCTTGTGACGCTTGGAACAGGGCTCTCTCTGTTCTGTCATGCTCACGTTTAGTTGCACGTCTTGGGGGGGATCCCCCAGATCCCCCGTTCGGGAAAGTGAGACACACTTGGATTTATCCCCAGAATCCGAGGGACCTGAGAGCCGGCCCACACCCACAGGTGGAACGCGGCAGAGGGAGCAGACCCCAAGCAGGGCGCCCTGTGCCTGGGCCTGTAGCTCAGTTTGGCCCCAGCTGGCTGCCTCCCTGCAGTTCCGAGGGTGGTGGGTCCCTGAGAGCTGGGGAGGGCCTTCACTACCACTGTGGTGACTGCACGGGAGTGGGTTCCAATCAGCCGTTTCAGGGAACCTTGGCACTTAAGGGCTCTGCCTGGCCCTAGCCCTGGACTTAAGCACCAGGTAAAGGTCTCCAGAACTGCCCTGAGCCCTTAGTGAACTTCCTGCAGCGCTTTCCTCTGGACCCTTTGCACCAGTGTAAATTGACACTAGATTTTCCCCCACCTCTAGCTCCCCTGATTGTTACATAATCAGGAATCATGTGAGCAGCCGGTTCCATTCATTTAGAAATGGGGAGCAGAGAAAGGTGACTGTGCAAGCGGGGTGGGTGGGAGGGATGGAGACCCTTAGGGGCTGTTTTGTGCAGATCCCTCACCTCCCTGGGCCTCAGTTTCTCTTCTGTTCGGAGGGTCAGCGAACTAAAGGGCTGCTGGGCAGTCCTGACAATCAGTCAGGTCGTCTAGTCCAAATATGCAGTGATTGCGGGGGCCTTGCTTCCAACCAGGGTGGATCCCGGGGGCATCCTCCCCAAGGAAATGAGCATCTTATGAAGGAATTAGAATAAAAGTGACATGACATCTTCCTAGGAATTTGCTGTTTATCTCCCCCTCACCCCCATAAAAAGGATTAATAGAAGCACCAGCAGCTGGACGCTTCTGGTAGGGAAGCATCTGGGAGAGATTCAGTAATTCGCGGAAGGTGCAAAGGAGCAAAGGTGCAAGAGAGGAAGCAGCAGAGCTGGGATTTACGTCACGTGAGGCCCCAGAGCCTGTTCAGCTGACTGTCGTGGGTCTGGACTCCACTGGAAACTGGAGGGCTGCTCCAGGTTTGTCCAGCCTCTTTCTGGTCAGAGGGGATTGGAGTAGGGCTTCCATTCCTGTCCCTTTATTATGAGATTGTAGGAATTGTGGCCTGGAGTCCCCAGTGCCCTGTGGCTGGTGGCTTCCTTCCAGGACCCTGAGCTCTGTTGTGTGGTTTATGGCCTATCCTATTCTGTAGTCTAATGATTCCGTTCAAACCTGTAATGAGATCCTTTGTGCCAAACAGCCATTTATGAGCAAGCAGGGAAAAATACCCTCACCTTCTAGGCAAGATTAAGCTAGTTTTGGTGGTAGTTCTTAATGATATTTCAAAGCCATTTGTATTAACACAGGTGGTAGTTTAGGGATCATACTCGCTGGAGCCCTTCTACAAAAAGTTGCAGTGATGCTAACATTTACTACCTCCTCTACGGTGCTAGGTGGTCGATGTGCTCGTGTTTTCTCAGTTATTCATCGCAGGAAGCACGTGAGGTAGGGGTTTTCACTGATGAGGGAACTGAAGGGCAGAGAATTTTAGTAACTTAATGTGTACAGCTCAAAAATAGTGACGTGGTTGAGGACGGGGCCATCTCTGTGTCCCCAGGTCCTAATAATGGCGTCTGGCATGTTGTAGGAGCTCAGTATGTGATGGTGGAGTGAATGGATGAACTTCAAACCCCAGGAACGGTCTGAGCATTGGGTGGGTGGGTGATCGAACGAGGTTTCTTTGAGATTCCATGATTGGGATTTTTAGCAAAGTACTGTTGAAGGATGGTCAAGTGGGCGGGGTCCGGGAGTCGGAGTGCTGTCCAGTCTTAGTGCAGTGGCGACTTAACTCTGGGAGCTTGGGCAAGTCATCCAACCGTTTCCTCGTCAGCCAAGCAGAATTGGGGGAGGGCTGGATGGGTGGGAAAACTCTGACATCAAACAGAAGCCCAGAGGGAGGAGCCCCTCCACCCCATGCAAAACAAAACAGATGTTGCTGGAGCTTGGGGGGGCTGAAGTAGGTAGCAGGGCTGTCCGGACTCTGCTTCTCCTGCATGCAGGAGATGCGCTGGTGCTCCGGGGTGGGGGACCTCGTGTGTTCCCTGGGCGCTTCCACGTGGACCCTCGTATTAAGCCTGCTCTTCAGTGCGGTTCTGTAATGCTTCAGCGAGTTTCCCCAGATGCCAGGAAAACAGAACACTTTGGAGAGTGAGGTGTTTCTCCAGTGCTGCCTCTGACGCCTTTTCCTTACTTGTAGGTGGGGTGTTTTTAAGCCAGTGACATAGACAAAGCTGCTGAGTCAGGGGAGGCCCCGGGGAGGCCAGGTGAGTGAAATTCTTCATTGAAAGCAGCCTGACCATGGGCGTATTCAGTCTCAGCTTTTGCATACTGATAGAGTGCCGGGGGTGTTCGTGGGTCAGGATGCCCTTCCTGCCCACCTGGGTGGGCGAGCTCCTTTCCAGGACGGAGGTGGGTTGGTATTGAACCGGGTTCTATTACCCAGCTCTGTTTGAGCCCAGTGTCCAGGCTGACAGCCAGAGTTGGGAAACAGTGATGCTGTGTGACCTCCAGGGGACGGGTCTCCATGACTGACTCTAAGTACCACCTGAACATAGACACCCCCGCCCCCCTCCCCAGGACCTGCATGGACTTAAGCAGCAAGGATTTAGGTGACTTTGACGCATCAGGGCTACTCCCTCTTTAAAAGGTCCGGCACGTGAGGTGGTGTACGCGTGACTTAGCACAGTCATAGAAGCAGGGCACATCAGAGACCAGGGAGAAGCTGGAAGTCATAGGTGACCCTTCCAGTCTACCTTTCCATGAGAGGTCCTGTAGCCTGGTGCAGGCTAATGTGCAGTCCTGGAGCCAGACCGTGTGGCTTCCGGTCCTATCTGTACTCTGTGACCTTGGGGCAAGTCGCTTATCCCCCTGTGCCTCAGTTTCCTTGTTTGTAAAACGGGGATAGTTAGCTGATATCTAACTTTACTATAATTATTTTATTTATTATATTATATATAATACATTATTATTATAAATATTTTATTATATTTATATTTATTATTATTATTATTTTGCGGTACGCGGGCCTCTCCCTGTTGTGGCCTCTCCCGTTGCGGAGCACAGGCTCCGGACGCGCAGGCTCAGCGGCCATGGCTCACGGGCCCAGCCGCTCCGCGGCATGTGGGATCTTCCCGGACCGGGGCACGAACCCTTGTCCCCTGCATCGGCAGGCGGACTCTCAACCACTGCACCACCAGGGAAGCCCTATTTATTTATTATATTTATTTTGTGGGTATTGGCATTGGGGCTCAGAGAAGTAAGGCAGTTTGCCTAAGGCCACATAGTCCTTCATGCTAGATGTGGGACTTGAGCATAGGAGTCCAGCCCTGGCTCGTCTTACTGGAGCCAAGCAAGGTGGGTCAGAGTGACCAGTGGTCCAGGCTTCCCCTCCACCCAGTGCTCTCCCGCCCTCTCTGTCTCCCAGTGAGGTCTCCAATCCCACCCATGAAACTCCAACCCTGTTACCTGGAATCTTGGGAATTTGCCCACCTGTAGAGCAGAGATCATTTAATCCTTTGGGCGGGCCACCAACTAGGTACTCTGAGTGTGTCCTAGGTACCTGGGGCCTGAGCCAGGTGGATTCTTTCATCCCTCCCTCCTGCTATAGAATTTTCTAGAGAAGGGGAGGAGTGAGCAGGTTTGGCTCCTATGATGAAGCAATGTGGGAATGGCATCCTTGGAGCCACAGGCGAGGAGGCTGTGAGCTGCTGCCTGTGGGTGGGAAGGCAGACTCCGTGGTTGTGCTGTTACAGTGACCTTGCAGCTTGGGAGCCAGCTGCTGGCCCGTAATGGGACCCCATGGGGAGGGCTTCTGTTGCACAGGCCTGGTCCCTCCTCCCAGATGCAGGAGATCCCAGCCTTCTTGCTTACCGTGCTGCTCTTTGTAGCTGCTTTGTCAAGTGCGGGGCGTAACCATAGAGAACACTTGACTGTAAAGTAAATTCCAAACACCTTAGCAACCTATTCAGACAGAGCCTTCTGGAGTTCAGCCGCCCTCCCTCTCCATGCACACCTTACTGCTGCATCCCCTGCACATACGCCCTCCAGCCAGAACCTCCTCCGTTTCCCAGACCCACCAGCACATTCACATCCCCCTCAGCCCGAATGTTCTCTTCCTTTCGATGCTCTGTTTGCTTTTTTTTTCAGTCAGAGTCACACGTGCACCTAGTCAAAAAGGCAAATAGTGTGGAAGGGACTGTAATGACAGCTCCATTTCTTGCCAGTTGAAATACCATCCCCCTTTCCAGGTGCAGCTCAAATGGCCCTTTTCTGCCACCCTTTCTGGGTTGGATATGCTCTGGGGTCTGTGGCCTGTTCCCAGGAGAAGCGGTGTTTGGTGCTGTGGCTTTTTCCCTGGGAGGCTGAGGAACTTGGTTTGGGTTGTCTTGGTGGAATATGTGTTTTCTACTGACTGCATCGTGGAAGCTCTTCACTTAGTCCTTTTTAAAAAAAAAAAAAAAAAAATTGAAGTATAGTTGATTTACAATATTGTGTTAGTTTCAGGTGTACAGCAATATATATATATTTTTTCAGATTCTTTTCCATTATATAGGTTATTACAAGATATTGAATATAGTTCCCTGTGCTATACAGTGGGTCCTTGTTGTTTATCTATTTGATATATAGTAGTGTGTATCTGTTAATCCCATACTGCTATTTATCCCTCTTTTCCCCTTTCCCCTTTGGTAACCATAAGTTTGTTTTCTGTGTCTGTGAGTCAGTTTCTGTTTTGCAAATAAATTCACTTGTACTATTTCTTAGATTCCACATATAAGTGATGTCATCACTTAGTCCTTTTGTCCCTAGAAATAGCAATGCCCCCTAAGCACACCCTTAATGGGCCTGAAGGTTTCAGGGTTGCATCCGGAGAGCATGAATGACAGATGGCTGGGATCCTTTGCAGTCCAGGCCCAGCACCACCGAGGCAGCAGGTAATCAGGAACGTCTGACGGTGGCTGGTCTGATGAGAAGAGCAAATGTGACTTTTGTGAACATTGGACCCCGTGGGAAATAAGTGAAAAGGCAGAGCGGGCTTGAAGGTTTGCTCTCCCATGTGTGAACCCACTTCCTCCCACCCTCCCCCAACATCGGGGCCACCTGAAAACCCTGGGAGGTCTGGGGCTTTCTGTAGGCGAGGCAGGGACATTGACACAGGCCTGATTTAGCTGGAGGTGTGGTCTCACCCCTCTCATCTCTTTCTCTTTTCTCTCTTTTTTTTTTTTGCCATACGCGGGCCTCTCACTGTTGTGGCCTCTCCCATTGCGGAGCACAGGCCCCGGACGCGCAGGCTCAGCGGCCATGGCTCACGGTCCCAGCCGCTCTGCGGCATGTGGGATCTTCCCGGACCGGGGCACGAATCCGTGTCCCCTGCATCGGCAGGCGGACTCTCAACCGCTGTGCCACCAGGGAAGCCCCCCTCTCATCTCTTTTCTGTTCACCTTTTCTGCCTGGTTCTCCAAGAGCTGGCCCTTTGGCTGCTTTCATATAGGGGTTCTCAACAGGGGCTTTCAGAATGCAAAGGCCTGGTCCTCCCGTGCACCACCCGTCTTCCTGCTCCAATGTACAGCCATTCTCCCAACAGACCCCCCTTTTTTGCGGATGGGGAGAGGCAAGGACTGCTTTTGAGGACTCATTTTCTCTTGCTGGCTCCTAAATTTTCCTTCTGATTAAAAATCAGAGACACAGTATATTCTCCTTATGGATATACTTTTGCCAACTTGGGAGATGTAAAAAGACACGATTTGGAATTTTGAACCTGGGAATACACTTTGATGTGCCTCAGAGTGCCGCGAACGGCATGGTTCCCCTAGAGGATTTTCTGCATTGCTCCATTCCTGGTTAATGTGGTGCGGGGGTGATGCTAGATGCTGTCCTCATGCCTCATTTTTTATGATTTCCGCGCGTGCTTTCAAAGGGCCAGGGCGTGATCGTTGGAAGCACCACCAGGAGTCCATCCCCTGTCGTGAGCACCATGAGTTCGTGAGTCCTGTCTGAGTCAAGATGCTGGCCATTTTGAACTCGGAGCGCTGAAAGTTTTACTGTGCGTTGGCTCCCTTGATGTGGTTCGGGTTTCTTCGTCTGTTGTATGTCCCTCCTGAGGCTTCTGGAAGGTGCGATGAGGGCTTTCCAAGCCCTCGATGAGGTCTGTGGCTTTGCTCCGGAAGGCAGTCCTTTCCCCACAAAGCACTGTGCCAGAAAAAGCCTCTCCCTCCTGGACCGCGTGTGAACCGGTTCTTGGGCGGCCGTCTCTCCTCTGGGCGGCTGTGCACGGGAGCTGTAGCGTGAGCAGCAGACAGACCCCAGTGCAGCTGCACACAGTGTCAGGGCTGGGCTGCGGGTGGAAACGCGCTGCCAGGGAGGCCTTGCACCCATGGGTGCGTGGCTGTGGGGCTTGGAAAATAGGGAGGGGGCTGGGGGCAGGCCCTGCCGTCCAGCGTAGGCGTTTTACTGTGGTTCGACTTAGTGATGTCAGTGCTACTTGGAAGCAGTTGGCAGATGGGAGGGAATTCAACTCGCCAACCTGACTTCTAATTCTGAAGCAGCCCCTGGCGGCAGATGCTCACATTGTTTGGCATTTTCCTAGCGCTTTCTCGGTGCTTGAACCTTATTTCCTTTCTCTGGGAGGAAGTCTGGAGCCGAGATTCCTGGGCGACCTTCTGAAGCGCAGCCTTGTTCCCTCTGTGGGAGCTGTGGCTGCCCATGTGATGTTTGTTCATTCATACCCTGAACTGGGAGCCCCATGCACGCCCCTCCCCGTCTCCCTCCCCATCACACCTGCCTCAGGGGAGGATCGTGGCAAATGCATTTGAATGGATGGATGAATAGATTTCACACTATCTTTTTCTGGTCTTGAAAGTGCCACTTGTCATGGGAAGTTTTTTTTTTTATCTTATTGCTTGGTTTTTATTTTTGAGAAATTCGGAAAGAAAGATTGGGAATCCCCAGCCGTGTCCAGGTCAGGTGGGAGGACAGTGGCCAAGTGACGCCACAGCGGCTGGGGCCAGGCTGGCTTGGCCTCTGCAGGATCCCTGGGGAGGTCCGAGGACTCCCTGCCAGACTCAGCTTGCCCTCTTCTTTCTGGTGGGCCCAGATCCGTGACTGCTTATCCATGTGCCCTTGGGCAAGTCCCTTTTCCATTCTGGGCTCCAGTTTCCCAGCAGAAAAGGCAGGTGCTAATAAGCTAGATGTGCTCTCTGCCCAGCCCTTGCAGCTCCTGTTATACGATCCTTCGAGCTTACCTGGGGCGGAACACACATTTTCCACTCCCTCCCCGCCCTCTCAGTGCGAGAACAGGCCAGGACTTCCCTGGTGGTCTAGTGGCTGAGACTCTGTGCTTCCACTGCAGGCGCGGTTAAAAAAAAAAAGAAAAAGAAAAAAAAGAAAGAGAGAGTACAGACCTACAAGGTAGGCTTGTCCTGTTTTGTCTTCTTAGGGGAGAATTTGAGGAAGGGGCTTGACCCCTCCATTCCGGTCTTGATGGAGTTGGTTTAAAATTTGGATCCCTCCTGTAGAATTACTGTTCTAAGCTGGGGGAGGGGGGTGGGGGGGGTAGGGGGGTATTGCTTAGGTGAGGCAGTGAGTGGCAGAACCAGGCCAGAGACCCAGGTCTCCTGCTCTTGGGGCCCACGCACTATCCTCCATCCCGTCCCTTTGAGAGCAACGGCAGTTATGCGAGTTGATGTGGAGTAAAAGGCTCCGTCACGTGCCACACGGGGCTTGTCCCGCTCATTTGTCCCTCGCACGGCCCCCCACCAGGCCTAGTCTTCCAGGCTGTTCCCTGCAGCCCATGCTCTGCAGGGGCTGCTCCGGGGGTCCCTCTGACTCCTAGAGCTGATCTCTGCACTTCCTGCTTCCAGGGTCCGTGCCACTGGCTGCCGCTGTGTCTTCTCAAGTGAGTTCTGCAAGGTGTGACTGATTATTCAGTGAGACGAGGCTTCCAATTGCCAAAGACAAACCTTGAAAAAGTGCCTTGAAACAGAGCTCAACAGTCTGCTTTCCTGAAGGACTTCCCAGAGTTTATTGTGCTAATTAATGTACATTATGAATTTCCAAGAGGGGAGAATTAAAGTGCAAAGAATGGGAATTTACTATAAACAGGAGAGCTGGACAGCTAGGTAGGAACCGAAACTCAGGATATGAATGGCAGTTGGTGAAATTCTGTCTCCATTTTCTTGTTTTTTTATTTTATTTGATTTTAATTTATGCTTTTTCTCTGTGCATCTTCATTCATTTTCTTTTTCCTTCTCTCCACCCTCACACCTTTTTTTTTTAATTGTGGTAAAATACACGTAACATCAAAGGTACCATCTTAACCATTTTTAAATGTCCTGTTAAGTGGCGTTAAGTATGTTCATACTGTTGTGCTACCGTCACCACCATCCATCCACAAAACTCTACATCTTTTTTTTTTTTTAATTAAAAAAATTTTTTGTGGCCGCGTGGCTTGCAGGATTTTAGTTCCCTGACGAGGCCCAGGGATTGTGCCCCCTGCAATGGAAGCACAGAGTCTTAACCACTGGACCGCCAGGGAAGTCCCAGAACTCTACATCTTACAAACTCCAAATCCTACCCTTTAAACAATAACTCCCCGTATCCGCTCCCCCCCAACTCCTGGCAACCATCATTCTGCTTTCTGTCTCTATGAATTAGAGGTCTCTAGGACCTCTTATAAGTGGAATCATACACTATGTGTCTTTCTGTGATTGCCTTATTTCACTTAGCATCATGTCCTCAGGGTTCACCCATGTCATAGCACAAGTCAGAATTTCCTTCACTTTTAAGGTGAATAATATTCCACTGTGCGGGTGGACCACATTCTGCTTGTCCATTCATCTATCGATGGACACTTGGGTGGTTCCCACTCACCCCTAACTTTTTCTTCTTCTCTAGTCCACAGGTAGATAGAAAATGCCCAGCCCTCAGCTGTACAGTTTATGGGCAGTGTCACAGAAAAAGAAAAAAAAGAGACTCTATTGATTATCTCCTCTCCAGCCCTGGTCCCTGCAGCCTCGCTCTCACCTGCCCACCTTCAGCTTCTCTCAGGCTCCCTTCTGAGGATGCTTTCATGACCTTACGTAACGGTACAGATGGGTCAGTCCTGCCCCCTTTTCTGAGCTCTTTCTGACAGTCCGTATCATTCTCCTCTTACTTCACACTTTCCTTGTTTATTTCCTCTTGTCTCCTGGCTCCCGACCCCGAGTGGGTGCCCCCTGCAGGCAGATTGGAGAAATGAAGGTGCTGCAGGACCAAGGAGGCGCTGGCCCCAAGCCTGGCCATGGTGGTTGACGTGGGCTGAGAGGGGGCTTCCTGGGTCCTCAGCGCTCATGGGCCACTTGCTTCTGTTCCGGGCGGGGGTCATTGAATATGGCCTGCCCACCTGGGTAGCCCACCTCCCCGAGAACAGAGAAGTCCACTGAAGTCCAGCTGTCCTTTTCCATAGGATGATATGTTTTGGTTCAAAATTTATTTATTCCAACTGCCTCACCCCTCCTATAAAGAGGGGGGAGGTGAGAACTCAACCCCAAATTTCCCTTGTAAGTCTCCGTGAGCCGGCTGACATGAGCAGCTGTGTAAGGCAGAGACCACCCGTGCCCTCCGCCCCCTGCCCGCCGTGCCTTCCCATATATAGGGGGCAGGTAGGAGCGGGGACAATGATCGTTGACTGCACTCCAAGCCAGGCGTTTCCTGAGGTTACCTCACAGTCTGCCAACAGCTCTCTGGGGGATTTTTCCATACCCCAAGATTAAGGAACCTGCTTGAGGTCCCAGAGCGGGGATGGTGCAGACCAGCGATGTCGGCTTGGCCGGCTCGGCCGGCTCTAAAGCCCTGCCACCGTGCGCCCACTACTCCCTACCTTCGCCTCTCCACATACACCGCCCTCCCACACAGCTCTCACCGCTCCTCAAGCGACCAAAGCTGTGTTGATTACTGCCGGGGCCGGGCGAAGAACGTCATTAGAAAGCGTTGGGGCCTAGAAGGGGCCTTTTTAATTTTTTTTTTTTTTTTTGCGGTACTCGGGCCTCTCACTGTTGTGGCCTCTCCCGTTGCGGAGCACAGGCTCCGGACGCGCAGGCTCAGTGGCCATGGCTCACGGGCCCAGCCCCTCCGCGCATGTGGGATCTTCCCGGACCCAGGCACGAACCCGTGTCCCCTGCATTGGCAGGCGGACTCTCGACCACGGCGCCACTAGGGAAGCCCTAGAAGGGGCCTTTATTTAGCAGTTCTCCGAAAGTGTGAGTGAGGATCAGGGTCATCTGGGGAATTAAAAAAAAAACTAAGCCAGACAGAGGAAGACGAGTAATCATATGATATCACTTATATGTGAAATCTAAAAATTTTTAACAAAAGATACCAGTGAACTTATTTACAAGACAGTAATTGACCCACAGACATAGCAAAGTTATGGTTACCAAAGGGGAAAGGTGGGGTAAATTAGGAATTTGGGAGTAACATGTGCACATTACCATGTATAAAATAGATCACCAACAGGGACCTCCTGTAAAACACAGGGAACTATACCCAATATTTTGTAATAGGGAAAATAAAATTCTTTTCCCTGTAAGGGAAAAGAATCTGAAAAATAATATATATATATACACGTATATACATATATGTGTGTGTGTATATATATATATATAGAGAGAGAGAGAGAGAGAACTGAATCACCTTGCTGTACACCTGAAACTAACATGACATTGTAAATCAGCTATACTTCAATTTAAAAAAAGTTTTAAATCAATATGTGTTGGGGTGGTGCCCAGACAGGTATTTTTAGACATTTCCCAAGTGACTGATAATTAGCCGCTGTTTGGATCCTCCCCTTTGCTTTACGGTTGAGGGCACTGGGGACCAGAGAGGTGAGATGCCACAACCAAGGCCACTTGACCCTGTCAGAGCCAGTGAGGGCCAGGAACCAGGGTCTCACTCCAGTCCTGTGTGTTCTCTCGCACTGCCACACCCCTGCTTGCGAGGGGCTGCTGGGACCGAGGAAGGCTGTCCTCCGTAGGCTGGTCTTGCCACCCCAGGCCAGAAACCAGGAGGAGGTGGCACAGGCAGCTGCTGCAGACCTTCCCCGAGGCGGGTCTGTCCTCTGGGAATGGGCCTGGCAGGAGCCACTTCTTAGTGACAGGCCCCAGCTAGGCCCCCAGGGACAGGCTGCCTCTGGTCCTCTTGTGGCTCAGAGGCTCACACTCTGGGCTTGAGAAATGCAGCCAGATGTGAACTTTTCATCAGTAAGGAGAGCTCTAGATATAAAGGGTGATGGGAGGGACAGGTCATTACGGGAAAGCATGCTTATATTTAGGGGAGGTGAATAAGGGACATAGTACGGCTTCACCCTTGTGGGTATCCTAAGTTGCATGTGTGTGTGTTTGCGTATCCGTTCATTCAGCAAACATTTATTGGTCCCCCACTGTGAGTTAGACACTGTAATAGGCATTGGAGATGTGCTGTGACTCAGACAGACACAACCCCTGCTCCACGGAGCTTAGAACGGTCTGGAAGGCCAGGTACTAGAACCATATTACTTAGCCTCTTGACGAATCCTTTATTGTTATTAACCGTAAGGATAGTAACAGACATTTAATTTTCTCACTCCTTCTCTCAAAAGAGGAAGCTGAAACTTAGGACCCCTGCCTTGTCCAGGGTCACACCGTAAGTGATGGAATCAGTTCTGTCTGAGAGCAGAACTTGCCTTCCCGGCCACCTGGTTGTACCATCTCCTGCATCAGGCTCCTGATTTTTATCGGGGGCAGTGACAAGAGAAAGCCAGGCGAAATAGGAAGCAAATTTCATTTGCTCTAAAGCTTGCGCAGTTTCAAATATCTATTAGAATGTAGTGCTAGAGAACCTCTGCCGTCCCTGAAGCACCAGTTTTGTCTCTTCCAAAGGGAGCACTTTGCGTTTCGTGTACTTTATTTTCTCTGGCCAGCAGTGCCCTTAGGAACAAAGCACAGGTTTTGTAGCCATGAGTCAGCGACCCTTCTGGTTGGCACACTCACCCACTTCTTCCTTTGGTCTTGTTTGCTTATAATGTGTCCTCTATTATCAAGGTGCCTAAAATCCTTTTGAAACGGGTTAGAATAGAAAACACTTAAACAAAAAGGTACAGGGACACTGACCCTGTCCATTCCCCCCCTGGGAATGTGGGACCCAGGTGTCTGGCGGCTTCCTCTGGCTGAGTCAGGGGGCATTTTCACCAGTCTGTGGTAGAAGAAAAGAGGGGAAAGTAGTATTTAATAAAGCTAAATTGAACTTAAAGACCAATTTTGTAGTCAGAAGTAGTCTTTACTTTTTTTTTTTTTTAAAGCATTAAAGGTGTCCTGGGACTTCCCTGGTGGTCCAGTGGTTAAGGCTCCACGTTTCCAGTTCAGGAGGCATGGGTTCGATCCCTGGTCAAGGAACTAAGATTCCGTGTGCCGCGCCGCAGGGCCAAAAAATAAAACCACCACTAATTTGGTTTTCATGCTGTTCCTCTGAGCCCTGGGGTTCCTGGTCGGGGGGATTTCTGCCTTGAGGAGTGAGAGGAGGGGACAGAACTTTTTGTCCCATTTCCAGTCAGAGAAGCTCTTTTATTTTATATATTAGTTTCTTTATGATTTTGTTTAGAGGTAAAAGGGTATTCCTACAAAAGTTTGGAGACCCTCTGCTCTAGACTCTGTGTGTTGGGTGGAGGGGAGTGGAGGAGGGAATGCTGCTTTTGCAGGACTGAGCCAGTGTGGTACAGTTACCCACAAATATTTCTTATCTACTGTACTGGTCAGGGCTCTTCAGAGAAACAGAGCCAATAATGTGTATATGTGTGTGTGTGTGAGTGTGTGTGTGTGAGAGAGAGAGAGAGAGAGAGAAATTGGTTCACATGATTGTGGAGACTGGCAAGTCCAAAATCTTCAGGCCAGGCCAGCTGGAGACCCAGGGAAGAGTTGATGTTACAACCAAAGACTGGAGGCAGAAGTCTTTCTTCTTTGGGGGACATTAGTTTCTTTTCTCTTCAGGCCTTCACCTGATTAGACGAGGTACACCCACACAACGGAGGGTAATCTGCTTTACTCACAGTCTACTGACTTTAAATGGTAATCTCAACTATAAAATGCATTCACAGCAACATGTAGACTAGTGTTTGGCCATAATTGGAGCCAGCATGGGTACCGTGGCCTCGCCGGGTTGTTGGCATATAAGATTCACCATCACACCTACTCAAGTGCCTGGGGAATGTGATGGGGATGACAGAGATGGGGAAAGTTGGTCTTTGCCTCCAGGGGGCAAGACTATACATAGGAAGAAGTTAAGAACAAGACCATCTAGTTCAGTGCTAACTTGTATAGACGAAACGTAAAATGCATTTAGAGGAGATGAGGGGGTGGGTGATGGAGGATTCCAGGGAGATTTATGGTTGGGGCTGAATGGAGCTTCCACAACACAGAGGTCTCAGATAAGTGAGGGCACAGAAGACTTTAGAACCGGAGTGGGAACCCCTGGATAATAATGATACTTCTATTTCAGGGGTCCCCACCCCCTGGGCCACACAGCAGGAGGTGAGCAGCAGGTGAGTGAGTGAAGCTCCATCTGTATTTACAGCCACTTCCCATCACTTGCGTCACTGCCTGAGCTCCGCCTCCTGTCAGATAAGCAGCGGCATTAGATTCTCATAGGAGCACGACCCCTATGTGTGAACTGCACATGCGAGGGACCTAGGTTGCGCGCTTCTTATGAGAATCTAATGCCTGATGATCTGAGGTGGGGCTGAGGCGGTCTCATCACCCCCAGATGGGACCGTCTAGTTACAGGAAAACAAGCTCAGGGCTCCCACTGGTTCTGCATTACGGTGAGTTGTAGAATTATTTCATTATATATTACAATGTAATAATAATAGAAATAAAGTGCACAAGAAATGTAATGCGCTTGAATCATCCTGAAACCATCCCCCCCACCCCGATCCGTGGAAGCTGGTCTCTGGTGCCAAATCCCGAGGCCCAGAGAAGTTAAGGGATTCATCAGAAGTCACACAGCTTCCCAGTGGCCGGGCAGGTGTTCCTACTCCAAATCCTGCCCCTCATTTTTACCGCCTTTGCTGGGCATAGTGAAATCCATGTGAACGTGTGTGTGTGTGGGGGTGGGGTGGGGGGGGTGGGGGTGGGGGTGGGGGATTACTCCAGAAAGGAGAAGAATAAAGTTTTCTTCACCCAGAAATCCTGTGAATCTATAAAAATGGCCTGTTATTTTCTCACTCTCTCCCTGGGTCTTCCTCTCGCTCCTGACCAGCCTCATTAACCCCACTCTTTTCTTCTCTCGCCCTCCCCCAGACACGAATGCAGAGTTTGAATCCAGATCCCAAGGCCCATTACACAAGTGTCTACGGAGCCCTCAAGAAAATCATACGGACTGAAGGCTTCTGGAGGCCCTTGCGAGGCCTCAACGTGATGATGATGGGCGCGGGGCCGGCCCACGCCCTGTATTTTGCCTGCTACGAAAACATGAAAAGGACTTTAAATGCCGTTTTCCACCACCAAGGGAACAGCCACCTAGCCAACGGTATTTGCAAGCATTTGTCTGGAGTTAGAAAGGTCTCTCCTTCAACAGACCCTTCCCCAGGGTTCTCCTCCCTGTGACCCAGCAGCCTGATGCCTCATCTCCGCCGCGCTTGCTCATGAATCGAGGACTCTAGATATGTGTGTGCACACACACCCAAACACACGCACACACACACGCGCACGCACTTTTTTTCATTCCCCTCCTTCGCTCTCTGAAGCCCAGGGAGAATCAGTGACAGAGGTGTTTCATTGTTGAGTGGGTTTTGCCTTTTTGCTTTTTTTTAAAAAAAAAAAAAAAATTCAAAAGCCATTAATGATCAGATCTAGGGGAGAAAAAAAGAAACAAAAAAACAAACAACCCTGAATAGAAACAAAACTTTTGAATGCTGGATTCCAAAAAAAAAAAAAAAAAAAAAAAGGTTATCTGGACAGCTTCTTTGAGACTATTTAAAAACTGGCCCAACAGGTCTCTACAACGTCAAGATCTAACTAAGCTTTAAAAGGTCAAGAAGTTTTATGGCTGACAAAGGATTTGCTCCTGCGCAGAGGACCTTTCCCACCTAAGCTTCTGGGGATTGGGGAATTTCGCCCCCGTTCTCTTCCGTCTGTTGCATCTCTCTGCAAGCAAGGGCTGAAATCGTTTTCTTTTGTTGTTTTGAGGGAACCAGGAGGGTGGGGGGTGGCCTGAGCTGGCCGCAGGCAACTGTTTTATAGGCTTGTCTTACTGGGTCCTGCCAAGTGGTTATTTTCGCCTCCTGTGGGTTTGGCTTTTGTTGGTTTCTGTTTGGGTTTGGAGCGAGACTCTGGCTAGTGGCATAAGGAGAACTTACTTTAACAAATTTATTTTTCAGCAACAGAGAGGTAGATGTGACTGGCAACAACTTTCTACCCCTTCTCTTTTTTGTGCTACTCAGAACCAGAAAGCATCCCTCCCATCAGCAAACCCTGGTAATAATGACTCCAACCTGGCTGGTTTGCAGACATTGGTTTTGCTTTTTCAAAATCGGCCCCTAGTTGCATTTGTCCGGACTGTCACCAAGATCTGCACTCTTGATGCTGTCCTCAAGTTCGTGGCCTCAGGGCCCTCCTTTTGCTGAAACTGCCTTTTTAGCTCCTTGGTCTCTGAGCCCCTTGAAGGCGGTTTTGAACGGAGCCCAGTTTATGTCAAGTTCTACCCAGCACTGTTATTGCTTCACTGTGGTGTGTGCTTTGGTCGCGTTTTGACCTTTCTGGGGATGATCCTAAGCGTGTGGGAGGGAGGGAGGGAGGGGGATAGATATGCATTTGTGAAGCCTTAGCCTGTGTCCCTCATTCTTCCCACCTTTTAGCAGTTATCTTAATTACTGGGCAGTGTCACCCACAGAGGGAGGAAACCCAGAGCCAAATGCAAAATTCCAGGCTGGAATCTGGCTTTCGAAGTTCCTGGTTCTTGAAGCCAGGCCAGAGGAGACCCTCAGATGGGCTCGGCCATTTCTGAGACACGTCATCACTTTGCAGACTCACCCTGGAAATCTGCCATATGCAGATCTCCCTGACGCCCTTTGCCCTTGGCCATTTGCTTTAAAAAATGCCTGGATTTTATTAAGGAATTTTCTTAAAGATTTCTCTCTCCCCGCCCCCACCCCTGTCTCTGCTGTATACATGATATCATCCCCTTCCATTGCCCCCAGCGTAAGGGCAGAGTGGGTTAATCTGTAGACAAAGGCCAGAGATGCGAGAGAATTAAAATCTCTGTGGTGGAAAAAGCCACTAAGTGTGTTTTCTGGTAGCATCCAGTGTTGGCAGGTCTAGCCTTTTCCTAGGGAAAATGAGGTTCTGCAGTATTGAAATGTGAGTAACGGTGCCTGTGTTACCTTCCTCATTTTTATCCAGTATTTTCCATGATCACTTTAGGGTTTTAAGAGTCAGTGCTCACCTGGGTGGAGTTGGTAGTGAGTTTTGCTTCTTAGAAAGCAAGGTCCAGAGTTCCAGGAACTTCCTCAGAACCCCTGGTCCCAGAGGGTAATTTTCTGGAGTTTGTTTTGCAGGGATAGCTGGGAGTATGGCCACCCTGCTCCACGATGCGGTAATGAATCCAGCAGAAGGTAATGTTTCATGGTCCCAGGGAGTGGCAGTAGGGGATGCGCAGAGGGGCCGGAGCAAAGTTGGGGGGTGGGGACAGAAGGTCGGGCAAGGGAACTCCTGGTCCCCAGTCGGAATAAGCAGGAGAATTCGTACCATGTTCTCAAAGGCTTCGAGACGGCACGTGAGCATTTGAGCTCTGGGATTCCTGTTCGCTTAAACAGAGCTACACAGACCAGTAGCATCAGTGTCTCCTGGGAGCATGTTAAACATGGTGATTCTCAGGTTCCACCCCAGACCTACTAAACCAGAATCTTTGGGGGTAGAGACAGGATATCTGCTTAACAGGCTCTCCTGCCAATTCTTTTGTGTGCGTTTGCACTACTCTGAAACCTGTGTGTGCTCACATGCGTACACATGTGCACACACACACACCCCACTGGGCCCTCGTTAACCATTATCAACCATAGACGAATTTAGAAGGAACCTGTCAGAGGCCATTCATTAGGGCTTATGGACTTATGTTCAATTTGCTTTTTTAAAAGAAATTTGAAATTATTATGGAAAATTCCAAACAGGCGAATGTAGGGAGAAGAGTATGGTGAACCCCCATGTGTGTATCGCTCTACTTCATAAATTAATATTTGGCCATTTTGTTGTAGCTGTCTTCTCCCACGTTACCTTCTTTTTTTTTTTCCTTTGGAATTTTGGGAGCATTATAAAGCAATTCTTAGCTGTTCAGACGAGTTCTGTCAGCTTTTTCAGTATCCTCGCGTCCTCAGCCAACTTGGGTCTGAATGGTGAGGAGGTTTTGGACCCAGTGCTGGGCATACCTTCAGCTGGGTTATTCTCTGTGTGAGATGTAGGACTCTCTCCCTTTTCCTCCTCTATCTGAAAATGGTCCCTTGCTAGAAGGGAGAATCAGAGGTTAAAAAGTGCAGCATTTTAAATCTTGCATTATAAGTTTGTCTGGTTTAAGGTTACAATTTATTTGCTGTCAGCTGCCTCCCATGCCTTAGCAGATAGGAAACTTGTTCTGACTTTCAGGGATGTATGGGTCAGATTGGGAGGTGGGCTGCTTTTTCTGTGTGTTTAAGGCAATTTATATCAATGAGCAGTAAGTTAGTCCATGTCAACCAGGCAAGAATTTTATTTCTACTTTTTTTGAAGGAGAGAAAAATGAGGTTCAACTCCACCCTCCTCTCCTTGACATTATATCGTTTTAAGGACTTTATTTCTTTAAAAGTAAAGCACACTGTACGTGTTTATCTTGCAAAGCGTAGGGACAATTAAAATTCTAAGTATTTGGCCCATGTCCTTTGAGCCACCAGTTACTTTTGTATTAATAAAGCCAGGGTCCTCACTGGAGTTTGCCATTGAGCTTGGGCTGATATCATTCTAGTGTCTCTTCCAAGAGCACTGAGACCCAGAAGCTAAAAACACTGTCAGAGGTACAGACCACTGAGAATAAAAGACGGGACACGTGTCCAATAGACGTACTGGGACGGAAGAGGGCCGAGGAGCCAGGAGCAGGGTTTAGATTTCTCAGCGTGTGTGAAGCCCGAGGCAGCTAGGGCCTGGGGGCTCAGCTCGGGGAGTCTCGTCTGAAGTGGCTGCCTGGTTTGGGGGCCACGTCAACCAGGAGTCAGGCAGGAGAAACGTCAGGAGACAGCCACCTCCTGGCCCTGGATCCCGGAGGCAAGTGTTTAAACGGGATGCCCTGGAGCTGGCCCTCGGTGGTTTCTCGGGCTGGGGCTGGGTGTGTGCTAGCTCTCTGTGCCCTGTTACCCATGTGTCTAAACTTGCTTGTTTCTCTTTATGGCTTGGCTTCCCATCTCACTCCGACCTGGGGTGGGGCTAAACCCAACCACCCGGGACCCGCCCACAGTTGTGAAGCAGCGCTTGCAGATGTACGACTCGCCGCACCGGTCGGCCCTCAGCTGCATCCGGACCGTGTGGGGGACGGAGGGCTTGGGGGCCTTCTACCGGAGTTACACCACGCAGCTGACCATGAACGTTCCCTTCCAGTCCATCCACTTCATCACCTATGAGTTCCTGCAGGAGCAGATCAACCCGTACCGGGGCTACAACCCGCAGTCCCACATCATCTCAGGCGGGCTGGCCGGGGCCCTGGCTGCAGCCGCTACCACCCCTCTGGACGTTTGTAAAACCCTCCTCAACACTCAGGAGAACATGGCCCTCAACCTGGCCAACGTCAGCGGCCGGCTGTCGGGCATGGCCAACGCCTTCCGGACGGTGTACCAGCTCAACGGCCTGCCGGGCTACTTCAAGGGCGTGCAGGCCCGCGTCATCTACCAGATGCCGTCCACTGCCATCTCCTGGTCCGTCTACGAGTTCTTCAAGTACTTCCTCACCAAGCACAAGCTAGAGAATCGAACTCCGTACTAAAGGAACGGGCTGTGGGAAGTGATGCCAGAATCTTCGATGGTGCAAAGACTTTCCCTGACTGCTGCCCTTCCCCTGCCCTCACACCAAGATTCCTGGGGCAGGGTGTTGGCAGGATCTGCTCTTTGACGCCTTAGAGAGAGGAGAGGACGGGACAGCCGCTTACACGACGGCCGTCCGTCCGCAGGGACATCCCAGGTGGTAGAACGTGTCGAAAGACTGACAGGGGAGCGAGAAAGTGCTTTTTCTCTTCCTCCCCCCCCCGCCCCCCGCCCCCGAGAGCGATGTAGCCTTTCTGCTTCAGTATAGCATCTCCTCCCCTAGAATCGTATGTAGATCACCCAGGAGGGAAGAAAATGTGGAGTGACTGAAAACATTAAAGAGGAAAAAGAAATTATGTATATAGAAGTTCCAGTACACAGTAGCACATAGATGGATAATGTTTATCCTTTATTTTTCTATGTAGAAGTTTTGGGATTTGCGTGTGTGCCTGTGTGTGTGTACAAGCAAGTGTTACAGCTGGGAATATAAAGCTGTTTAAAAAAAATAGCTGAATTCTTCCATCGGGTTAAGTCAAAAGGCACCAAAGTAATACGTTGCTCCACGTGGCCTAAAATTGTGTTGAGCCCCCCCCAGATGGAAGTTCCACTTGAATGTAAAATAATAAATATAAGGTTTATATTTTGAATTTTCTTTTCATAGGGGAAAATGGTACGTTGAAAAACAAGTCAAAATAATGATATAGTACTTTTAGCTACTTTTTTTTTTTTTTCTTTCTTACTCAATCAGTCACCTTCATGTGCCTTTTCCCTTGGTCTTTTCCTAGAAATTCCAGGACCAAAGATCTGGCCCTGGGGCTTTTCCTCTTGCTGTGTGCTCGCCCTCACGCACACGTACTGGGCGGCAGCACGGCTCACACTGGAGCACAGTGGCCCCAGTGGAATTAGGGTGGCTGGTCTTACACTTACTGAAACCATTTCCTTCCCTTGTGGGTGACGTGAATGTATGCCTCGCGGGGCCAGCACTTAAAAGCCCTTGAAATGCCAATGCTTGGCCACTTGTTGGGCGGGCATGTGTGATAAATCCTACCTTGATCCTAGGACTTAATTCTCCAACAGTCTTTTAACCCAGGCACTTCAGGTATCCTTGTCTGTGTGTGTGTTTGACTAAATCTCCTGATCTCCTGTGTTTCCCTGTGCAGTTTTAGGGGTTTTACAAAACACAGCAAGCATATCTACGGCATTTGTCTGTACACCTGCCCATCACAAATTTCCACCTTAAGAGCCTCTCACCGCGCAGGGACAGGCCAGGCTCCCCAGCCCCGCTGCGCAAGGGACCCGGGCCCTCGTGCTCAGTCAGGACGCCTCTCGAACCATCTTTATAGCCTTGCTTGATCCACGCCAGCTGGGAACACGATGCCTTGTTTCCTGAAATGGCCTATCTGAGCCAGATTATCCCCGAGAGCAAACGCAAGCCTGTTTCCTCCAGCCAAGCCTTCCCAGGCCTCCCTCCGAGGGAAGACCCAGTGGCTTCACAGTTTCCTTTAGAGCTGTCTTTCAAAATGAGCAGGAAGTATGTGTGTGTTTTCCTTCTGGTCGGCCTGGTCCTGACCTTGACCCTTTGCCCTTCGCCTTTCGCCCTTCGCCTTAGGCACGGTCCATGTCTTGCATTCTCACCGAGGCTCAGACCCGGGCTCCTTCGGATGCCGTGACTCCTGGGATGAACTCAGGTGGTGCTGGGACTTTCGCATCTCAGAACATCGTGTGCTGTGCCTCTGGGAGTAGTTTGCAGGTCCAGGACAGCAGAAACCCATGTCAGGCAGCTCCCACACGTGCCCCGATGAGCAGGGGCTGGGGGGCCTGCCTGCTGACCTGTCCCACCTCGGAGTTAGCCCACCCCCATCCCCCGGTGGAAATCAGTTGCAGCGAGCTTCCCCGCTCCGTTGCAGTTGCATCCCCACTCAGGGATGCCAGAAGCCCACGGAGACCAAACTGCTGGGGGAAGTGTTGACATCTCTAAACATATACCCCGTCAGTGTTACATTTTGCAGATGGAAGAAAATCTAGATCGAATTCTAAAATAATTATCCAACCACCCCTTTTTGTCCACTTCAGATACACCACACTGCTGCAAAATATTCCTTATTTCTTATGGGATTTTGTTTTTCGATGGTATTGAGGAAAGAAATGGCTCACTTCTCAGGGAGAACTCCTTTGGGTCGGGAGAGATAGAGTCCAGATTTCAGAGTCGGAAGGTCTGGTCCTGGCTTTCCTTTCCCAGTGTGTAGGGATCGGCTGGGAAATGGGGGTGATGCCACCTGTCCTGCCTTCCCCACTGGGTCTTCCAGAGGCTGAACGAGCGATGTATCTGAAAAAGCTTTGGAAGTTGTGAAGCGCTAAACAACTAGAAGTGGTCTTGAATTCTGGGGGAGGTAACCACCGCACCCCGCCTCACCCTGAGCTCCAAAGCTTGTCTTGCTGCCCCATGCATACTGCAGCCCAGTTGACTGTGACTTTGACTTGGCCAAGAACGAAATAGGAACATGTTCTCCCCATCCCCCAGCCCTGGCGATGACCAACCTAACGTAGTCAGTCACGGCACAAACTTGGTCACTGGTGTCTTCGGTGTCATTGGGGCGTCATCTGCCGCCCAGCAATGCCACTTGAGTACAATACTCAATAACAGTGACTTCTGTCCAGACCATGATTTGTGATCCAACCCCTCATACATCTGAGTTTTACTTTTTAGAATTAAAAAATTGATTTTTTTCCAAATGGGATAAATCTTCAAGCCATGACTTTTTTTCTTAACTTTGGATCGAAACTCGCTAGATACTGGCCTGCATCCTTTTGTGTGGTTTCTTTTTCTTTTCTTTTTTTTTAAATGCTGATGTCTTGTTCCAAGAGCTGTCCTCCAAAGTCCCCCCCCCCCAAGGCTGCACTGGCAACACGTTGTTATGCCATTAAGGTTTTATTTAACTTTATTTAAGGATGATTGTGCCTGTTCAATACAAATGTACTGCTGCTTCCCACCTGCGAGACGCACGATGTATGTTGCTAGGGTGGGCCAGTGTCCTTTCTTAAATTCCTGTCGTAAATATCATGGTTTCTGCCTCTTGATTGTCACCAGTTCCTGGAAGAAGGGGAGAAATGTGTGTTTCTGTGTGGGGATATTTCTGATATGCTGCTACAGTTGTGACACTGGAGCTACAGAAAATAAAGCCTTGATCTTTGAAGTGTTGTGGGCTCTTTGGTGGGGATGTTGAAATAAGAGGGAAGTGGATGGAGAAAAGGAACCTAATTCATGGAGCTTGTGCCTCCTGCAGTCTGGTGCATTAAGGACCAGGATCTATGGCTTCGATGGGAAGTGCCCCTCAGCCCTCTTATCAAAATGGAAGCAGGTGGCCAGGGATGGTCACGAGAGATGATGGAGCAGGGCTGGGAGCCTCCATGGCTTTGCTCACTCTGCTGGGGAGGGTGGCAGCTCTTCCGTCCTTGTGGGATCATGAGTGTGAGAGGCTGCCAGCACCTGGGATGCCCAGCCCTGGTGCCTGGCACGCTCATGCCTGTTTTCCCTCTCTCATCCCTTTATGGAGGCTTAATCAGGGTCCCTCTACACGGAAGACCCCGAGGGGGACCAGAATCCACCCATACTTCCTAAAGAGCACAGCTTAAACCAGGAACTAGACCTATTCTGGAGTTGAGAATGGGGCTGGCGGGTCTCGGACCCCTTTGAAAAGCCAGGGACAGCTCTTGACTCATCACAGTCTGGGAGGTCAGAGCGCCTGCTTTCAGCATAACCACCAAAGACTTTAGTGAGGGTGGGGAGTCAGGGTTGAGGTCAGGCTTGAGAACCAGCCATGGGCAGCGGTGCCAGGAGGTGGGCAGCGGTGCTGATCAGAGAGTGGAGAAGGCTTTAGGTAAACTTCCTGCTTTGCACTTTTACCAAAGGCCAGCACTGTGCTTCTCAAAGCTGCCTTGTGGCTTGTTGATTGCCTCCACTCCGGGCTGGAGGGCATCCAGTGCGTATGTACCCATTCAGCAGATTTCTCTCCCTGCCCCACGGAGTCCACCTGCCAGCGAGTCCAGAGCGCCTCCCGCGAGCAGAGCACCGTGCCTGGCGCCCTGGGGACACAAGCCAAGTGTCAGTGGTGTTCCCACCCTTTCAGGCCATACAGTCTAATAGAAGAATATAAGGGAAGACATCAAATCAAGACCCACCAAGATGGTAGTGGAGGCTGCCGTGGATGTAAAACAGTAACTTGATAACCTTTAGACCAGGCTCCATGAGACACTTGCTAGTCCATCCAATCCCCAGCTCTGTCCCCACTGTTGGTGTGCCGTCTTGTCCTGCACCAGCTCCCCGGAGCTGACTGGGCACATTTTTCCCCAGCTTCGAATTCGGTAATGTCACGCTGGTAGCTTGAAATCAGCAATGGTAGGGATGTTTACACCACAGAAATGGGCCAGTGCTATAAATTCGGGCTCTTTCTTTTTGAAGAGCCAGCTTACCTGTCCACTACTATGGGCACATAGCATGGGGCTTGGTGTGTGATATTCGCTGAAGTTTCACTGAGTGAAGGAGATGCTGGCCACACTTTTTGTCTTCGACCCGGGGTCCCCTCTAGTTCTGGAGCTCCTGGTTCGTCCTACGACAGAGACCATCTTCATCACTTAGGAGCCCTTTCCAGCCCATCCACACTCTTTAAATTCCAGCCCAGAAAATCCATGAAGGGAAGGGCTTCCCTTTCCTCCCGGGCCAAGCGCTCCATTCTGTTCCAGTTCTCACCTCTTCGGGGAGAGACTCCACTTCTGCCCGCTCGAGTGACCTAAATGCAACAGACACCTCCGAGAAGCATCTAAGAAGCCCAGGGTTGTCCAAGAGATAGACACGGCCCCTGGGAGGGGTGGAGGGGGGCTAGTACTGCTTACAGAGAAATGAAGGCTTGGCTCTGGTCTAAGGCAGAATGCATGCATGGCCTAAGAGTTCGGGAGAACAGCTGGGTTGAGCCATAAAGGCCTTGTAGGAGAAACCTCGGTGCCGAGCTGCAAAGGTGAGCTTTGACCGTCATCTGACCTTGAATCGGTGGGTAATGGGGAGTAATTAAGGGTCTCTGAGTGGAGGACTCCACGACTGGAGCTCAGCTTTCGGAAGAGTCATCTGGCAGATGTAACAGAATGGAGTGGAGGTGGGATACCAAGGAGGCCGGGAGATGGTCGATTTGTGTCACAGTGAAGTTGCCCAGAAGAGAGGTGACTGAGGGGAAGGCAGGGGACACTGGAACAGCGTGAGCGTGGCTGATGAGCGTGTACAGTGGAGCTTGGGGCGGGGCGCGGCTGCAGGGCAAGGTGAGGATGGGCTGGCTGAGGGCAGTGCCCGCGTCGGCAGGAAAACCTGGCTGGCAGGAGGAGCAGGTGGTGGAGGAAGTGCCTCGTCTCTAGAGCCGTTGGGCTCCCCTCGGCTGGGCGTGCTCGACGTGAGCTGAGCTCTTGGCCAGAGCTTCCTCTTCACCTCCCACCTCCCCCCCGCTTGGTGTTGGTTCCTCGCCCTTCTTCGGGCCACACCCTGACTACCTTCTTTGTTGCTTTCCGGGCCTCCTAAGGATGGCTGCTTGAGAAGGTTTTGCCTTTGGAACTCCTGGCTCTCCACCCCTCTTGGTGCTGATCTGCCCTCACAGCTTCACCTGGCCCCCCTGGAAAGATGATTCCCAGATGTGGGAGATAGCGCTCCCACCTCTCTCCGGAGCTCCAGATCTAGGTGTTCAGGTGCTGGCTGGAGATCTCCCAGATCTCAGCTACTGTTCTCCTAACCCCAAGAGACTTTGGCCCCTCCTGCCGGAGGCTTACCATGTTCCTTACGTTATTACTCCCTTACTGTGCTACTCCCTTACCCTGCTACTCCCTTACTCTGCTACTCCCTTACCCTGCTACTCCCTTACCCTGCTACTCCCTCACCATGCTACTCCCTTACCCTGCTACTCCCTTACCATGCTACTCCCTTACCCTGCTACTCCCTTACCATGCTACTCCCTTACCCTGCTACTCCCTCACCATGCTACTCCCTTACCCTGCTACTCCCTTACCATGCTACTCCCTTACCGTGCTACTCCCTTACCATGCTACTTCCTTACCGTGCTACTCCCTTACCGTGCTACTCCCTTACCCTGCTACTCCCTCACCATGCTACTCCCTTACCGTGCTACTCCCTTACCATGCTACTCCCTTACCCTGCTACTCCCTCACCATGCTACTCCCTTACCCTGCTACTCCCTTACCATGCTACTCCCTTACCGTGCTACTCCCTTACCATGCTACTTCCTTACCATGCTACTCCCTTACCGTGCTACTCCCTTACCCTGCTACTCCCTCACCATGCTACTCCCTTACCCTGCTACTCCCTTACCATGCTACTCCCTTACCCTGCTACTCCCTTACCATGCTACTCCCTTACCCTGCTACTCCCTCACCATGCTACTCCCTTACCCTGCTACTCCCTTACCATGCTACTCCCTTACCGTGCTACTCCCTTACCATGCTACTCCCTTACCATGCTACTCCCTTACCGTGCTACTCCCTTACCATGCTACTCCCTCACCATGCTACTCCCTTACCCTGCTACTCCCTTACCATGCTACTCCCTTGCCATGCTACTCACCATGTTACTCACTTGCTCAAAACCTTCCAGGGCTCCCCAGTGCTTATTGACTTTAAGAATAGGCTAACCTGCATATGGCAGTGCCAGATTCAGGGAGTAAAGAGAAAGAGAACAGCTAATGGACATATGAGACCCTGAGGTCTTGATCTCATGAACAGGGTAGGACAAGAACCATGTGCAATGCTTACATTTAATAGTGAGGAGAGAAATGGGGACCAGGAGAGACTGGAGTGGTCAGAAAACTATGAAGATAGCCAAGAGGTGAGGAGGAGTCATCCATTCGACTTGGGTAGGTGTGATGTAAAAGCAGTGACAGCCATTTACAAATTCCCAGATTGTCTCTCCTTGCTCTTGCCCTCTTTGTCCCTGGTTTGTCTCCCTTCCCCTTTACTCTTGCCTCTTCTGATTCCTTGCTAAACCCCACCTCCCCCAGGTTCAGCTGCTTGCCCTCCAAGCGCCGTTCCTAATATACCTGACAGAATATTCCAATAGCCACCTAAGACAATAATCAGGCAAGTAATCAGAAATGCCCGTCACAAAAGTCAAATCTGGAAGCAAACTGGATATCTATCAAGAAGTTAAATGATTTATAGAGCATCCGAGCTACCCTGGTGTTCTAGTGGGAACCAAGGAAGTTTCATCAGGAGTCCTGGGTCAGATACATTGTTTAAAATGTGGACTCCCCGATACCTTTATAAAATTCGAGAATACTTCCAAGCTTACTCATTTCTCTAGCCTTTCCTCCTAAAAGTAACCTTACTTTGGGGAACACGTAAGTCCCCTTTTGTGAAGGGGTGGATAGGCGATGGCATATCCACGGTTTAGAATTCCACTTTAGTTTCCTGTTGACATGGCTTCTTTAAGAAAACCTTTGCTCTTGTTTTTATTTACACGTGGCAGCCGTGATCTTTCACTTTCTATAGCAGGTGGGACAGCTGGGGAGAGCCACCAGCACCACTGCTGAGAGGACACAAGTGCCACCTTAGGAAGGATAGCCCAGCCTGTGTCTGCTGTCATCTGAAAGTCCTATGTGAAAAGAAAAACTATAAAATCAAGATCACACTGGAGATGTTTGGGTCTCTGACCCAAGGCAGTTGAAGTCCAGGCATTGCCTTAGAGTTCTCGTGAATTTCTGTTATCAAGGACTTACTACTGAAATCACTTACTACAAAGCAGAACCCACATGAAACCCAGAGCGACAGAGGCATTGTGGACACCTGGGTTCTTTGTCATTGTCACCCTGGCTTTTGGTGGCTTCCTTTAAGAGAACAGGTGGTTTAAAAAGAATAAATGAAGGAGTTCAGTCCTGGAGTCTGCCCAGCATCCTGCTTTCAGCCTTAGGTGTTGCTCTTGCCCGGGGTGGGTGGAGCAGGGCATGGGGGAAGCGGGGAAGTTTCACTACATCTACCGTTGTGACCTGGACATCAGTGTGCAGTTTAACACAGGAAGTTTGGAAGGGAAGAGAGGACAAAAGAGTTATAAAGCTGTTCTAGAAGACCCAGTGTGGAAGTTTTCAGGACTGTACCAAAAAACATGTTCTGACCTCTATGTTACTTGCCAAGTTTTTGCAGAAGGGAAGCCTCTGGCCTTGCCAGTGAGACCCTCTTACAAGGCATTTAGTATGAGATGGAACTGGAATGAATGGCTAAATCTGCCTGTGAAATACCCTGACTGGCCCAGGAATGCCCAAGTGGCCCTGACTGTTTGGGATGTGTTGGGCCAGGAAAGGCAGTGTCTGTGGGAGGACCAACCGTTTCACGGTTTGGAAAATATGGCATGTTTTGCCAGGGGATGCATGACTTGAAAGTCTGGCCTAACGTGGAAGCAGATGGATCAGAATCCACAAAAACTGCTGGCAGAACAAGCAGTGCTCTCTCAGAAGATCAGGTGAGCAGCCTTGCCAAGTTACCTCTAACATCAACAGCAGATAAGCAAATAATGTTGGGTTTGATTTCCGGTTTCTGCAATGTGGAAGACTAAGATAAACTGAAAATCCTCCCACAGCAAACAGCTAAAAGTATGAAGTAGCAGTAAAATAGGTAAAACAATTTAGGAAGGTAAGCCTTGCCAAAGATGAGTTTGCAATCTACAATTACAAACCAATGAAAGCTAAAGTCAGTAATCATGACAAACAACTGGAATATATCCACCAGAAATTCAGATAACGGAATATTGAAAATTAAAAAAAACTATTTAAAAATAAAACAATAATATAAAAACAAATCAAAGAATAAAACACAAAAAAGAAAAAGATTATTTACTACTATAGCTATATAATGAAACTTAATACTGGTTAGAGTAATTCTTCATCTTTTTTTCTCCTTTCTTCAAACTCAAGTGTTTGTTTTTTTTTTTAATAAATCTATTTATTTATTTTTGGCTGTGTTGGGTTTTCGATGCTGCGCGCAGGCTTTCTCTAGTTGCGGCGAGTGGGGGCTACTCTTGGTTGTGGTGCGCGGGCTTCTCATTGCTGTGGCTTCTCTTGTTGCAGAGCACAGGCTCTAGGCGTGCAGGCTCAGTAGTTGTGGCTTGCGGGCTCTAGGGCACAGGCTCAGTAGTTGTGGTGCACAGGCTTAGTTGCTCTGCGGCATGTGGGATCTTCCCGGACCAGGGCTCGAACCCGTGTCCCCTGCATTGCCAGGTAGATTCTTAACCACTGTGCAACTAGGGAAGTCCAAACTCAAGTGGTTTTATAAGCCGAATTTACAAAGCTGCTGAGATCAATGTGACCATGATAGAAAAACCAGAGAAGGAAAGTGAAAGAAAGGAATATTACAGACGGTTCTCACTTATAAATATAGATGCAAAATTTCAGCTGAAAATTAGCAAACTGAATCAAGCAATTAAAAAATACATCATGCCCAGGGACTTCCCTGGTGGAGGGAAGAATCCACTTTTCAATGCAGGGGATGCAGGTTTGATTGCTGGTGGGGGAACTAAGATCCCACTTACGGCGGGGCAACTAAGCCCGGGCGCAGCAACTAGAGAGAAGCCTGCGCACCACAATGAAGAGCCCGCGTGCCCCAACGAAAGATCCTGCATGACGCAACTAAGACCCAATGCAGCCAAAACTTAAATAAATAAATAGATATAAAAAAAATACATCATGCCGAAACAGGATTTATTCCAAGAATGTAAGAACAGTTTAACACAGAATATCTATCAGTGTACATTATCACTGCATTATTGAGTGTTTCAGGGGTCCCCCAAGATGAGATGATGCAATCACAGGGCTCAGAGGCAGTTGTAATCACAACTAAGATTTATTATAAACAACACAGTAAGAATATACAGCTAGATGGTTCAGTAAGGGAAAAAGATATAGGTGAGGTCTGGAGAAATCAATACACAGGCTTCCTGTGCTTCCCCTTCCCAGCCCAGGAAGAGACACACTTGAGTGTGCTTCTTTCTCCAGGAAGAAAAATGAAGCCTTTTGGAAAAGCCCATTTGAGACTCAGAAATTAGGGTTTTTACTGGGGGTCTGGTCACACAGACATTCTCTGCCCTCAAGTACCAAAATTCTAGCCTCCGAGAAAGAAATCAGGTGCTCACCATAAATCACAATATACAAACAACCTAGCCACAGTGAAACATCTATACCCGTTAGAGAATGTTTCAGCAGTCAAGTTCTCACACCTTAGCGGGAGCCCATCGTTGCAAGCAGGTTCTTCTAAAGATAGCAGCTTCAAGTCTGCTATGTTAACTATCTCCTGCACATTAAATTAAAGGAGAAAAGTAACATATGGTCAAAAGAATCCCCAATCTTACCAACTTTTTGGTAAGTTTCAACAAACATTCATCATACAAAGTTTTGGTAAAATAAAATAGGACTGTCTTAACCCGATATAAGAAATATACCAAGAAATGATAACCAACATCTTACCAAATGGTTAAGTGTAAGAAACATTCTCATAAAGTCAGGAACAAAACAAGAATGCTTCTACTACTGTTCCGATTAGACACTGTACCAGAGTTTCTTGCACCAGCCAGTACAAGAAAACAGTATACGTAGAGCTAAGAAATAAAAATTATTTCCAGATGAAAATCACATAGAAAAGTCAGAACTATTAGATAAACTGTTAAAATAATGAGTTGAGGGCTTCCCTGGTGGCGCAGTGGTTGAGAGTCCGCCTGCCGATGCGGGGGACGTGGGTTCGTGCCCCGGTCTGGGAAGATCCCGCATGCCGTGGAGCGGCTGGGTCTGTGAGCCATGGCCGTTGAGCCTACGCGTCCGGAGCCTGTGCTCCGCAACGGGAGAGGCCACAACAGTGAAAGGCCCACGTACCGCAAAAAAAATAATAACAATGAGTTGAGAAATGTTGTTAGATACAAGATTAATAAACAGAAATCAGTTATTATTCCAACATTCCTATTATTCCCTTTTTACCAATCTAAAAATACAGTCTTTAAAAGATATTTTCACTAGCAACAAAGACTACATGAAATTTAGAAATAAACCAAACAGAAAAGGTATAGATCTTCATCTTGGAAATCCAACAATATCACGCCTAGAATTCTACACTAAAGAAACTCACTTTGGGCATAAGGCGATACATACAAGTATATTCACTTCAGCCTCGATAATAACACAAAAAATTGAGCTTGTTGGGAGAATAAATAATAAACTGATTTACTCATACACTGGGATACTATACAACAGTTTAAATGAAAGCATTTGAGCCATGTAGATTAACATGGATAATCTCAGAGACAGAATTAAGTTTTTAAAAGCAAATGGAAATGAAGGAATGAGGGAAGTCTTTCCAAATATTTGTGATTTTTTCCATCTTTTTTAAAAAGTGTGAAACAAATAAGGTAAACTGTTAACATATGTTCAGTTTTGACAGTGAATACATAGATGTCTATTACATTATTCTGCATAATTTTGTTTTGGTTCAAAATAAAAATTTAAATACATAATTTTAAAACTCAGACATTTAACTTGCCAGGACTTGGAAAACAATAAATCTATAGTCAACGAAGGAACAAAAACAAGAATAAATGAAGAGTGGTCTTGGGAGCCTTTGCTCCTATTGTTTGTGGGTGTGTAGATATAGATTGTGGCTTCTGCTGAGTAGTGAGAATATACTTTTAGAGGATGCCTCTAGTTGGGTTGACAGGTGACAAACATATCTCAACATTCATATTTTGAACTTCATGCAATCAGGTGAGTGAAATACTGCAGCAAATCTTCTCCCTTTGCCTGATTGTATCTGTGTAAAGTTTGGAATAAAATAATGTACAAATTTTAATGAAAATAATTATGGATACCACCCATATGCCATTTTTTTTCTGTAATGCTGGGCTTCACAAAGTTTTAACGGGTGTTGCTTTATAGAAACCACTTTTATAAATTGGAGTATAGTTGCTTTACAATGTGTTAGTTTCTGCTGCACAGCAAAGTGAATCAGTTATACGTATACATATATCCACTCTTTTTTAGATTTCCTTCCCATTTGGTCACCACAGATCATTGAGTAGAGTTCCCTGTGCTAAACAGTAAGTTCTCATTAGTTATCTATTTTATATATAGTAGTGTATATATGTCAATCCCAATCTCCCAATTCGTCCCACCCCCCCTTCTCCCCTTGGTAACCATATGTTTGTTCTCTACATCTATGACTTTATTTCTGCTTTGCCAATAAGTTCATCTGTACCATTTTTCTAGATTTCACATATAAGCAATACTAGACGATATTTGTTTTTCTATTTCTGACTTACTTCACTCTGAATGACAGTCTCTAGGTCCACCCACGTCTCTGAAAATGACACTATTTTGTTCATTGTTATGGTTGAGTAATATTCCATTGTATATATGTACCACATCTTCTTTATCCATTCCTCTGTTGATGGACATTTAGGTTGCTTCCATGTCCTGGTTATTGTAAATAACACTGCGTGAACACCAGGGTGCATGCATCCTTTCGAATTATGGTTTTCTCTGGAAATATGCCTAGGAGTGGGATTGCTGGGTCATATGGTAGGTCTATTTTTAGTTTTTTAAGGGACCTTCATATTGTTCTCCATAGTGGCTGTACCAGTTTACATTCCCACCAACAGTGTAGGAGGGTTACATTTTCTCCACACCCTCTCCAGCATTTATTATTTGTAGACATTTTTGGTGATGGCTATTCTGACTGGTGTGAGGTGATAACCTCATTGTAGTTTTGATTTGCATTTCTCTAATAATTAACAATGTTGAGCATCTTTTCATGTTCCTCTTGGCTATCTGTATGTTTTCTTTGGAGAAATGTCTATTTAGATCTTCCTCCCATTTTTTGATTGAGTTATTTGGTTTTTTTGATATTGAGATGCATGAGCTGTTTGTATATTTTGGAGATTAAGCTCTTGTCAGTTGTTTTGTTTGCTAATATTTTCTCCCATTCTGAGGGCTGTCTTTTTGTTTTGTTTATGATTTCCTTTGCTGTGCAAAAGCTTTTAAGTTTAATTAGATCCCATTTGTTTATTTTTGTTTTTATTTTCATTACTCTGGGAGGTGGATCAAAAAAGATCTTGCTGCGGTTTATGTCAAAGAGTGTTCTGCCTATGTTTTCCTCTAAGAGTTTTATAGTGTCTGGTCTTACATTTAGGTCTTTAATCCATTTTGAGTTTATTTTTGTGTATGGTGTTAGGTAGTGTTCTAACTTCATTCTTTTACATGTAGCTGTCCAGTTTTCCCAGCACCACTTATTGAAGAGACTGTTTCTTCTCCATTGTATATTCATGCCCCCTTTGTCATGTATTACATGAACATAGGTGTGTGGGTTTATCTCTGGGCTTTCTATCCTGTTCCATTGATCTATATATCTGTTTTTGTGCCAGTACCATACTGTCTTCATTACTGTAGCTTTGTAGTATAGTCTGAAGTCAGGGAACCTGATTCCTCCAGCTCCGTGTTTCTTTCTCAAGATTGCTTTGGCTGTTTGGGGTCTTTTGTGTTTCCATATAAATTGTAAAATTTTTTGTTCTAATTCTGTGAGAAATGCCATTGGTAATTTGATAGAGATTGCATTGAATCTGTAGATTGCTTTTGGTAGAAACCACTTTCAGTAGTGAAAGTCCTTGACAACAGAAGTATCTGGGGACTCAAAGCAGTGTCCAAATTTCAACTGCCTTGGCCCAGGACTAAAAGAACTTCACCAGCCTGGAAGCTGATAAGACCCAAGTGCTAGCAGCTTCCTTTGGTTCTTGCTTATTTTCTAGCACTTCCAGTGGTCTTATCTATGGATTACTTTATGTCCATAATAATTAACCTCTATGGTCAGTTCACAGTCTTTAGGCAGGGGCCCGGGGCTGAGGGCCTGTTGTATGTCTCCCTCTCATGTTTCCCCTCAAACTCATGATACGAATGAGATCTGGGTAAATTACACATTAAGAAGATTATGATTAATGACACTGAGATGATAACTGTACTGGGAAGAACAGCTGGGATGTTCTAGATGGTAATACTGGACCAAACCCTGATCCTGTTATTCATCATAGAAAAACTCCCTTCACACAGCATGGAACATGGGGTTCTAAGCCTCTTGGTGTTCCAGTGAGCTAGGGTTGCCAAGAGCACTCATTTGCAAATGTTCTTAGATTCCTACTGTCATGCTTCATTTGATCCCGCTTCCTATTCTGAAGAGATTATTTTTGCTGATTTGACTTAGGTCGAAAATCTTTGTTTATTGATGCTATCTTGTATTTCAACCTTGGCCTCTATAATTCTTTTGTTTCTAAGATCAGCAAGTTTCTAAAAGCCAAATTTGAAAAGTGTATAATTACCTTATAGTGAATACTAATATGAGAATAATTTTTTTATTGTTGATATAATGAAGTAATTTATTTGCTCTGGTTAATTTTAACCATTAAACCATATCAGATGGGTGCAGTCCAAAGGCTTGGACACTAGTCCTGGTGGTCACTAACTAGTGGGGTAAACTTGAGTGATCTTGGACATATCATTTACTCTCTCTGGTCTAGTTTCCTCGTCTGGAAAATGAAAGGGTTGGGTCAGATGACCTGTAATAGTTACTCCAACTGCAATAGTCTATGTTTGTTTAATACAGGCTCTATCCAGTCTCCAAGTCTGTAATTAAAGTATGGTTACATGCTTTTATATGAGATGAGAAGGAGACTCTTCACAGGCCTTTTAGCGTACCTGCCAGAAGGAATCATTCATTATCATTTTGCTTTACTGATATTTACTTCTCACTTCCTAAACTACTCTACAAATAAAATATAAAAATCCAGGAACTCAGTATAGGAAAATGATGCATGTAAATGTATTTCACATCCTTGTCTTTACGATGTTTTTAATTGCTGCATCTCTATGCAATGGTAATTAAATAATTTGCCTATGTCATTCTGAATTCTGAGTGACGACTGTTGTCTGTGTTGAACTCCAGGTCCAGTGCCTGAAACAAAATAGGTCACATTGAGAGCCTGCAGTCTGGGGAACGTGATAGCAGCAAGGCCCTCATTTTCACATTGTACATAATTATAGGAAGACACAATGAGGTTTTTCTGTGGCATTTAAAAAAATTGTAGGGTCTGTATGTCTGAACTTTTAAAAAATACATACTTCAATTTTTAGAACAGTTTTTGGTTCACAGTAAAATTGAGGTACAGAGAGTTCCCATATACCTTCTGACCCTACACATGCATAGCCCCCTCCATTATCAACATCCCTGACAAGGGTGGTACATTTGTTACTATTGATAAACCTACATTGACACATCATAATCACTCAAAGATCATAGTTTACCTTGGGGTTCACTCTTGGTGTTGTACATTTTATGGGTTTGAACAAACGTGCAATGACATGTGTCCACCATTATAGTGTCATGCGGGGTCATTTCACTGCTCTAAAAATCCTATGTGCTCTGCTATTCATCCCTACTTCCTCCTAACCCCTGCAACCATTGATCGATTTGCTCTCTCCATAGTTCTGACTTTTCCAGAATGTCATATATTTGGAATCATACAGTATTTCATCTTTTCAGAGTGGCTTTCACATAGTAATATGCATTTTAAGTTTCCTCTATGTCTTTTCGTGGCTTGATGGCTCATTCCTTTTTTTTTTTTTTAAGTTTATTTATTTATTTTTGGTTGTGTTGGGTCTTCGTTTCTGTGCGAGGGCTTTCTCTAGTTGCGGCGAGGGGGGGCCACTCTTCATCGCGGTGCACGGGCCTCTCACTGTCGCGGCCTCTCTTGTTGCGGAGCACAGGCTCCAGATGCGTAGGCTCAGTAGTTGCGGCTCACGGGCCCAGTCGCTCTGTGACATGTGGGATCTTCCCAGACCAGGGCTCGAACCCGTGTCCCCTGCATTGGCAGGCAGATTCTCAACCACTGCGCCACCAGGGAAGCCCCAATCGCTCATTTCTTTTTAGCACTGAATTATATTCCATTGCCGGGTTGTACCACAGTTTTTTCGTTTTGTTTTGTTTTGTTTTGTTTTGGTCCATTCACTTACTGAAGGACATCTTGGTTGCTTCCAAGTTTTGACAATTATGAATAAAGCTGTTATAAACATCTATGTGCAGGTTTTTGTGCAGACATAGTTTTCAACTCCTTTGGGTTGAAAGAAAAGTGATTACTGAATTATATGGTAAGATTATTTTAGTTTTGTAAGAAACCACCAAACTGTTTTCCAAAGTGGCCGTCCCATTTTGCATTCCTACTATTTTTGCATTCCCATCTCAAGCAACAATCACTGTTAATTGTTTTTAGCAAACTTCTGGAGTCCCACTGAGTTTGCAATGCCTTAGGGGTTAATCAGCCCTGGATTTAGGGAGGTGACAACCAGCCCTGTAGATCAGAGTGGAGGAGGAGGGCGTTCAGGAGGCTTGTAAATGTCCTGTGTGTGTGTGTGTGTGTGTGTGTGTGTGTGTGTGTGTGTGTTAAGAATTATGTCTGCAAGGATGTCATAGATTAGAGAAAAAAAAGTGTTTTGGGGATTAATGTGTGAATACACTGTCTCCACTTGGATGGACTGTGTTACTTATGGACACAATTCTATAGTAGTATTTGATTCTCAGAGCAATCAAATTCTTTTTTTTTTTTTTTTGCTGAATTTCTATTTCTTGCCACAGGGTGGCATCTGATTTTCATTAATATCCGAGACACACTTCATCTCTCACCACTCAAACTGGAAGCCCACATCTGTCGCAGCCTCTGGTTGCTTAGAGTACCACAATTTTTTCAAATGGCAGCATTTCCAAAGGATATTGCTTTACCTTGGGTTCCTCTAGGAGTCTTGAACTAAATCTTTTGTATCTGTAACTCAGATCTGTATCAAGGCATGCTCGTGCATTTTACATTTTTTTAATTGATCATTGCGTTGCAGATCCTTCATAGTTTGGGAACTTTTCCCTTGTGTTTCTTTGCCTTACGCCCAAGAGTGGAGGCATGAATTATTTTGACATATGCTTATTATATGCCACGTGCTATTTTGCTTGGGAGTGAGACAGTACAGAGAAGCCTTTACTCAAAAATCTAGGTTGCAAGCTGGGTCTATACAAGATATATGCATGAAACAACCCTGAAGGAAAATTTCCCAAGGCAAATTGGCTAAGTTGAAGACCATTTGTATGAGTAAGGTCTCTAGATCATTAAGGGAAGGGATCAAGTCTGATTGGGTTCACCATTGTGTTTCTAGCACCTTGCACAGTACCTGCAGGGGTCATGACTCAGCTGAAAACTGTGGACTTTGGGACCCTGAGACCTGGGTTCAAAAGCCCGCTTGCTAGCAGTAGGACCTTGAACAAGTCACTAAGATGGTTTGTGCTCTATTTTTCCTCTCTGTTATGTGAGGATGATAATTAAAACCTCAAAAGACTGTTGTAAAGATTGAGTGAATAATATAAATGAAACCAACTGTCAGTGGGTATTAGGGCCCTGCGTTTCTTCTCTTTTCAAACATGTAAAATCATCTTGAGCTGGATGTCGCAAGGATTTGGCCCAGAGACACCATTCCCGCGTTCCCGTGTGCAAAACTGTTGTGTCCATTAAGCACTATAAGTTCAGTGCCTTAGGAGTACCAGCTTTACAGGGAACAGTGGGAATGTTTGGAAACCAAAAAGAAATGTACTGATTTCGAAATATGAAAAGAAAACGGAAAAATCAAAATTAATGAACATTTAATTAAATGTCTATTAAACATTATATCAGTTAGTTAACTGCTTCTAGCTCTTATATAGCCACGTAGAAATTATATTTAACGTGGGATGTGAGTAAATTAAAGCTTTTTGATTTGATGTGGGATGAAGACTTAGGGACACAGGCCTATAAAGTTCTTAAAACAGTTCCACTCCTATGGCTGGTGCAGTCATGGAATCCTTAAGGATGAGCTGGCTTGTCGTGCCAAATGAGGCAGGGCCTGGGGGCTTATCAGTCCTCCCGACCTGTTACTTTCCTTCAACAGCTAGATCAGTAGTTGTGGTGAGCTGACAGAGGGTGAGCCTGACAGAGGATGAAGAATGGATTGGAAAAAGTGTTCTGTGGATTCTTTCTCATTAGTGAATACTCTTTGGCTTCTCAGTAATAAGGAAATTAACAATTTAAATTTGACTTAAACTTTATTTTAAAAATCTAGCCGCATCCATGGATCTTTTCAAGTTGGCAGTGAGAGCCCCAGAAAAAGAAAAACTCTTGGTGTATGTTGGTAATATGAGAGGACACTCATATTACAGTCTATTTCTTCTTAGTTACTAAATGCACGCTTTATGTAAGAACATCCTCCCCTTGGGTTGAGCTATGGCACTACCTTCTCCTTCTGTAAAGGCGGGGAGTGCTGGAGGAAGCTGGGAGATAAGCAGAAGCATCTGTATGCTATAGAAAGAGGAGGAAATGGTTCGCCAGGAGCTTGGAGCTCCCAGGACTGGTTTTGATACCCAGCAATTAAGTTCAAGCTTACGTCCCCCAGAGTCACTGCATTAAAACACAGGGAATTTTAGGAACCCAGGAGAGTGACTGCTAGACTGCTTAGACTGCTCACCTGACAAAACCTCCACTATATGCCAATAAGGATTTAGTTGCCAGAGAAATTGGTGTGTAGCGAGAGGGATGGATTAGCTTCTTTGCAAAAGGAGACTTCAGTTTGTAGAAGCAGCCACACTGGTTTGCGTTATAGAGGATGCCTATATTCCCAGGCACCTGTTATGCTCTGTGATTGATAAGATTTGCATCCATTGTTTTTCCAGAAAGTTACTGAGCAAAGTGAGGAACTCCATCCTAGAAGGGCAAAGCCAGAGTTGTCTGTGATTTTTTGAAAGACTACTGAACCTGAAACACAGCTCAGGAAAGTGGGGCCTGAGGAAATGTGACGAGGATGTGCAAACTGATGAGCAGAGCACCTGAGCTAACTGTGGGGGAGGAGGGAGCCAGAACGAGGTGCACAAAGTTTACCTGGTTTGTTGAACAAGTGTCATCTCTGTCATACATCACTAAGCGCCAGGCTGAGACAAAGACGACTTCTTCCTTCTCATGGTGTTGCTGTTTGCACTTGACATTAGGACTGGCAGGATGAGAGGAGGGATGTGACCGTGATCCAGCTCAAAGGGGCTCAAGACCCAGTGACTTTCAGCTGTGAGCACAGTCTAAGAAAGGGCAAGTCCTGGTGCAACCAGGCACCGGAGCCCCGTCTCCTGGTGTCCTCTTCATTAAGGCAGAGAATGTGGGTTTCTCAAGTGGCTGGTCCCGGGGACTTGAACTGCCTAGGACTGCTCTCTTTTTTTTTTCTTCCTGTCGTGGTATTGGAAAGGCTGTGAGAATAACTTAACCAACCTGTTCTTGATTAGAACTGTAGAGAAAAAAGAATATCCTGGGAGATCATCACAGTTGCAGATTCACCTCACTTTAAGCAGACGATGAAATTCAAAACTCTGGTTTACGTAGATAATAGTGCATATCAGATGCAATAAGTTTACCTCACGAAAGAATACACACGAAGATTCTTTTTAAAAGTAAGCCTGCTTGGTGAATTTGTAAATATTGAAATATGCAAGAATCCCATTTGCATTCAGCTTTTAGAAATATGTATGTTTACCTAAGGAAGGGACATGTGGAATTGAAGAAATTAACAGACTGCTAAATTTTTAAAAAATATTTATAAATTTACATCGAGAATAATGAACTTGTTTGGTGTTCAGTTCTGAGTTTTGAGAAATGTATAAAGTCATGTAATCACCACCATGATCAAGGTACAGAATATTTCTATCACTCCCCCAAATTCCCTTGAGCTGCCCTTTTATAGTCAAATTTTTTCTCAACCCCTGACCCTTGACAAACTGTTCTCCATCTGTATAGTTTTGCCTTTTGCAGAAGGTCATACAAATTGTAGACTATTTTCTATTGTGTGGATGTAACTCTGTTTATCCATTCACTAACTGAAGGATATTTGGATTGTTTCTAGTTTGGTGATTATGAATAAAACTGCTCTAAGCATCTGCATACAAGTTTTCGTATAAACATAAGTTTTCATTTCTCTAAGGTAAATATTTAGGAATGGGATTGCTGGGTTATATGGTAAGTGTATGTTTATCTTTATAAGGAACTGCGAAATGGCTTTCTAAAATGGCTGTATTGTTTGTATTCTTACCAGCAATGTATGAGAATTCCAGTGGCACTAAACAATATGACATAATTTTTGCTCTTAATGATAACACATATTTTCAAGAACGTAAGACAAGAAAAATAGCCCATGATTTTTATCCAGAGTTTTAGAATTTCTGTTATTCTTTATCTTTCCTCATTCCTGAAGTTCTAAGTTTCCCTTTGGTATCATTTCCTTTTAGGCTGAAGAACATCCTTCAGCATTTCTTTTAGAGCAGATCCTCTGCTAACAAATTCTTACTTTCCTTAAGCTGAAAATGTCTTTTATTTGCCTTGAAGGTTATATTCAATGGGTTTAAAGGGTGAGTTGACAACTCTTTCAGATTGTTAGAGGTTCTGTTCCATTGTCTTCTGGCCTCCATGGTGCCTGATGAGAAATCTGCAGTTATTTGACTAACGTCTCTTGTATGTAATATGTCATTTTTCTCTGGCTGTTTTCAAGATTTTTTTCTTACCATGTGTTTTTCATCAATTTGGTTATGATTTGCTGGTTTTCATTGAGTTTCTCTTGATTGAGGTTCACTGATACTTTTGCTTTGTAAATCTATATCTTCCACAAAATTTGGAAAGTTTTCACCCTTATTTCTTCAAATATTGTTTCTGTACCAATATGTCTCTTCTCATTTTGGGACTCCAGTGACATGAATGTTAAACTTTTGATATCATCTCACAAGTTCCTAAAGCTAAATTTATTTGTTTGAAAATTTGTTTTTTCTCTCTTCTTCAGATTGGAAAATCACTATTGCTCTACCTTCAGATTCACTCACTTTTTCCTTTGTCATCTTCACTCTGCTATTGAGTGAATTCTTTATTTCAGATATAATATCTTTTAGTTGTACACTAAAAAGTAGTTTTTCTCTGATGAGAATGTCTGTCTTTATATTCTTGTCAAAAGTATATATCCATATCTCATGGAGTGTGGTTATAATATTGCTTTAATGTTTCTGTCTGATCATTCCAATATCTAGGTATTCCCAGGGTTGGCATAGACAAATTGTCTTTTCTTGAGCCTTGGCCATATTTTCCTCATTGTTGGCATGCTGAGTAATTTTAGATTGTATCCCGTGAACACATTGAATAGTATGTTGTGAAAATCTGAGTCCTGTTAAAATCCTCTGGAGAATGTTTATTTATTTATTTTTTGTTTTAACAGGCAATCAACCTGATTGTGTTCAGACTGCAGGTTCAGTGTTACCTACTTAGCGGTGGTAGATCCAACATCAGTTTGATGAATCTGTGCAGGCATGTACCACTCAGAGTTTAGTCTGGGACTTAGTCAGCCTTTATATCATAGTTCATTTCTCAAAGTCTTCACTATGCTTCTTTGGATCTGTTCCACATGTGTGCCGTTCAAAAGTGAGCTTGGGGTTTGTAATGGTTCCTACACAGAATTATGGTGGCTGCTTCTCCAGCTCTCTTCTCTATAAAATTACCCCAGCCCCCAATTTGATGCGCTTCTTGTCTTGTTTCCTTTGACAAGAAATACAGGTTTTCTAAGAGTTTTCGTATACCCCCATGTTGTCACACAGTTCCATGGGATGGGGCCTCCCTAGGGGCAAAGTGGCAAGAGAAAAAATACTGAGAATTGTCCCCACCATTTTTGTGCTGATTTTAGGATCACAGGAGCTTTTTTCTCCAGTTTTATGTGTCCATACCACTGCTGTCACTGCAGTGGTGTAGAAAAGAGAGAAAAAATAGAATTCTTGCCAAGTTATTTGCAATAGCAAAATATTCTGTACAACCTAAATTACAGTGATAAGGAACTACTTTAAAAATGATGGTATATGCATACAATTGAATACCATCCAACTGTTTAAATAATAAGAAAACTTCTGATATGGAAGGGTGTCAAAGACAATCATTTTTTAAGTAAAAAATTTTTAACTTAAAAACAACACACAAAAATAAAACAAAAAATTAAACAAACAAAACCCCCAAAAGAAGACAAAGCAAAGTTTTATAATATGTTACTTTTGGCTGAAAAGGGGAGGTGAGAATATTTATTTATCAATATATTGCTCATCTGTGCAAAAAGTAACTCTAGAAGGATACACAGAACACTAATAACATGGTGGTACAAGGATATAGGCAGCAACTGAACGATGAAGGACAGTAGGAGGGTGACATTTTATGTACATAACTGAACTAAAAAGTTATGTATTTAATGTCTGCACCATGTGGTTGCAGTATCTATTTTAATAATTAAATGGAAAAATAAGCTCAAGTGTATCTAAGAAGCAACCCTTCACCCAGAAAAATACGCCAGTGTGTCACCAACAACGTTAAAGACCAACAGAGCATGGCTCTAATGGCAGGTTCTCAGATATCTGGCACAGGCTCATGTGGAAGAAATGTTTTTATGTCCTGGGACTTGCCCTTAATCCACAGAATCTCTGATCACATCAACACCCATTTACTCTGCCTTCTTGAAGGTTCTACTTTCACTTCTGCATCAGGCCAGTTATTCCAGATGCCATCAGGACCAGAAACCCCAGGATGGGAAAAGCAACGAAATGCCTCTCCAAGCCTTGCTGATGAGCAGACCCACAACGAGCCAGCCGTCTACTTCTCTCTAAGAAGCCCCTCAAGACATGAGCAGTCATCTGGGATTTCCAGCTGTGCAGATATGAATGTGTCCTCCTTGTAAGCTCAGTAAGTCCAGTCATGTACACACACCTGTGTTTCCCAAGAACCACCATCTGGTGTTGGGTGTGTACGGTAGAGTCATCTTATTTGAAACAAAGCAGTATTTCTCTTTGGGTTTTTTTGGCTACTTTGGGTCTTCATTGTTGCGCGTGGGCTTTCTCTAGTTGTGGCGAGCAGGGGCTACTCTTTGTTGCGGTGCGCAGGCTTCTCGTTGAGGTGGCTTCTCTTGTTGCGGAGCACAGGCTCTAGGCACGCAGGCTTCAGTAGTTGCAGCATGCAGACTCAGTAGTTGCGGCATGTGGGCCCTAGAGTGCACGGGCTTCAGTAGCTGTGGTGCGCAGCTTAGCTGCTCCGTGCTATGTGGGATCTTCCCGGACCTGGGCTGGAACCCGTGTCCCCTGCATTGGCAGGTGGATTCTTAACCACTGCGCCACCAGGGAAGCCCCAAAGCAGTATTTCTTTGACTTAATCTTCTCCTCAAAACTTTGGGTATTCCAACCCCTCACACCTTCCTTCTGTCCTTTGGAGCTCCTGGGGTCTCATATGAGCTCAGTAATGTCCATCTGGATTTGCCCATCTTGTTCTCGTCCTCAGTGGCCCTGACCTCATCAAGCAGTTTTATTGTCTCTGTGATAATCCTGTCCCCAGAGTCCTGTGGTGACACTGGGGCTCCGGGCCACAAGGAGCTACCTATGACCTCTGCGTTCTCGTGGCCTCGTTACACTTTCATTCTGTGCTCCAGCAGGTGAAGGCAAGAGTGGAAACTGCCTTCTACCTTTACAACCTTGAACTAAGGGGACTGAAAAGCTCTGTGCTCTTTGTGAGCACTGAGACTCGGAGCAACCCCAGGCCACCAGCATCAACCTCTAGAGACTAGTTAAGAGAACAATCCCAGCACATGTCTTGCTGTATTTAAAACTACCCAACCCCCATTGTCAGCCATTTTCCCCAGAGAGTGCTGTGATCCTCACCTAAACACGCCCCTGCCCTGATGATTTCCATTTTTATCCATTTGCCTGCCAGGTGAGTCAAAGGGAGACTTTCATTTGTTATTTTTATTTAAAATTTTTATTGAAGTATAGTTGATTTACAATGTTGCGTGAGTTTCAGGTGTACAACAAAGTGAATCTGTTATACATATACATATATCCACTCTTTTTTAGATTCTTTTCCCATATAGGCCATTACAGAGTATTGAGTAGAGTGCCCTGTGCTATACAGTAGGTCCTTATTAGTTATCTATTTTAGTTATAGTAGTGTGTACATGTCAATCCCAATCCCCCAATTTATCCCTCCTCCCCTTACCCCCTGGTAACCATAAGTTTGTTTTATACATCTGTAACTCTATTTCTGTTTTGTAGATAAGTTCATTTGTACCCATTTTTTAGATTCCACATATAAACGATATCATATTTGTCTTTCTCTTTCTGACTTACTTCACTTAGTATGATAATCTCTAGGTCCATCCATGTTACTGCAAATGTCATTATTTCATTCTTTTTTATGGCTGTGTAATATTCCATTGTATATATGTACCGCATCTTCTTTATCCATTCCTCTAGAAGGTTTAAGAGTCTTGCTCCTGAGGGCTGGGAGCCAGGCTCAGGGGTCACTGACCTGCTTCCCATGGTGTCTCAACATCACTGGATTTACAGTGAGAGCCTTCCCTCTGTCTCTCCAGCACAGGCACACACACACACAACCACACAGACACACACACTCACACACAAAACTGCAGCAGTTGTACACTTACGGAACTTGCAAAAATGCAAATAGCTTCTACTAGCATTTAGTTACATTAACGGATACCATCACAAAAACCTGGAATATCTTTCTCTTTTTTTCCTCCTTACTGCTTATCTCTAGAGCAGGGCTGAGCTGAGACATGTCGGTGCCCAGAGCAGGCCCATTAATTGACATCCTGTTACACCATTATTCTTGAAATGTCTGTTTAACATTTATATTTATGGGAGAGGCTGACGGCTGACTGGGGGAAGATCAGAGAAGAGGAACACCGGGGGTGCCCCCATCCTCTTTTAACATCTTTAACATCAGCAGTTCCATTCTCACCACAAACCTGTGCTCACCCAGCCCTGCCTTCTCAGAAGGAAGTTAGGTGGCCATGGGTTGTTATTTGAGCGTGCACCTTTGGGGTTTCCTCCTCATAATTCATAAGAGTTTTACTTCCAATCACATCTAATACCACCCTGGAGAGAAGTATGGACATGCACAGCTGGTTATATCTCTGATGATATTATAGTGCCTCTTATAATAGGCAATCCAGGCAGCCACCCAGATTTTCTTCTTCTTCATCTGGTCTTGATTCTATGTTATCTCTCTCCTGGGTATCAGGTTGTGTTTCTGTCTCCCTGCCGTGTATCAATACCTTACTTACATGGCCCTTCCTTAGTGAATACTTTCCCAGGAACCAAACTCCACAGCGACCTGCGCTCCTCTGAACTCACAGACTTTCGCATGTATGGTAATTATGTTTTTCATTTGCCATCCAGCCATCTGTCTATCTGTTCAGCAAACAGCAGTTGGATCCATGACTGCTGCTGGGCATTGGACATAAGAATGGGACACTGTGTTTACCTTGAAGGGTCTTATGATCTACAATCTGTCTCAAACTGTTATTCATTTCTGTGGGTATATTTGATCGTTTTGGCTAAATGGTGTATTGAAATCACGGATCTTGTCTTTTGTTTATTTGACCAGTGTTGTAAGTTGGGTTCCTTGGAAGCAGATGCTGAAATGGTTAGTGTGAAGGAGATTTATTAGGCAGTGCTTTGAAGGGAAGGAAGCATGAGATTAGGCAGGGGGAGACAGCCAGGGGTGATGCAGTCCTAAGAGAAGCCGTTGCCAACGCTGTGGAAAGTTCTGAAGCTGGGATGACCCTTCAGAGCTATTCTAAGTTGGAAATAACTGGTTTGGGGACATTTCAGACTTAACTTTTCAAATATCCATACCAAATGGACATCTGGTCCAATGATGCTCATTTCCTGATGGATTTAGTGTGGGATAAGTGTAGTCTGGAAGTGCTGTTTCATAGCCTCGGATTCACCGAGCCTACTTAACTTTACAGGCGCACCCTTGGGTAAATCTGCATGCATACCACTCGGCCTCCTCTCTGGGGATGCTCAGCTCTTAGGAGCAGCTGCAGCCACAGCCCTGCGTTCACATTTGAAAACTTGCCATGAATTCTGTGTTCAGCAGCTCAGAAAATCCACCTGTCAAATATGGGATGGGCTTGGAATTAACTAATATTTTCTGCAATGGAATCTCTTAACATTACCCCTAATATCACTATAATCATCTTAAAAATGTCTCTACTCTCTGCCTTTTCAAAGCATACTCATCCTTTGAGGCAGAACTAAGATGCACTTTAAATAAATAATATCTACTACGTGATAAGCACTGCTGAACCCCGGGGAAAGGCAACTTTGAGAGAGGTGCTATCCCTGACTTCAGACCTAAAGACAAGGAGGCAGGGACATAAATGAGTAAATAAGTAATTAGAATACAAGGTTTTAGAATACAAGAATTATATACGTGGAATGACTGCATAATTTATTGTCCTAATCTGGACATTTTTGAGAGCAAAATGAGGGAACAATTAATATACAAGCAGGAACATCAGGTATAAACTGGGACCATCCCAAGCAAACTGGAATATAGGGTCATCCTATTAATTAATAAAATGTCACAGGAACTTGGAAAACAGAGTATGAATTCGGATTGAGAAGATGGTGGAAAGGCTAACGAAACGATGTAGCTTTTTAGCAGGAATTTAAATAAATATGTTCATAGTTGTAAGATTGAGCCTTCCCAGGAGAGGGAACCCTGCAGGGACGTACGTGGTGAATTCCAGAATACATATAATGAATACTTCAGTGAGATCTGAATGCAAGGTGTAAGGTTGAGTACAGTGACAGGTGACTCAGGAATGTTGGGTCGGGTCCTGATGGTGTAGTGTTTTAAGTGTCTTACTAAGATGTTTGGGCTTAAAACGGTTGATAACAGGGAACCACCAAAAATTGTTGAGCATGGGGAGGAACTGATAAATAAGGTAGAAGACAAATTAGTGATGCTAAAGGCTGGAGTCAGAGAGGACAGTTAGAATATAGACCAATAGTCTAATTAAGGCCAGTGAGAATGGAAAGAGAGTGGAATTTCGACCTACGATAGAACAGAAGTCTTGGTTCAGTTGAATATGAAGGAAGAGAGGAGAGGTCTCTGGACCAGCTGCTGGCTTAGTGCTGCCATTACTTGAAGCAGTGAGCACTGGAGGAGATTGCTGAACCGGTTGGAGGGATGAGCTAGTGAATTGTGCTTGGTGCTGGTGGGAGACTGAAGGTGACAGCCCGTGGGGGCCCCACTGGGAGCTACCCATTGGTGGCATGCTAACAGCATTCAGTGAAGCCCAGTTCCAAGACACTGAAGTGGTTCCAGGGACCAGAGGCATGAGGATGAATAGGACAGGACTCTCGGGAGAACAGACCTCATTGCCAGGAGTTGCTGCCAGCTCTTGGGCACTGCAGCTGAGGACAGCTGCACACAGGAGAATGGAGGAACCACTGTGATGGGCCACAGCTGACAGAGCTCCATGAAAAACAGCCAACAGGGACTGCTGGGGAAACATTCTTCATCCACCCCATCTGGGATCCTTCTGTCACCATGGCAGAGTTACCGAGGACATTCGCATTAAGGGCAGAAATGGTTGGATTTTTCTCATGCTCCATGCTGAAGAGCAAGTAGATCTGGTGGATCAGAGGGCTAGGTACTGTGGGGGCCTGAGCCAGGCCTAATAGCCTAAGGATGCCCTCACTCTCCCCAGCGAGTCTCTAAAATGACTGAAGGTGAGACTATGGCTGTTCTATTTCTATATTACCGAGGGCAGAGCAGAGGCCTTGATATTTTTTGTTTAGACTGACTGCCACTGTATTAGTCCAAGAGCTATTGGGCCGACCAAAGTAACAACTAGTGGTTACTAGAGCCGAGAGCACAGCCCAGAAGTGATGCAATGGATGCTTCGCCCTCTGGGATGATGAAGAGCGACCAGCTCCTGTCCTTCTGGATGAGACAGGACATCTCTAGCCTCTTGGCTCCAGACACTGATATCTTCTTCTTGTCAACATAAGAAGAAATTGTGGCCTACTGGCAAAGTGCCCATTAAGAACCAAAACTTGATTTGGAGACCTTGTGTCTTAGTCAGCTCAGGCTGCCATAACAAAATACCATAGACTGGATGGCTTAAAGAGAAAACATCTCTTTTCTTACAGTTCTGGAAGCTGGGAAGTCCAAGATCAAGGCAGATTCAGTTCCTGGTCAAGGTCCACTTTCTGGCTTTCAGATGGCCACCTTCTTGCTGTGTCCTCACATGGCAGGGAGAGAGGTGGCAGGGTGGAGGGGGAGAGAGAGAGAGAGTGTGTGTGCCAGTGCACCAGAGTACCAGTCTCTCTTCCTCTTCTTTTAAGGACACTGACCACATCATGGGGGCCCCATCCTCATGACCTCATCTAAATCTAATTACCTCCCAAAGGCCCCACCTCCAGGTACAATCTCACTGGAGGATAGGACTTCAGGATATGAATTTTTGGAGGACACAAACATTCAGTCCATCGCATATTGGAACTCCTTTTAGCCTTACATTATCACTTGCTGGAAGGAGCGAGGCAGTGAGGGTGATGGTGCCGGGGAGCATTATGGTTTCTTCTGTGTACTCTCTTTAAAAAAGAACTCTAAACTGAATCATCAGGATTCATCCCTATCTTAAGTATGTCTCTTAATTGCACCAGAAAACACTTTAAAATGGGCAAGACTTATCCCTGGAATGTACATTTTGGATTAAGATCAATTTTAGACATGTCATTTCTTTAGCTAAAGTGAAGGGAAAACAAGTTTTATTTGATCTTCCGTAAGATCTTTCCTCAGTGTCTTACTTCTTCTCCAGCCATCAAATTCTTACCTTGACTGAAAAGCCACGTTAAGTGCAAGGCAAATTCCTTACCTCTTTGTATAGAGATTAGCAGTCTCTGGGGGATGGAAGACTCAAGTGACTAAGTGCTGCCAGTTCTAGATGCTATGCTTTCTGGGTTTCAGTCCTTCATCTCTACAATTATAGGTTATCTTTACTGTTGAAAATCATGGGTACAAAATCTACTTGAAATTGGGAACAAATGTCCAAATAATTAAAGAGTGATAGGGACTACATCTTGAAGAATCAAACTAAAAATCTTAAAAATAAGTTTATATTATTTTGTATGTAAAATATATATTTAAATTAAAACTGTGTTTTATTCTTAGAATGCACCAGGAATGACATAAATAGTCATTCTTTTTTGGAGTTTGTGATTTTTCTATCAAAAGTATATACTGGCATAATACAGTGGCCTCCATTTCTTGTTTGAGTTTAATCCTACAATTACAAAGAGAATCATCTTTGGAAAAATATTCAAGAACTTCATTAATTTGTTCAAGGGCTTCTCTTAATTCAAGGATACTCAAACCATTCTTTATGGAGGTCACTTTTATGTCACCGTCCTTGCAATTTTCTCTTCTTCCATTAACCATGGTATTTCTAGCTGCTCTTCATTTATCAACAGTTTTGCATGTGATTGAGTCGTTCAATATCAACTTGATTGACTTTATCAATTTTTTCAGTAAGATTTTTGATTTTATTTTGCAACCAGTTGGCATTGTGTTGGTGTTTATAATGATCAGGGAAAGATTGGCTAACAAAGATGTTGACCCAAAGGGTGAAACTAAACACCAACACTGAGGGAGGAGGGATGTTTGAGAGGGCACTAATTTTTAAGTGGAAAATCATTTAGTGAGCATTTTCTGATTAAAACCACTTTTGCTTCCTTAGCCTACAGCGTAGTCCCCTGGATGATACATATTGGTATAATGAGGATCCACTATAGGTCTTAGGATTTGAAACACATTATGGCCACACTTCTTACCTTGACATGGTTAAGACAAAGTGGGAGTTGTGTGAATAGCAGATGTTGTTTGTTTTTTTAACCAAAAAAAGGATTAAATAATAAATATCATATGATATTGCTTATATGTGGAATCTAAAAAAAGGGTACAAATGAACTTATCTACAAAACAGAAATAGAGTTAAATATGTAGGAAATAAACTTATGGTTGCCAGGGGGCAAAGAGGGGGGAGGGATAGACTGGGAGATTGGGATTGACATATACACAAGACTATATATAAAATAGATAACTGATAAGGACCTACCATATAGCACAGGGCACTCTACTCAATACTCTCTAATGACCTATGTTGGGAAAAAAATCTACAAAAAAGAGTGGATACATGTATATGTATAACTGATTCAGTTTGCTGTACAGCAGAAACTAACACAACATTGTAGATCAACTATACTCCAATAAAATTTTTTTAAAAATAAATATTTAACATTTCTCTAAGATCTAACTATGAGCAATCTGCACCTACCTGAATGTAAACTCCCTGAGGTTTCCCCATCTTGATAAATCCAGAGGCAAGAACATGAAAGTTCTTGACATAGGCAAGACATCCAACAAATGTTAGGTGAGTGTTCACTAAGGTGGAAGCAGGAGGGAGGGATTCTTCCACTAAATAGTTATGTTATCTTGATAATCTTTTAATTTCCCCAAATCTCAACTATAATATGAAGAAAAAGAACGGAAAAATCTCAAAACCTCATGTACAGTGCTAAAATTCTGTGATTCCAGTTTATTCTAGGTATTTAGAGAAAATCACTTTTTACCAAATTTTCTAGAATCTCAGGGTAAGCCATAATTGTGATTTGGAAAAATATCTTAGTGATATTAGTAGGCCAGTGAAGTAGGCAACGTTTGAGTGGAAATATGTTCATTTGTTTCTTTTTTTTCCTTTTTTTTTTGCGGTACGCGGGCGTCTCACTGTTGGTGGCCTCTCCCGTTGCGGGGCACAGGCTCCGGACGCGCAGGCTCAGCGGTCATGGCTCACGGGCCCAGCCGCTCCGCGGCACGTGGGATCTTCCCGGACCGGGGCATAAACCCGCGTCCCTTGCATCGGCAGGCGGACTCTCAACCACTGCGTCGCCAGGGAAGCTCTGTTTATTAATTTTTAAAACTTGAGTGATGAAAATAATTTTTAAGCTTCGTGGAATTTGATTTTCAAACTAGAACTGCGGGTGTAAATTAGAAGATCCTGATTCTTGTGCCTGGAGTGAAAAGCAGCCCCCTCCCCACTTCACAAAAAGGGAAGGCCACCTGGCATCGAGGTAGCAGCGCTTTTCATTGAGTGGGGAGATTTGATACGTATCCTGCCAAATAAAGTGCACATTTAAAAAATTTCCCTGCACAAATATGCATGACTACTTGCTTTTCTCAGGCTGCCGTTCGTTCTGGGAGAAAAGCGAGGACTTAACATCCTCAAGGCTGGGGTGTGTTTTAGCATCTGCCCAAATGTTCAGGCCTAAAATAGAGTTTGTTTTGACCATGACTCCGCAGAGGTGTCAAGCCGTTTCTAAGCACGGGATAAATGGCAAGAAAGCTTTGCAAAACCTCTCATAACCCAGCTTGTCTGAAGGTTTGGTTGCATCACAGTTGATGGGCTAAGAAGCCTTGTCTTCCCCCTGGGTCAGTGGGTTTTACTGGTACCGAGAACATTTCCTCGATGCTGTTGTTCAACCAGCAGGTCGCTGGAATAGGGAGTTTTATTTTTTGGACATTTTCTCATACTTTGGTTATAGTATCTTGAAGCATGTTGGGAGGTAAAGATTCTATAGGCTCTACCTTCCCTCCTTTGTAAATGCTCCATTTAGCACTTGTTACACAGGGTTTCAACTAGTTTTATAGCTACTTCAGCTGTGTAGCTCTTGTCTCCTCCCACCGAGATTTATAACTCCTCCAGGGCAGGGACTGGGTTTTCTATGTATGGATTGTACCCAAGTAGTATCTCTAAAGCATAAAGAAATAGTCTTGTCAGGGTGGGGGGAACATGGGTCATTTAAAGTTTTTCTTTAATTTTTCAAGATTAAAAATGTGCTTTGTTATTATATTTATACAAAGACAAATTAAATATATTAAATACTCTCGTTGCACCATAATGTTGGGTTCGATCACTTGGGCACCCTCTACCTCACTAGCCTTACATTAGTTATGTAAGAGGTACACAACAGACTTGTTGAATCATCCCAGAATTTTACAGAAGAGTCAACCACAAATTAATTCTTTCCTTTTTCCATTCTAAAATGTTTTGATGTCAGACAGCATCCAACGAAAATATTTTTTGGAAGTGCTTGAATCCTTAATTCCCTAATTCATATTTCTTAAGGTATTTTTAAGCACCCAATTGCCTACAGGAAAACAAAAATCATTACAAAGATATGTTCCACCATGACCGTAAGAACATGCGATCTAAGACAACCGCGTGATGTGAACATGAAAAGAGAAAATAAAATATAAATGCTAAACCCAATCTGCAAACTCTTCATGTCAAATATGAGGCAGAGATGAGAGAAATGTTTAGCGTAGGGGGCAGAAGCATTTTGAGAAGAGCATAAGGAAAAAAGTCATGGGAGTTTGCAATTCACTCTTCATGGGACTCAAGAGAAGCCATCAGACTGATAATCTTTGGGAATTTGTGTGATTTTAGAGATCATTTTAATTGTGTAAGGAGGAGGACTAGTAAGTTTTTTGGAGAAAAGGATGACAGTCCAAGCGTATAATGAAGCTCTTTAAACAAATATTTTATTGAAGTATAATTGATTTCCAATGCTGTGTTAATTTCTGCTGCACAGCAAAGCGATGCAGTTATATATATATAGATCCCTAAAATCAATAATAATGTAAGTGCTTCTTGAACTGCACAAAACACTAACATCATCCATTTGGCCGACATGAGTTGAGCACCAGCTATGTGTCAGGCTCTGTTTAGATGTTTGGGTCCTTTACCTAAGCTACATCCATGTGGATGTGGTGCCATTAATCTCATGATATATATGAAGGTAGCTGTATGAGAGGCAAAGAAGTATATGACTTGGCCTTCCCCTTGAGAAGCTTCAGTCTAGTTGAGAAAACAGTACATATGAAACAGCTGCTAAGTAAAATATACTATAGTAAACATCAGCTTTCCAGAACTGTCGAAGGTTGAGTCATCCTGGAGAATCCATCCAGTTTTCCAGGTATCTGAGAGGTTGTCCCTTAAAACATAAGACAGTAACATTAAAGAAAATTAGTAGTTGTACTTAGTTCCAATACAGTAGCTCCCTCAGGACCTATTGAAGTATGTGTATAAGACAGTTTCTATATTAGAATCATCTGTATTTTATCGTACCTAGGTTTTATGGTTTTTCTATCCCTCCTTTGTAATTGGTTTGTCAACGTACCTTTTAATTTACTGATGATGAACTAGCAAAGGTTCGAGAACAAACTAATTCATTTTATTAGGTTTGGGTGTAAAATACCCAACAAATTAACCCTAAGTAATGAGTTTCTTCTTTCAGGAAAATTCTCCAACCTTTGAATGGACTCCTGAGAGACCCTCCCCTATTCCTGTTTCAAAGCTTCTTATCCTATCCCTGATTTTATTCTAGAGAATTGAGAAATCAAGAGAACTGAGTGCTAGATGAATGAGTATTATTGTATATTACATTTACTAAACTGAATATAATTGAGCATTAACATTTGACAGACTTGGTGTTTGAAATTATGAATAGGAAGCAGATGAACCATCTTAAGCAATGGTGTGAGAGAAGAGTAGTTGTGTGGAAGTCTTTCCTCTGGAAGGTAAGGAATCATATTTATTTGGAATCATTTTAGGAGTTATCGATCCTCATTTGTTGAAGGATAATATTGAAGCCAAGAGAAGTTAAGCGATTTGTTCACTTCAAGTTCACACAGAACCAGTTGTAAAAAATCTGGTCGTTTGATCTTCCTCTTTCTTTTTTTTCTTTTTTTTTTTTTGGCTGTGCTGCACAGCTTGTGCGATCTTAATTCCCCGACTAGGGATCAAACCGATGGCCCCTGCAACGGAAGCGCGGAGTCCTAACCACTGGACTGCCAGGGAATTCTCCTGATCGTTTGATCTTAAGTCCAGTTTTTGACATATTAATTGTCACAACAAATGAATAAACGTTTCTGAGTTGAACCAAAGAAAGTATATCCGGGGGCCCAGCCTCAAACATTTACTTACATGACAAAAGAAGGAAAGGAAAGAGAGAAACCCCATGACCCTAACCCAAAACCCCATTCCTCCCACTCTACTGAGGAGTCCATGCTTCACCTTCTCTTATGGACTCTCCAAGATCAATGACCGACTCCCATTTCTGGTGGTGGCAGGCCAGGGTCTTTGGACCAACAATCCAGAGCTGACACTGTACTAAGAAATCACTAGGCTAAAGAAGGAACGGAAAGAGGGGGCTTAGAGAAACAAGGGGATTATGGAAGCTGCTTTTGCTGTGAGGGCATTTGCTAATTTGAGCCAAAACAATTTAAATATCAGCTTTATTAAGGTATAATATACATATATTTTAAGTGTATAGTTTGATAAATTTTGACAAATGTCACATAGCCACTTCCACCATCAAAAAATGTATGGGCTTCCCTGGTGGCGCAGTGGTTGAGAGTCTGCCTGCCGGTGCAGGGGACGCAGGTTCGTGCCCCGGTCCGGGAGGATCCCACATGCCGCGGAGCGGCTAGGCCCGTGAGCCATGGCCGCTGAGCCTGAGCGTCCGGAGCCTGTGCTCCGCAACAGGAGAGGCCACAACAGTGAGAGGCCCGCGTACAGGAAAAAAAAAAAAAAAAAGAAATGTAACATTTCCATTACACCCCAGAGTTTCCTCATACCCTTTGCAGTTCATTCTCTTCTTCCATCCAGGCCCAGGTAGTCACTGATCTGCTTCTTGCCACTGTAGTTTTGCCTTTTCTAGAATTTTATATAAATGGAATCATGCAGAATAGAGTCTTAGGTCTGACTTCTTTCATTAATGTGTTAATATGGTGAAATATATGGATTGATGTTCAAATGTTAAACCAACATCACATTCCTGGGAAGAACTACACTTGGTCCTTGTGTATTTTTATCCTTATATTGATGGATTCAATTTGTTAATATTGATATTTTGTGAAGGACTTTGTATCTATGCCAATGAGGGATATTGGTATGCAGTTTCCTTCTAATGTAATATCTTGTAATGTTCTTGTCTGGTTTTCACAACAAGCTAATGCTCGCCTCATAACATTTTGAATTAGGAAGTATTTTCTCTTCTATTTTCTGGAAAAGTTTGTGTAGAATTGATTTTATTTCTTCCTTAAATTTTTGTAGAATTCAGTGAAATCCTCTGGGCCTGGAGTTATCTTTGGGAAAAGGTTTTTGATAATGAATTACATTTATTTTAATAGAATAGAAGTTATTCACATTGTTATGAATGTTATTGTGTTAAGAGCTGGATTTTGTTGTATTACTTTCAAGAGTATTGGACCTTAATTGAGCTTAACTTGAGGTTAAGTTACTTGTAGACCAACTTGATCTATTTGAGGCTTGGCCCCCTTCTTTTTTTTTTTTTTGAGGGTAGATTTTGTTCTAGGACAAAACTACTAAACTGCTGAAGCATGGTTCTTCTAAAGACTCTACCCCATGCTCAGTAGTGTGCTGGTAAATGTTTAACAACCTTTCTCCAAGAAAAAAATACAAACCTGAGTTGTAGTGTTTGTTTACTTCTATTACAGCCAATTTCAATCTACCAATGTAACATCACACAGCTCTCAAAATTCCTGAAAACTTAACAAGCAGACATCTCAAGCTTGTACAAGCCAGCTCCAGCACACCACCACCAATGAATGTCCCATATATTAGAAGATCTCTCCACCCTGACTGATCAAAATAAGAACTGTTCTTAGCTTTGAGTAAGCTCCAGAAATTGCTTCACCTACTGCTTTCTGGTTGTTCTTTCTTCAGCTTCATGGAATTTCACTTCATACCTGTGCAGGTAAGCATTCAGCCGAAGACTCAAGTAGATCCCTCTGCATATCCCCAGAGCAGTTTTGCTCTCTCTGTCTCTCTCTCTACAGCTCCCTTCTCTCCTGCACTCTTCCTCACAAATTCTGGTCACCTCACATTCCCCAAACTCCTAAACATGATGAGAGCACCAGGCTCTGTTTGGGTCCCCTCTTCTTTTGCTGTAGCTTGAAAACTGTCTATAGGCAGCAGGTTGGGGCAATCGTAGGGCTCACCTGGTTTATTTTGCCTCTCTCGGGGAATCAGTCCTAAGCTGACTGTTGTCCAGTAACTGAACACAATTGCTTCATATGTTTTGTCCAGTTTCCTAATTATTTTTGGTTAGAAGGCAATTTCTATAGCAGTTAATCCTCAATTGGGGTAAATTTAAACTTGTTATTGGCAGCCTCACTTAGGTAAGGAGTGAATTGATTACAGGTTACCAGGCAAGCATTACTATCCAGTTTTCTATTTTCCATTCATCTTCTTCCCTTCTGTCTCTGTCAGAGAAAATGATCTTCCTACATAAACTGTAACAGGGATTAAAATTGAATTAGATGAGAAATATGAGGTATTGCAAGTCAATGATTGCAAATCTTTTGGCCCTAAAAAATTTCATCGTGTGCCTGTAGAGCATTATGCCTGAGATTTCCCAGCTGTTGTTACCAGTGATGTTTGAAGGGTTACAGACAATGAGAGTTGGTATCAGAAGTTTGGAGATGGACAACTGTGGTTCTAAATTTGAAATGCTGAGCAAAGTATGTTGATCAAATTCTAGACCAATGAGCTTGATCTTGGGAAAAGTTCTCGAATGAACTATTAGAGGAAGCATGTCTGAGAACCTCGAAAGGGAGTTAGTCACACTAGGCATCAGCTTGGATTCCAAAGAAAGTCATATCAAGCTGCACACGTGCACAGTGTCTGGCACCAGGTAGAAACTCAGAAGATATTAATTAAATGAATGAATAAATTACTGACTGAGTACGCAAAGTCTTTTGACAGACGACAAAACTAGCAGTTCAGGAACACACAGCAGAGAGTACAGCTGACTTCGAGCAAAACATAGGATAAAGTCTGCGCAGTTCAGCTCAACTTGTGTTTATTGAGTGTCTACTGTGGGCCAGACATTCTGCCAGTTATCGGAGGTGCAAACATGACTAGTACATGGTTCCTACAATTTAGATTTAGACTTAGACCTATAAACAGATAGTATCAATATGATGTGACAAGTGATATGAGAGAAGGATGCAGAGGCTGCATTGGGAACTCAGACAATGGATGAAGAAGCACACGGCTCAGCTTAGGGGAGGTTACAGGAAGCTTCCTAGTCTTGAAGGATGATGACACCGTCTGTGGCACCAACAGCATCAATGCTGCGAATACTCCCTCCAGTGTGGGTTCACCTTGGGCACTTTGCATTTTAAGTTCTGTCATCCTGGGTAGGTTTCTCCTCCTATTTCGCCACATTTGCCTTATCTAGTGGAGACTCCTCCCAGATTTTGGTATGGGACTGTCAGTCAGCGTTCATTTTCATTTTTGTATTCTCCTGAATCTGCTTGGATATTTAAAGCGAAACCTAAGGAGCCATAATTAGAGACTGTGTCCAAATGCTAAGTGAAAATTATTATTATATTAGGATGATAGTGCTTTCAAGAACTGTGTTCTCTGAGTGGGTGTTCCCTTTATGGTTTTGGATGCTGTGTCAATACAGCATAAACAAAAGAATCTTACAAAAACCAAAACACAGTGATGAAAATATTTTTACTACCAATGACCCCTTGAATTTTCTTCTCCCTCTAAAAGCCAGGTTTTAAGAGATATCTTATACATAAATTCTTTCTAATTAATAAAAATTAATTTGAGATATGCCGTTGCCCCTCTAAAAGCCAGGTTTTAAGAGATATCTTATACATAAATTCTTTTTAATTAATAAAAATTAATTTGAGATATGCCGTTACCAAGTAGAGTTTCTGACTAGCATAAACTATCTGGTTCGAATTCATGTAGTTTAGCTAAAAGCAAAAAGTCATAATAAGCATTTATCAAGAACTGACTGTGTGCCAGGGGCTAAGAGCCCTCCTTGCATCAAATCAGGTAAGCCTCACAACCATCATACGAAGTACACACTGTTGTCACCATTATTTCACTCATGAGGAAACTGGGGGTCAGAGAGATTGAGTACACAGGACAAGGCTCCACAGCTAGTGAGCTGTGGTGCTGCACTGAATTTCAGGCAGTCTGGCTTCAGACTCTAAACTCTTAAACCTTTATAAAGCAGAGTTGACTCTTGAATTGGATCATGTGGTTACTAAGTGTAAATGAATGATCTCCATTAGACTTTCTGAAATAATGAAAACAGTCCATAGACATCCATTACTACCTTTGGGGACACCTAAACAGAAGCCTCCGCTCTAACATTTAGATACTGATTAGTATCCTGAACCTTGCCTCGAATGAATAGTGCATACTCCACATCATCTTTAGAATGGGTCCTTACCATCCAAAGAATGCTAAGATACAACCCTGATGTGGTAACTGGCAATACACAGAAACAGGGGCAGCCTTCCCCACTGTGCTCATAACCTAACCAGAGTTTTGTTTTAAAACAACTGGGCTTATTTAAAAGAGAAACACCTCACCCAATGGTCTATTAATCTGCAAATATGTATTTAGGGACGTTTGAAGTTGTTCTATTTACCTAATCATCACTAATGGCTACTTTGGATTTATGACAGCTGAATGTGTAAATACGGCTCTTAGACCTTTCTCAAGGTATGATACTGGCCCAATAGACCATAACAGCTTCTTAAGAGAACAGGATTTCCTTGAAGCAAAATCTGAATATCAAACAGAGCTCAGAGTGCCTTAGGAGTTTCTTAGTAGGTCATTTTGAACTGCTCTCCTCAGAGCTAAATGTCAAAATTTACCAGGAAATTTGGGTCCCACTAAGACCTGAACATCAATAAACATGAAAGCCAAACACTGATTTTTAAATAATGAGAACAGGGTCAGCATGATTCTTCATAGGCAATAAATAGATAATAAGCAAGGAGACGTAATTTTATTTTATTTTATTTTATTTTTAATTTTAATTTTAATTTTTATTTTGCGGTATGCGGGCCTCTCACTGTTGTGGCCTCTCCCGTTGCGGAGCACAGGGTCAGCGGCCATGGCTCACAGGCCCAGCTGCTCCGCGGCATGTGGGATCTTCCCAGACCGGGGCATGAACCTGCATCCCCTGCATCGGCAGGCGGACTCTCAACCACTGTGCCACCAGGGAAGCCCAAGGAGACGTAATTTTAAAAGAGTTTGTGCAGCCAAACTAAATAAACTAGGTAGCAAAGTTAAGATAGTATTGATTACTAAATAATACACTAGAAATTGCCGATCTTATCCAGAGGCAACCCAGACATTATTCCAATATATTATAGAAAATTGAGAAATGAGTAACTTGACAGGTGATGCTCCCCTCTTACACACTAGGGAAGCATCGGACCTAACATCCTCCGAAGAATTGCTTTTTCTTCTCTGCTGTGCCTCTGGGAATGCAGCACAGCTTACGAGGCCCCGCTCAGATTCCGTATTAGTTGGACCTGCTTCAACCAAGTATCACAAACTGGGAGGCTTAAAACAACAGAAATTTATTCTCTCACAGTTCTGGAGGCTGGAAGTGAGAAATCAAGGAGCAGGGCTGTGCTCCCTCTGAAATCTGCAGGGGAGGAGACTTCCTTGCCTCTTCCAGCTCCTGGTGTTGCCGGCAATCCTTGGCGTCCTTGGGTTGCAGTTGCATCACTCCAATCTCTGCCTCTGTTGTCACATGGCCTTCTCTCCTTGTGTGTGTGTGCGCATGTGTGTGTGTGTGTGTGTGTTCACATGGCCTTCCCCTGCCTGTGTCTCCCTCTGCCCTTCTTATGAGGACACCAGTCACGTTGGATTACAGACCCACCCTAATCCAGTATGACCTTAACTAATTACATCTGCAAGGACCCTATTTCCAAATAAGGTCACATGTGAGGTCCTGGGGGATGGGACGTCAACATATCTTTTTGGGGGACACAATTCAAAGTAGCCCCCATGTCTTCAATGAGACCGTCCCAAATCACTCTCTGCTCTATGTTTGTACTGCTTGTGGGTCTATGGCTATTCATTTGTACCTGTACCACTCATCTGTTCCTATTATTATGTTATTATGTGCTGCACGTCTTGTCTCCCTAATTTTATTGTAAACTCTTTGATTGGGAAATAATTCTTACTCAATATTCTACCCACAAAGCACTTAAAACAGTGATTTCATAGCAGTAGCTATCTAATCTTAGAGCAACTTCATACTTCTCAAAAATCTTTCCCATACATTGTCTAACATGGTTCTGCCAATATCCCTGTGCTGTGGATTGGATCGCTGCATTTTCCTAATTTTATGTCCAAGGGAATTAAGGCAAGGAGAGGGGAAGTGAGTCACGTGGCTTGAGCTATTCCCAGCTGCCGTGTATTGGAAAATGTCTCCTCCCTCCCTTCATTCCCTGTAAATTGATTATTAATGAGTCAAGTGTCTCTCTGGGAAAAAATCCCTCCTTACTCTGAAGGCAAAGTGAGGCGGAGGAGAGGGAGGAAGTGTGTATGAATACAAAGTCTGCCTTTTCCACTTGCACAAGCAGTTGGAAGAAAGCCACAAAGTCACCCAACCCTTCTGTTTTCATGAGCACTTCTCACCCTTTTTCTCCAGCATAACAGTGGAAAACCTCAACTTTTCTTAAACTTCTGACCCTGTCCCTTTATTCTCTCAGTTTAAGAAGATAGCTGCTCCCCCTTTGTTTTTCCTTTTAATAAAAAAATCCAACGGTAACTCCTTCAGCATCTTTCCACCTACCTTACAAATGGCTAGAGGGGGGAGGAGAGAAGAAAGGAGGTGGGTGTGAGCATGAACAGGAGTCAGTGGCCTCCTGACCAAGGGCCAGCTGGCCAGGGGTGCCACAGAGCTCCTCATGCCCAAGTACTGCACGTCCCCAGCCTCCAGACCCAGGGAGTGTGAGGGATGGAGATAGCTCCCCTCAGAGCAAAAGGAGGGCAGACAGAGGAGCCCCGGTTCAGGAAGAGGCTCTCATACTGTGAAAGCCTGCCGTGGACATCTGTTTCCATTGTCCGTCTCTCTTTCCTGGGACTCACAAAGGAGAGCTTGGAAAATCATAATCAGCTTAGAGAAGACAAAAGAGGTCCTCTCCGGTGGGAGGGCGAGGGTAGAGGAAGAGGGGAGACACACACACACACACACACACACACACACACACACACACACACACACAGAATAGAAAACAAGAGATAATGAGAAAATTCTAGGTAAAAAAAGGAAACAGATTTCTCGAAGTGGTAAGCTGATAGTTCAAATGTGAAATGCTCGCTACTCCAAATGGATGCAGTGTAACTAGACTTTTGGACTCTGAATTCTCTCTTTGATACTTTGGCCTCAAGACTTTCTATTTTAGCCTGGGCATCCTCAGGCAGTAACCAGTAAGGAAGGTGATTTAATTTAAAAGAGAGAGAGAGACTGAGAGAGAAGTTAGATCAACAATGGAGCAATTTAAGTTTAATGGTACTCCAAGTTTAGAAGTACATTCTGTTTGCACAGATGAAGAGTGCAAGGAAAATTGGGTGGCAGTCTCTTTGGGACTGGGTGACGAAGTAAGTGGGTGGCTGAGGCCCTTAGAGGAAGGATAAAACCCTAACTAAGAAGACAAGTAGAAGAGTAAGATTTCATGCAGTGCAATTCTCTCCGCCCTGCACACCCACCCCCTGCGCATGTGTGTGCTCTGCGACACCCTCACGTAAACACACACGCACGCCAAGCTTCTCCAGCGTTCCTAGACCTGGGGTCTAGCTGGAATCTAAGCACCGGAGCTCTGAGCAGGATTAGGGCGGGGGCAACTCCACTGGTCTGGGTCAGATAAAAATCCCGGGATCCCCATTCAGAAGTGAACACAAAGTCTTTAAAAAGGTGCCACAAATCTTGAGGATACTAGGAGCCTTAAAACTCTAAAATTAATGAGGGATTCAGGCCATGGGTTCTTGTGCTGTGTTACGACGATAAAATAGATCAGAGATAATAGAAGGTTATTAGTCTGGAAAAACCAGTAAAGGGCTGGAACCTAGGGGGCCAAAGTACAACCCCACTTTTTCTCTGAGTAAAGCGCTTTCCTCTGCATCTGTTTCCTCTTCTGAAAGTGAAATGTGTTCTCCTGTGCTTTTAGGTCAGTGCTTCTCCAGCTCTAACGAGTATACACATCACCTGGGACGTTGTTACTAGGAAGATTCGGACTGAATAGTTCCGGGGCAGGCCTTGAGATTCTGCACTTACAGAAAAGATCCCAGGCAGCCAGTAGTCTACATGATACTTTTGCATGAATTAGAATAATGTACCCTTCTCTGGGTAGCCCTGTAAGTGCCTTTGCAAAAAGAATCCTTTTCCCACATGATTTGGCTAGGGATAGGTAGGCTGGATTTTAGCCCGTGCACTGCTTTGGACAGTGCCTTTGAGCAGTGCACAAGCTGCCCAACTGTACAGGGCAGTCCTGACCTCGTAGGCAGCTGTCTCCTGGACTACTGCTAAGACAGCCCTGCTCATGATCCACCAGAGATGGTCTGCTACTCTCTCTCTCCTTAATGGCACAACTCAGCAAGCTCAACAAGTCATACTTGCTAGCTCTCATTCTTGCATTGGAATACCTGTTTTTCTTCAGAGACTGCCAGAATGGCAAGTGGGAATGAACTGATTCCTTTTCTACTTAAAAAAGAGACTTTGGCTCCTGGTTCCTCACCTTCCAGTGCACCCTTACTCAGCCTAGAGCTCTAAGTATGGGTCATATCATGGCTCCCCATCCACTGCTTCTGCTGCAGTACTTGCATTTGGAATTTTATACCTCACGTCATGTATTAATCCAGGATTTAAACAATTAAGCTCCTATGCCTATTCTCGTACGTGATTATTATCTGGTTTGCTCAAATCTTTTGTTTCTCATCAAATATTACTCCTCCTTTATAGGGGATCAGACGTAAAGGCAAAGACCCAAGTACCTGAAATTTCACTAAGCTGTCTGTCTGCCTTGGATGGCCGGATCCAGTACAGCGCCGGACTCGGAAAAGTTTTCCTAGCTCCACCTCTGCCCAGGCTGCCTTGTTCTGTCCTATTACTGGAGAGAAATTCAAAATATGTGTTTGTCTACCAGTGTTGCTGAATTCTCTTCTCTATAGGTGTTTAAGGTCAGGTGGGGAGAGCAATGGAACCAGTTAGGAGAGACACCCCTGCAAAACTAAGCTCAGCTGTCCTGGGCTTTCTTCGAAGCATTTGGTGTTCGCTAGTCACATTATCTCCTGAAAAGAAACTTTTGCCCAAGGACAGAAAATTCTGGTTTCTCTAAGTAGCAGGTAAAGGGAGCAACAAAGTAGAATATAAAGATCTCTGAGCTAGTAATCTGGAGGTTCTGTTTCTGTTACCCAACGCTGCCTGCCTGCCTTGATTTCTCTTGGTTAAATCTATACAATGAAGCCATAGAACTACATAATGTGCAAGATTCCTTCTAGTTTTTAAATTGTAAGCATCTATGAAGTTTGGTGGCTTTTGCCTTTTTTTCTGTTAAGCTAAATTTATGAACTTAAAATAAGTCCTGCCTGTTAAAAGGCAATGGAATTAATTTGTAACATGTTGAGGTGTAGTTTTCCTAGGTCCCTCTCTGCCAGGTGGCCGTATCCCTTTACCGAAGGCATCACCCTATTAGAGCGCCTCTCCATCCAGCTCCCCTGGCTTCCAACACCTGCTCCCTCCATATTCTTTTTAGGTTTCTACTTGGGAAGAGACAGCCCGGTTGCTTCTGCTCCTTTACTAAACTTCAAATTACCCATCTTGAGGGTGCCACAGGCTTCCTGCCAGGACCATGACTTATACAGACCCCATTTATAAGACAAAGAGTCATTGAGAGCTGCCAACGTTTGTAAGATTTTTGGTGCAAACAATTTTCTTAAAGCCAAATCTATTGTATTACCCGCACTGGATAGAGTTGGATAAAATATTTTATTTTTGCCTGGCATCTGTGAGGTAGAGATTAGACAAGTTCAAGGCCATTTTTTCACACATTTGTTCTGCAAAGCACTTACTTGGTCAACTGTAAGCTCTGGTTAGACTTCAGTGGTCTAATACAAAAGGAGTAACATACAGGATCTCTGCCCACAATGTGTTTTCAAACTACTAGTGGAATCAAGACACTCACAAAAGAAAGAAAACGCAAGGTGATACATGAGCTGTGGTTACAAAGCTGACTTGTTAAAAATTCTAGGGCTTCCCTGGTGGTGTGGTGGTTGAGAGTCCGCCTGCCTATGCAGGGGACACAGGTTCATGCCCCGGCCTGGGAAGATCCCACATGCCGCAGAGCGGCTGGGCCCGTGAGCCATGGCCGCTGAGCCTGCGCGTCCGGAGCCTGTGCTCCGCAGCGGGAGAGGCCACAACAGTGAGAGGCCCGTGTACTGCAAAAAAGAAGCTAGAAGAGTCGTCCAGTTTGGTTTTCCTGTCTATAGATGGAGTCCCAGAGCTTAACTAGTCTAGGGTTTGAATCAGAGGTAATACCTGAACCCACATCTCCACCTTCCCGGGGTGGATCTGCTTCTCCACCTCACACTGCTTCCCCTTTAACAAATATCCCACTTACACTGGTGGTCTCATATCCCATGAGGTTTATCTAAGGAAGGATTATGGCTGATTGAAACTTTTTAAGAAATATACAAAAACTCATACAATCAGGTCAGCTTCCTACGTTATTTAAGAAAAATAGCAAGTTTCCGTTACTTTGTACACATAGGTGTGATGTATAACGTAACCAGGTGGATCAGAAACTAGAGAGAGAGAGACTGTCTGCTGCCATAGGGGAATCACGCTGCCATAGCTCCTTGCCTGGAGGAAGCCTTTTTCTGGCTCCAGGGGCCATCCCCGTGGAGTGCTGGTGGTTATATGTCTCGGCGTGGCCTCAGAACGGCAGCCACGCTGTGTGGATGCATCATCAAGGGAGATCTTCCTGTCCCCCATGGCGGCTTCAGAAATCAATGTGTCCCTCAGGACCAGCTGAGAGAGCTAGAGGGCAGAAGCAAAGACAAATGCCTTCCTGAAGGAAACACTCAGAGCCAGATTTTCATCCTATTTTGTGGTGGTTTTTTCCTAATTAGCATCTCATTTTCTTCTGACACAGTCCTTCTCGGATCTTCAGAGAACTCCTGTTATGTCCTGGGAGAGTTTCCAAGACTCTTGGCCTTTCAGATGAACAACCCCAAAGACAACATCCAAGATCAAAGTGGCATTCAGAGATCTCAGACGGCTCCGGGTGTGACCGGCACCGGCTGAGCTGACGGCGCTTAGCTCTTGGAGGACATCCTTTGACTGTGGTACTTCCCCGCGTTCACACGTGGACAGCTTCTGCTGCCCTCCAACACCTCAGCAAGACACCTCAGGGCTTTGCTCACGGGATCTAACTGTGAGACAAAGCATCAAAAAACAGTTGCTGGGGGCTTCCCTGGTGGCGCAGTGGTTCAGAGTCCGCCTGCCGATGCAGGGGACACGGGTTCGTGCCCCGGTCCGGGAAGATCCCACATGCCACGGAGCGGCTGGGCCCGTGAGCCATGGCCGCTGAGCCTGAGCGTCCGGAGTCTGTGCTCCGCAACGGGAGAGGCCACAACAGTGAGAGGCCCACGTACCGCAGGAAAAAAAAAAAAAAAAAAAACAGTTGCTGGGTCCTTCTGAAAGAGGGGCTATCTCTTCTTTTCCTATCATTCATAAAATTGTGGAATTTTAGAGCAATATGATCATGCAGTGTTTGAAATCTCATTCTACAGAAAATTTAGCTGGGATAGGCTAAGTCGGTTGCACACAACTCACCTGTGTCTCTTTTTAAAATGCAGGTTCTGAGTCATTGAATCTGGGTCAGGGCCTGAGATTCTTCACTTCTAACAAGTTCCCAGATAAAGCCCAGGTGGCTGGTCAAGGACCAGACTCTAAACAGCAAGGGGCTGTATTTTCTGCCTAAAGGCAAAGAAGTGGACAGAATTAGGACCAAAACCACATTTCCTGACTCTTATTCTATGTGGTTTTTCCCTCATGTAGTGAAACTTGGAGCCCTCCCTGCCCACACTTCTCCCCTCCTGCAAACATGTACCTGAATATAAAAAGGAGGGCAGCGGGAGGAGTAGAGAGAGAGAGAGAGAACAGCCTTGCAGTAACAGGAATGACAGATAAGAACTCTCTATAAGGGAGTTTGAATAGGGAGGGGAGAAGAGAATACAAAGAGATAAGTATAGAATTATTGAGGTTAGCGTCCTGGATTCAATGCCCATGAAGCCCAGCTAAGCTTACTTTGTTTCTGGCCCAGAAAATGATGCCTCCAACTTTACCAGTCATCTTGAGATTGTGTGATGCTTACCCCAAATCGGAGGATAAAAATAGATTCCCAACTAATTTTTTTAAAAAAGGGAATCACTGTTTTAAAGTTTAGGATAGGTATCTTAGAAAGGTAAACCTGTGTTTATCTGTTTATCTGTTGGTCACAAATACGCACAGAGAGTCCTATCAAAAATATATATATCTTCTTTATCCATTCATCTATCGATGGACACTTAGGTTGCTTCCATGTCCTGGCTATTGTAAATAGAGCTGCAATGAACATTGTGGTACATGACTCTTTCTGAATTATGGGTTTCTCAGGGTATATGCCCAGGAGTGGGATTGCTGGGTCATATGGTAGTTCTATTTTTAGTTTTCTAAGGAACCTCCATACTGTTCTCCATAGTGGCTGTATCAATTTACATTCCCACCAACAGTGCAAGAGGGTTCCCTTTTTCTCCACACTCTCTCCAGCATTTATTGTTTGAAGATTTTTTGATGATGTCCAGTTAAAAAAAATTATATATATATATATATATATATATATACACATATATATAAAGTAGAAAATGATGCAGAAATTTTTACTGGAAGTAGAATCTTGGAACTATCAGTGATTAATCATGGTGCATATCCATAAAATGCGCTATGAAAATTGGAAAAATTATAACAAGAACATGCCCTTAGGAATTAAAAAATATTCAGTGGAAAGAGATGGAAAAAAACATAGAGGATCAAGTCAGTGTCCAACATCAGGCTGATAGGAATTTAAGAAAGTAAATAGGGCTTCCCTGGTGGCGCAGTGGTTGAGAGTCTGCCTGCTGGTGCAGGGGACGCGGGTTTGTGCCCCGGCCCGGGAGGATCCCACATGCCGCGGCTGGCCCCGTGAGCCATGGCCGCTGAGCCTGTGCATCTGGAGCCTGTGCTCTGCAACGGGAGAGGCCACAACAGTGAGAGGCCCGTGTACCGCAAAAAATAAAAAAATAATAAAAAAGTAAAAAAGAAAGTAAATAGAAAATAGAGGGAAGGACATAATCAAATTATTAAGGGAAGAAAAATTACCAGAGTGAAAATGAAGTATGAGCCTTCAAAATGAAAAAATTCAGTTTGCCCCCAGAGCTAAAGAGGACATCTGACTAGAGACTGTTACCTGATGCACCACTGGACAATTTCAGAGCAAAATGGATGAAGGAAAGATGGTGGTAAATGGCTCATGACGAAGAAATGAGTGAAAAATCAGACTGTTATCCAAATTCTTATCTGCAATTTCTTGAAACCAATAATAGACGTTAGAAGACAATGGGCCAAAGTACTTAAAGTTCTGGGGAAAAATATAATTGCTGTTAGGATTGTACATCTAGTCACACTATCAGTAAATGCAGGTGAAAAATTGAAATTATTTTCAGATGTAAGAAGACTTTCTGAGATAATTTCAACAGCAAAGGTCAGAGACAATTGAGTAATAAATCAAAGTGCTAAAGAAGAATAACTGTGAACATGTAGAATTCTACATTCAAACTACCACAAAGGGTCAGAGTAAAATATATTTTCAGAAATACAAAGTGAGAGTGATTACCCCTCACAGAACCCTCTGAAAGAATTATTGAAAAGTGAACTCAGGAAAAATTAAAATAATTGAGAAATAGGAAGTGTGTTTTAAGAAGAAATGATGAAAAAATGGTGTCATATGTGTACATATATAAGAATTGACTTCATTAGGATAATGGTGATTAATACAGGAGCTATAAAAGCAATCTGAAAATAAATAGACAATAGTAACTTGTAAAATAGGGTGACAGTGTGTGGAATTAAAGCATCCTAAAGTCCATGATCCTGTAATAAATTAAAAAATGGCCTTGGGACTCTGGCCAGTGCCAGACCCTATGGGTCTCAACCAATCAGGTGCCATTGGCCCAGCCTATATAGGTGAGGTCTTTGCATATCACCACATGGGGCAGCATTCTCTTCCCCACTACAGTCTTGTGTTATTTGTAGAATGAGGCAATTTTCATTTACTACTTTGCATGGTTATCCATCTCTTTAGTAGATAATTATGTCTTGAAAAATACAGTTGTATTTCTGCTATCTAACTGAAGAGTGATAAAAACAGATGAAAAAGAAATTGATTTGTGACTATTTCCGTTTTCCTTAACATGGAACAATGACAAAATATGTGATTATAACATTGTAATCCAAAATGTGATAAGATGAGCAAAATTCACAACCAAATACGGTTTATCATAGAAGTGCTTGGATTGTTTAAGAAGTTTTTCAGTGAAACTGACCATATTAGCATGTTTTTTTTTTTTTTTTTAAATTATGCTTAGCATCATAGATTCTGAAAAAGCCTTTGGTTAAAATTTCACATCCCGGGACTTCCCTGGTGGCGCAGTGGTTAAGAATCTGCCTGCCAATGCAGGGGACACGGGTTCAAGCCCTGGTCCGGGAAGATCCCACATGCCGCAGAGCAACTATGCCTCTGCACCACAACTACTGAGTCCGTGAGCCACAACTACTGAAGCCTGTGTGCCTAGAGCCTGTGCTCCGCATCAAGAGAAGCCACCACAATGAGAAGCCACCACAATGAGAAGCCCATGCACTGCAATGAAGGGTAGCCCCCGCTCACTACAACTAGAGAAACCCTGCACGCAGCAACGAAGATCCAATGCAGCCAAAAATATATATAAATAAATAAATTTATTTAAAAAAAAATTTCACATCCCACATGATGAAAACAAACACAAAATCAAAATAGTTTCTAACAAGCTATGATTAGAAAGTAATTTGATAAAAATATATTTACCAAAACGCCAAAGCAAACGTTATAGCTAATGATGAGAAACAATAAAAATATTTCTGTATAATAAGTCATGAATATACTCAGTTATTGCTATCATTAACTATTTTACTGGAGGTTCTAGCCAACTTAATAAGACAAGGAAAAAAAAGAGAAAACAGACCGTAAATGAAAAAAACAAAATTGTCAATACAGACAGTATAATTGTCTACATAAAAAACTCAAGAGACTCCTATAAACTGTAGGAATTAATAATAATTATTAATTTTTTGTTATTTCCATAACTTTATTAAAACCAGAAAATTAAATATATATGAAAAAAATAGTGGAAAACAAGGACCTCTATCAGCTTTAGTTACTGCAATATGCATTATTTGTAATTATAAATTATATAAATTATGAATTACATGTAACAAAATTATAACAAAAACTTTAGTTTTGAAACATGTTTTATTTAAGAATTACATAATTTCAAATATCTTCCAAAATACAGTTTCCTAGATTGCTACAAAAAGAAAGCAAACTCAACAAGAAATTTAAATCATTAAATATGTTTCACTAATATATGCATGCAGAATGCCAAGCAATTAATATTTAGCCCTGGAATGCGTACGATGTCTCATTTTTCCTTATTAAAGGCTCAATCCACCACTTTGTATAGGCTATGTACAACAGGCAAAGTTCAGTGTTCATAGGAGTTTGACATTAGCTGCCTCAATTTATAGCTGTGGTAGTTTGTCCACAGGGGTGTCAAATTTGAAGTTTGTAGGAGACAGATCTAGGGTCCGAGGATAGGTTAGTCCGTAGGACTGTCTGACTACAACATCAGCAACACCAGCAATATCTCCAATTTCTTTTTGGGTTCTTTTCTCAGCTGATGGCTGTTAGGCCATGTAAATGGTGGCTGCTGCCACAGATATCGGGCTCCTTCCAGGAACCAAGTCCAGCTCCACAGCTTTACAAGCTATATGTGTAGCTGCCATCTGTACTTGTTTAGGAAGACAAAGGTTGGAAAAAAACCTGGACGTGAAGTCCGCAGTTGTAATCAAATCCACACTGGTTTCTAAAGGTTTCAAAATAAGGTATTATTAATTATATGAAAATGAACAGCATTCTATATATCAGAAATATAGAGGTAGAAAACACAATTTGAAAAAAGATACCAAACACAACTGTAGCAAAACTAATAAGGTATCTGGAAATAAATTTTAACAAAAGATGCTTAACAATCTTATGCAAAAATATATAAAATGTTATTGTAAGAGATAAGTAAAACTCAAGAAATTTAAAAAAAAAAGATGATTCTCTCCCAAATGCAATACAATTTTAACCAAAGGTTCTGCTGTGTCCCTCAGAAAGATATGTTGAAATCCTAGCTTCCAATACTTGTGAACATGACTTTATTTGGAAACAGGGTCTTTGCAGATGTAATCAAGTTAAAATGAGGTCATACTGGGTTATGGCAGGCCCTAAATCCAATGATGGTAGTGACGGAAGCAAAGATTTGAGTGATATATGTGTGAGCCAAAGGATGCCAAGCACTGCTGGAAACCACAAGAAACTAGGAGAGAGGCATGGAACAGATTCTCCTCCCAGTCCCCCAGAGGGAACCAACTCTGTTGACATCCTAGTTGTTTAAGCCACCTAGTCTGTCAGGCTTTTTTTTTTTTAACCGCAGACATAAGAAACTGTTACAGATTCCAACTCAGTTTTCTGCAAACTTGACAAACTGATCTTAAAATCCTACTGATGAATAAAGGACCAAAAATAAATAAGGAGGGAGAGGAGGAGTGTTTGTTCCATCAAATACAAGACTCATTGTAAAGCTATGGTCATTGAGACAGTTTTGATAGTGGCACAGGGACATAGGTGTTGGCACAGTTTCTAGGATGGATGGCCTGGAAACAACCCATGAGTATGGGATTTGAAATATGACAGAGGCAGCATTACAAATCAGCAGAAAACAATGAACTACTCAATAAATGGGGCTGAAACATTAGTTATAAGTGGAACCAAGACAAAATTAGCTCCTCATGTCATGCACAGAGGGAAACTCTGTATGAATTAAATATTTAAATGTGGAAAAGCAAAACTGTGAACCACATAGAAGCAAATAAAGAATATCTTTGACTTCAGTTAGGTAAAGATTCCTTAAACAAGAAACCCAAACACATACTCATAATGAAAAAATTAATAAATGAGGTGCTATAGACTGAATATGTTCCCCACAAATTTGTATGTTAAAATCTAATCCCCAGTGGTGTGGTATTTGGAGGTGGGGCCTTTGGGGTGATTAGATCATAAGGGTGGAGCGCTCATGAATGGGGTTAGTGCCCTTATAAAAGAGGCCCCAGAGATTTCTTATCCCTCCCACCATGTGAAATTATAACAAAAAGACAGCTGTGAACTAGGAAGTGGGCTCTCACCAGACCCTAAATCTTCCAGTGACTTGATCTTGGGCTTCCCAACCCCCAGAACCATAAGAAATAAATTTCTGTTGTTTATAAGCCACCCAGTCTATGGTATTCTGTTATAGCAGCTCGAATAGGCTATAACATTAGACTATATTAAAATGTAAAACTTCTTTTCAACAAAAGACAACATAGATAAGGTATAAAGAAAACTCACAGATTAGGAGTAGAAATTTGTAATCCACATTACTAGGAACTAAAGAGAACTTCTTAAAAAATGATTAAGGCAAAGAAAATAATCAAATAGAAAAATGGATAAATGATATTAAAAGGCATTTTTCAGAAGAAGACACTCTAATGGCTCATACACGTACACAATTATTCTCAACCTCACAATAGTCTGGAAAAAGAAAATTAAAACAACAGTGAGATCCATTTTATTCCTATAAAAGTGGAAAAATTTGAAAGTCTGATAACACAAAGTGCTGAGGAGGATGTATGGAAAAAGGAACTTTTATCCATTTCTGGTGGGTGGGTAAATTGGAAGAATGACCTTGAAGAACAGTTTGGTAATACCTAATAAAGCTGAATAATGAGCATGCTCTCTGATTCAACAATCACATTTCTTGGTATCTATCTTAAGAAACTCATACACACATGCACAAAGAGATGTATGTGAGGATGTTCAAACTTTTAGTAGGGGAATGAATAAGCAGTATAATGGGATTCTACAGAGTAGTTAAAAATCACTGAAGCATATCTCATTTATCTACAGATACATCTTTAAAATATAATATTGAACAAGAAAAAAAGAGGTTGCCAAAGGAGATGGACAGTATGAGACTACTGGAAACTCAAGGGAGGCTGGGATGGTCTAAAATGGCTCATTCACATATGTGGTACTTGGTGCTGGTTCATCTGGAGGGCCTCACTGAGATGATTGTCTCTGCTCCGCTTGGTCTCTCATCCTCAAGTAGGCTGGACCAGGCTTCTTCACATGGCAGTCTCAAGGCAGCTTTCCAAGGGAGTGGGAGGTGCAAGGCCTCTTAAGGCTTAAGCTTGGAAGTCACATGGTATCACCTCTGGCACATTTTATGGGTCATAGCAAGTCACAAAGCCATTGCAGATTCAAGGAATAGAGAAGTAGCCTTCACCTCTTGATAGCAGGAGTGGCAGAATCACATTGCAAAGAGTCATTGTATACAAGAATGAAAGGAAATTGTACCCTTCTTGTGTAATCTCCCCAAATGTACATACTGAACTGATCTTCCCCTTAAAAATGTACATAATCCATGGTTTTCTCCATCATTTAGATGGATGGCACTTTGAGCTTTCTGGTTGTTCAAGTAGAAAACCTTGGAATCATCCTTGACTTCTCCTTTTCTCTCATATCCCACATCCTATCCATTATGAGATAATGTTGGCAGAATATTAGAAATCATCCAGTATCTGACAGCCCCCTACTACCAGTCTGGATGAGTCATCATTAACTCATTGAATGACTGGAATAATTTCCTAATGGCTTACGTCTACTCTTGCAAATTCCCTTAAAATAGATTCAATCATGTTGCTTGTGGTAGGCTGAGTAATGCCTCCCCAAAGATGTCCACAACCTAATCCCTGAAACTGTAAATATATTATCTTATATGGCAAAAGAGACTTTGCAGATGTGATTAAAGATGCTGAGATGGGGTTTCCCTGGTAGCGCAGTGGTTGAGAGTCCGCCTGCCGATGCAGGGGACACAGGTTCGTGCCCCGGTCCGGAAAGATCCCACATGCCGCGGAGCGGCTGGGTCCATAAGCCATGGCCGCTGAGCCTGCGCGTCTGGAGCCTGTGCTCTGCAACGGGAGAGGCCACAACAGTGAGAGGCCCGTGTACCGCACAAAAAAAAAAAAAAAAGATGCTGAAATGGACGATCCAGGTGGGCCCAATATAATCACAAGGGTACTTACAAGAGGGAGACAGTAGAATGAGAGTGAGAGAGAAGGCAACTTGATGATGGAAGCAGAGAGAAGTGTGAGGATGCTACACCACTGGCTTTGAAGATGGAGGAAGCAGTCAAGGGATGATGACTGCCTCTAGAAGCTGAAAAAGGCAAAGAGACAGATTCTCCCTTCCAACCTCCAGAAGAAACCAACCCTGACCGCTTGACTTTACCCGAGAGAAATTAAACTCAGAGGACTTCTGATCTCCAGAAACGTAGGATAACAAGTATGAATTTTTTAAAGCCACTAACTTTGTGGTAATTTGTTACAGCAGCAATAGGAGACTAATATACATCACTCTTTGACTCAAAACCCCGACATACTCTGTAGTCATTCTCCACTCCTCAACCCTGTCCCAACACGCCATCCAGTACCTCCCTGGTCACACACTCTACTATTTTGCCTCTTTGTCACTTTACTTCAGCCCCAGGAGCCTCCTAGCTGTTCCACAAACTGCTAGACATTTTCCTGTTCAGAGTCTCATTTGATTCTTCCTTCTACCTGGATCACTCTTCTCCAAAACCGTTTCTTGGCAAAACTGCCCATCCTACCCCAACATTCTCATTTATCTTGTTCAACATTTTCTTTTTTTTTGTACCACCTATCTTCGAACATTCTATATGGTTTATTTGTATATAATGTTTACTGTTTATTATTGGTACCACCACCACTGCCTCGCCCAAGGCTAGTAGGTAAGGAGGGGACTGTGTTTTAGTCACTGATGTACCCTAAACATCTAGAACAGTGTCTGAGACATAGTCATGACTCAATATATATTTGTTCATTGAATGAATAGTTATTTTTAAAATTCTTGTAATTGAACGTAAAGTAGATGCAAAATAATATATAGGTATAAACAGGTCCATTGAATACCAGTGTATCCACAATCCAGCTGAAGAAAAAAATTACATAACCATTACCTTTGAAGTTCTGTGCACCTCCCTGAATCATTTCCTATTTTCTCACCACTCAGAGGGGACTACTGTCATTTTCATTTTAACATTCCTTTGCTTGTCCTCACAGTTTTACCAAATATGTTAGCATCCCTAATCAATGTATTGTTGAGATTTATGTTTATTTGATGTATATGTATTATATATGCATATCATTACATAATACTGTAGGCATTGTTTTTTGGCTTTTTTCATTAATGTTAATTTCTCTTTTTTTTTAAAATTGTGGTAAGAACACTTAACTTGAAATCTATCCTCTTAATAGATTTTTTTTTTTTTTTTTTTTTTTTTTTTTTTTTTGCGGTATGCGGGCCTCTCACTGTTGCGGCCTCTCCCGTTGCGGAGCACAGGCTCCGGACGCACAGCCTCAGCGGCCATGGCTCACGGGCCCAGCCGCTCCGCGGCATGTGGGATCTTCCCAGACCGGGGCACGAACTCGTGTCCCCTGCATCGGCAGGCGGACTCTCAACCACTGCGCCACCAGGGAAGCCCTGTTCTTAAAGTTCAACCTTGTTCTGGCATATAACTGTAATTCACTTGCTTTTCTGCTATAAAGTACTTCACTCTAAGAAGATGCCATAATGTTTTAATTAAAATAGTGTTGATGAAGACTTGTGTTATTTCTACTTTTTTGCTATTGCAGAAGTGTTACTGTGTCATTCTTTCATCTGTGTCCCCAGGGCTTGTGTGCAGGAGTTTTTCTGGGGTAACAGATCTAGGAGTGAAATTGCTGAGTCATATGGCTTGTACATCTTTAGCGTTACTGAGGATGCCAAACAGGTTTTTAAAGTAGCTGTACCAGTTTGCTCAACTCCCAGTGTTCTGGTTGCTCATATCTTTGTAGGAACTTGATGTTGAAAGAATTTAAAATTTTTGCCAGTCTTAAATGTGAGAAATCTCTTATCGCAGTTTAAATTCTCATTTCTCTAATGATTAGTGAGATCGATTGTCTATTTTCTTATGTTTATTGGCTACTTGGCTTTTCTCTACGACGACATGCCTGTTTGAGTCTTTTGACCATTTTGGGGGGATGATTTATGCTTTGTTTTAGTGTGTAGAAATTCTTTATTCTTTATAAATATATATATATAATATCTTTTCTCTGTGGTTTTAATGATGTCTTTTAATTAATGGACACTCTTAATTTTACTGCAGTCTTTTATAAAAGTTTGCAGTTTTTGTTTCTTGTTTAAGAAATCCTCTCCTATCCCTACATCATAAATATACTCTCCTACGTGGACCTCTGAAAGTGTTATAGATTTGTCCTTCACATTTAAGTCTTGAACCTACCTGGAATTGAGTTTTGTGAATTGTGTGAGATAGAGGTTGAATTTCGATTTTTCTATATGGCTATCCAATTTTCCCAGTACCATCCATTCCCCACTGATATGCAGGACCAGTTCTGTCATAAATTGTTTCCATTATTCTCTTCCCCTAGTCAATTTTTCTATCCACTGCCTTCATTATTATAGCTTTACATTAATTCTTGATATCCAGAGGCAAGTCCTTCTATTTTGTTCTTCTTCAAGAGCATGCTGACTATTATTGGTCCTTTCCTCTTCCACTTACATTTTAGGATCATTTTGTCAAATTTGAAGACAGCTAACACTTTTATGCTATGAATTCGTTCTCTCCACAAATATAGTCTACCTCTCTATTAATGTAGGTCTCCTTTAGTATCTTACAATAAGATTTTTATATTTTCTCTACAAAGAGATAGACATCTTTTATAGATTTATTCTTAGGTACATCTTTTTTTTAGGGCATTGTAGATGCTATCTCTTAAAAAATTATATTTTCTCTGATGGCTGCTGATGTATAGAATGATAATTGGTTTCCTGGAGTCAAAATTCAACTCAAAGATTTGAGGTTATAATTGATTTTTAAAATAGACTTTATTTTGTAAGGCAGTTTTAGGTTCACAGCAAAATTGAATGGAAAGTATAGCGTTCCTGTACACCCTCGGCCCTCACACGTGCACAGCATCTCTCACTATCAACATCCCCCACCAGAGTGGTACATATGTTAAGTTAATGAACTTACACTGCCACATCATTATCACCCAATATCTACAATTACTTCACTCTTGGTCTTGTACATTCTATGGATTTTGACAAATGTATAATGACATTTATCCCATCATATAGTGTCCTACAGAGTAGTTTTTGTTTTTTTGTTTATTTGCGGTACACGGGCCTCTCACTGTTGTGGCCTCTCCCGTTGCGGAGCACAGGCTGCGGACGCGCAGGCTCAGCGGCCATGGCTCATGGGCCTAGCCGCTCTGCGACATGTGGGATCTTTCCAGACCAGGGCATGAACGCATGTCCCCTGCATCGGCAGGCAGACTCTCAACCACTGCGCCACCAGGGAAGCCCCTACAGAGTAGTTTTACCACCCTTAAAGTCTTCTGTGCTCTGCCTATTCATCCCTCCTCCCCTCTAACCTCTGGCAACCACAGAGCATTTTACTGTCTCCATAGTTTTGCCTTTTCCAGACTGTCGTATAGTTGTAACCATACCATATGTAGCCTTTTTACATTAACTTGTGTTTAAATTAGTAATATGCATGTAAAGCTCCTTTATGCCTTTTCATGGCTTGATAAATTATTCCTATTTAGCACTGAAGAATATTGCATTGTGTGAATGTGTTACACCACAGTTTATTTATCCATTCACCTACTGAAGGACATCTCAGTTGCTTCCAAGTTTTGGTAATTGTGGATAAAGCTGCTATAAATTATCACCTGTGTGGATGTAGAATTGATTATATTAATTCAAGTAATATAAGTAAATTAATTAAATTAATAACTTATTAAGTAATATGTAAGTTTATGATTAATTTGTTTATCATATTCTCTTAATGTCTTTTAGAGTTTGCAGTTTCTGTAGTTACAACTTTCTTTTTTTCTTTAATATTGTGGGTGTTTTTTTTTGCTTTCTCTCTTTTTTAGTGATTAATCTTGCCAGTGTTGTTAATTTTTTTAGTTTTTCCAAAGAAGAAATTTTAGCATTGTTGATCTTTTCTACTGGTGTTTGTATTCATTCATTTTTATCATTATTATGTCTTTCTTCTACTTCCTTTGGGTGTATTTGTTTTACTTTTTCTATATTCTAGACTAGAGATGGATTCTTAGATAATCAATTTCAGCCTTTTTCGTAATATTTACTTTTAAAGCTATATACTTCTTTTTAAATATCAATCAGTAGCTACACTAATAAGTTTTGATATTTAATATTTTGTTATTGTTCAGTTCTTGCTACAGACTGAGTTGTGTCCTTCCCCACCGCTCATATCCTTATGTTGAAGCCCTACCTCCCAGTGTGACAGTATTTGGAGATGAGGGCCAACAGGAGGTACTCAAGGTCAGATGAAGTCATAAGGGTGGGGTGCTGATCTGATAGGATTAGTGTCCTTCTAAGAAGAAAGACTAGAGCAAGCTGCCCTCCTCACCCCTGCCACGTGAGGACACAGTGAGAAAGTGAAGAGAACTCTCACCAGAAACCAAATGCTGCCACACATTGATCTTGGACTTTTCAGTTTCCAGACTGTGAAAAAATACATTTCTGTATTTTAAGCCATGGAGTCTGTAGTATTTTCTTATGGCAGCCTGAAGCTGAGTAAAACAGTTTCAATATTTTCTAGTTTCTATACTCATTTCTTTTTTGACCCATGAGATATTTAGAAATATGTTTTCTGATTTTCAAAACTGTGAAATGTTTCTAGTTTTCTTTTGTAATTTTTTCCACTTCATATACTATTGTCAGTGATGCAAATCTTTTGAAATTTACTGAGACTTACTTTATTTGTTTAGATTTACTTTTATATACATATAAAATTTACTTGTGGCTGTACAATTCTGAGTTTTGACAGAGGCATACAGTCAAAAATCCGCCACAATGAGAATAAAGAACAATTCCAGAATCCTCCAAAATTCCCTCATGTTGTCCCTTTGTAGTCAGTCCCTCCCCTGACACTGTCCCCTAGGAGTCACTGAGCAGTTTTCTGTCCCTATAGTTTTTGTTATTTCCAGAATGTCATATAAATGGAATCATACAAGGTGTAGCCTTTGGAGTCTGGCCTCTTTCATGTAGCATAATACACTACAGATTTATAGGAAAAGGTTTTAAAATATTTTATCAAGCACTTTGAGTTATGTTCAGAGGGAGGGCCTGTGAGGGTATGAAGGCCCACTGAGAATAGCCAGTAAGGTCCTGCTACCCAGGTAATGATGCAACACATACTCTAGAGATTTCTCTCTCATTCAAAGTCTATTATACTCAGTGTCTGCAGCATATGTCTTTTGTGCTAATTGTTTTTCATGTCAGTCTTGTCTTTCTAACTAGATGTCAAGTTGGTTGAGGTCAGGGCCATATTTTCTGCCAGATCATTCTCAAAACACTGCTTTTACTGAGTTAGCTCTCCGCTTAATATTTTTCAGTGGATATTAATTGCTCACATGATAAAAATTTGTGTTGAACTTAGTGGATGATTAAATTTTTAAAATTTCAGTATATTTTTTTCTTCTAAAGCAAAAATTCAAAATTGCTCTGACGGACCTAATAAGCAGAAAATATTCGGGGACACTACAGTTTGAAATTTGCTTGATTTTCCTTCCTTCGTATTGCTTCTTTTTTTTTTTTTTTTTTGTGGTACGCGGGCCTCTCACTGTTGTGGCCTCTCCCGTTGCGGAGCACAGGCTCCAGACGCGCAGACTCAGCGGCCATGGCTCACGGGCCCAGCCGCTCCGCGGCACGAACCTGCGTCCCCTGCATCGGCAGGCGAACTCTCAACCACTGCGCCACCAGGGAAGCCCAGGCTGTGTGTTTTGATTGTTTTTCCCCTTTAAAGTTCTCTGGAACTTCATTTAACATGGTTTCCCTTAAACAAGAATATCATAAAGGTGAAGAATCAGCTAGCAACATGACATGATTTGCTTCTGACTTTTGAAGCCTCTTGGGGCAGTTGTGGGCCCTGGGGACTCAGGTCAAGGTGGAATGGGAGAAGAGGAAAGAAAACAAATCCCTGCTGTTGCTACCTGTGCATGGGGACAGGAAAGCAGATGGAGAAAGACAGTCTCTTCTGAAGGTAAGAGGTGACTTAGAAGACATATATTAAGTCTTGTGGTTGATTATGTTTCTGAAGTGCTCTCAAGAGAACAGTCGTCTAATAGAAAAGGCAAGTGGGTGGGAACTGTAGGCCTAAGAGGGACCATATTAACTTCTGTAGTCCTTTTTCCCACCCAGGTCCAGACAGCTGGCTGCCCCATCAGGCTGACTTTGCAGTAGGGGGGATGTTTTGTTAATGGAGTTCAACCTAAAGCCTGACCGCAATTTCTCACAAGGGTGAAAGAACTCCAAAGAACACCCATAATTTCCAATAGCCAAGTCCTCAGAAAATTAATCTTGTTTACCTTGGTTGCTTTTCTCACTAAATGTTGCACTATTGTTGTTTTCAAAAGTGCTAACATGAACAATCCTGGCCTCCTTGAACCAGGAAAAGGGATGGTGTTATTGAGAAGACACGATTGTTTAGACAGGGGTCGGCAGACTTTTTCTGGAATGGGCTAGACAGTAAATATTAATATTTTAGGCTTTGTGAGCCATATGGTGTCTTGCAACTAGTCAAATAATTCAAATTGCAGTGAGAAAGCAATGAGTGTGGATTTGTTCCAGTAAAACCTTATTATTTGAACTTCACATACATTTTATATGTAATTAAATTGTGTTCTTCTTTTGATATTTTTCAACCATTTAAAACTGGAAAAAACATTCTTTTTTGTTTGTTTGTTTGTTTTTGCGGTACGCGGGCCTCTCACTGTTGTGGCCTCTCCCGTTGCGGAGCACAGGCTCCGGACGCGCAGGCTCAGCGGCCATGGCTCACGGGCCCAGCCGCTCCACGGCATGTGGGATCTTCCCGGACCGGGTCACGAACCCGTGTCCCCTGCATCGGCAGACTAACTGTCAACCACTGCGCCACCAGGGAAGCCCTGGAAAAAACATTCTTAACTCAAAGGCCATATACATACAGATGGTGAGCTGGATTTGCTCCATGGTCTATGTAGGTTGCCAACTCCTGTTCTAGGGTAATGGAAGTCAATATTTTTGAGTAAGAAAACACTTTAAACGTCAACTGTATTGAGGTATACTTTGTATACAATAAAAAATACCCATTAAAAATTTCAGTAGACTAATTTTCAGAGCAGTTTTAAGTTCACAGCAAAATTGCATGTAGAGTACAGAGATTCCTAATATATCCCTGTCCCCATTCATACACAGCCTTCCCCACTATCAACATCCCCCACCAGAATGGTGCATCTGTTACAATTGATGAAGCTACACTGACACATCACCATCACCCAAAGTCCATAATTTATATTAGGGTTGACTCTTGGTGTTGGACATTCTATGGGTCTGGGCAAATGTATTAATGACATGTATCTACCATTGCAGCGACATACAAAGTGATTTCATTGCCTTAAAAATCCTCTGTGCTGCACTTATTCGTCCCTCCCTCCTCACTAAATGAACCAATTTAAAATGCACAGTTCAATGAGTATTGATAATTAATATACTCATGTAATCACTGTCACAATCAAGATATAGAACATCTCTATCACCTTATAAAGTTCCCTTGTGCTCCTTCCTAGTCAGTTGGACCACCACCTCTAGCCTCAGACAAGGAATGGTCTGACTTCTGTCATTTAATTGATTAGACTTCTCTTTCCTAGGAGTTTTTATTAATAGGATTATATAGCATGTACTCTCTTCGGTGTCTGGCTTCTTTCGCTCAGCTTGATGTTTTTGAAATTCATCCATGTTGTTACATGAATCAACAGTAATTCTTTCCTTCTTAAGGCTGAATACCCTCCATTGTGTGGCTATACACATTTATTTATCCATATATCTATTGATGGACTTCCGGGTTTTTCCTCTTTTCTTTCTTATTATGAATAAAGCTGCTATGAACTTTCACATACGAGTCTTTGGGTGAACATGTGTTTTCATATGTCTTGAGTAAATGCCTAACAGTGGAATTGCTGCATCATATGATACATGTGTATTTGACTTTATAAGAAGTCGCCAGATTTTCCAAAGTGGTTGTACCATGTTACATTCTCACCAACAGTATAAGAGAGTTCTGCTTATTCCACACCCTCACCAACAGTAGTGGGTATGCAGTGGTGTCTTATTGTGGTTTTAATTTGCATTTATCTGATGAATAGTCATGGAGAGAATCTTTTCACATGTTTATTGACCATTTGCATATCATCTTTGTGAACTGTCTGTTCACATTTTCGCCCATTTTTAGTTGGGTTGTCTTATATTAAGTTATGAACTCTATATATTTTGGATATAAGCCCTCTGCCAGACATATGTATTGCAAATATTATCTCCCGGTGTATAGCTTGCCTTTTCATTTCTTAAAAGAGTCTTTTGATCAGCAGATGTTTTAAACTTGATAAAGTTCTATTTACCAATTATTTTATGGCTCATAAAGAAAAAAATCCCTTTCAATATTTAAAAACTTCATGGATCCTCATATGATGGTGGGTATATTTTAAGATCTACCAGTTGAGATAATACAAAGGCTACTCAAATTTTTCTCTCTTTTAACAGCTTTATTGAGATATTCACATTCTATATAGTTTGCCAATTTAAAGTATAAAATTCAATGGCTTTTAGTATATTCACAGATATGTGTACCCATCACCACAGTCAGCTTTAGAACATTTTCATCATCTCAAAAAGAAACCCCATACCTTTTGGCTATAACCCTTTCATCTCTCCATTCTTTTCCCCCAGGCCTGGGCAACCACTAATCTACTTTCTGTCTCTACAGGTTTCCTTATTCTCAACATTTAATGTGGATGGAATAATATAATAGATATTTTGTCACCGGTTTCTTTCAATTAGCAGAATGTTTTTAAGGTTCATCCATGTCACAGCATGTATCAGTACTTCTTTTCTTATGGTCGTATAATAATATTACATTGATGGACATTCCACATTTTGTTTTTACATTCATCAACTGATGGACATTTGGGTTTTTTCCACATTTTGGCTATTATTAATAATGCTGCTCTAAACATTTGTGAACAAGTTTTTGTGTGGGCATATGTTTTCATTTCTCTTGGGTATATACCTAGGAGTGGAATTGTTGGGTCACACAGTAATGTTATGTTTAATCATTTGAGGAACTGTCAGACTGCTATAGAAAGTGTCTGCACCATTTTACTTTCTCACCAGCAGTGAGCAAGGGTTCTGATTTTTCCACATTTTTGCCAACATTTGTTATTATCTGGCTCTGATTTTAGCCAAATGAAGAGGTATCTCACTGTGGTTTTGATTTGTATTTCCCTGATGACTAATGATGTCAAGCATTTCTTTGTGTGCTTATTGGCCATTTGTATGTCTTCCTTGGAAAAATGTCTATTTAGTTCTTTTGCCTATTTAAAAAATTACGTTTTTGTCTTTTTATTATTGAGTTGTAAGTGTTCTTTAATAGTCTAGATAAAAGTCTCTTATATATGGTTTGCAAATATTTTCTCCCATAATGCAAGTTATCTTTTCATCTTCTTAATGGTGTCCTTTGAAGCATAAAAGCTTTTATTTTGATGAGGTCCAACATATCTACCTTTTTCTTCATTTCTTGTGTTTTTTTGTGTGTGTCATATCTAAGAATTCCATACCAAATTCAAGGTCATGAAGATTTACCCCTATGTTTTCTTTTAAGAATTTTTTAGTTTTTACATAAGTTTTTTGCTCCATTTTGCATTAATTTTGTTTATGATGTGAGGTAAGGGTCTGATTTCATTCTTTTGCACGTGACTATTCAATTGCCTCAGCACCAATTGTTGAAAAGACAATTCTTTGCCCATTGAATGGTCTTGGCACCCTTGTTGAAAATCAGTGGAACAGAGAAGTATGGATTGATTTCTGGACCTCAATTCTGTTCCATTGGTCTGTATGTCTATTTTCATGCCAGTACCATACTGTCTTGATTACGCTTCTTTGTAGTGAGTTTTGAAATTGGGAAGTGTGAGTCTTCCTACTTTGTTCTATTTTTCAAGACTGTTTTGGCTATTGACGGTCTCTTGCAATTTGATACAAATTTTAGAATCAGCCTTCCATTTTCTGCCATTTTCTACAAAGAAGTCAGATAGAACTCTTATAGGGATTCCATTAAATCTGTAGATTAATTTGGGAAGCATTGCCATCTTAACAGTTAAGTCTTCTGATCCATGAACATGGGATGTTTCTCCATTTATTTAGATCTTCTTTAATTTCTTTCAAGAATGTTTTATAGTTTTCAGAGTATATATTTGCACTTCCTTTGTTAAATGTATTCCTCAGTGTTTTAGTTCTTTTTAATGCTATTGTAATGGAATTGTTTTTGAAATTTTATTTTTGGATTGTTCATTGTAAGTATGTAGAAATATAATTGATTTTTGTACATTGATCTTGTATCCTGCAACATTGTTGAACTTGTTTATTAATTCTAATAGTTTTTAGTTGATTCTTTGAGTTTTCTATATATAATATCATTTGCCAATAGAGATAGTTGTAACTTCTTTTCCAACCTGGATGACTTTGATTTCTTCTTATTACCTAATTGTCCTGTGTGGAACCCCCAATGCAGTATTGAATAGAAGTGGTGAGAACAGATATCTTTGTCTTGTTACTGATCTTAGGGGAAAAGCATTCAATCTTTCACCATAAATATGGTTTGAGCTGTGTAGTTTTTTGCTCATGTCTTTTATCAGGTTAAGAAAGTTCCCTTCTATTCCTAGTTGTTCAGTGTTTTTATCATGAAAAGGTGTTGATTTTTTAAAAATGCCTTTTCTGCATCTATTAAGATGATCATGTGATTTTTTTTCACTCAAAATTTTAATAAATTTGTGTTATTAATTACAATGGCATCTACATGATCAAGAAACATTATTTCCTCAGTGTGCAGACTGGTTGGTTCAGAGTGGTGGATTCTTGGTTGGCTTGAAATGGTGCTGTAAATCTCAGGTGTCTGTAAGCACAGGTTCAGAACCATTGGTCTAACAACCAGATATCTACCTAATAATGTGGAGTGCTCATTGCTTTACTTTGTGTTACATGTCAGTTTACATAGTGTGATAGAGTCCAAGAGTTAGAAGAGACTTAATTGCTTGAGTTGTCCTCTATCCAATGCAGGCATCTCCTCTACTGTATCCCCAACACGTGGTCATCAGCTTGGAATACACTTGGGAATGAAAGCAGACCTTCTGGAAAAGGAGCAGTGGCATTCTGTCATAAAGTTTTGGTATCATTTTCACAAAGACACAGGCTGGGTTTTCTGTACGTAGTTATTTACTATACTAAGAATCAGAAACTCAGAATTTCAGTCTTGACCTCGACCCTGATTGGCTGTGTAAGTCTAGCTGAGTCTCAGCTCCACTAAGCCTCAGTTTCCTTCTCTGTTAAATGGCAATAATGATGATGATGATAACAGCAATAACATCTTATTAAGTACATAATCCTAGCTTCTTCATAGATATTGGGAAGCTGAAAAAAATAATTTATATGAAGACAATTAAAAACATAAAATTATCTTATAGATTCTAATTATTCATATCAGACTACCTTGGTGTTATTTGAAACCAAAAGAACAGGAATTGATGTCTTTAAAAGGTAGGCACTCAGTATTTGTATTAGTTCCTTAAAAATTCAGAAAAGCAGAGCTCAGGGATTTGGTTTCTATTGGTGTAGATGAAAAGTTCCGTAGGTACTTGGGTTGGAGTTGAAAGCTGACTAAGCCAGGTGAACAGGTGTTGGTTGAAGAGCTTAGGCATAAGGGAGTAGTATGGAGCAGAATCCAGCACCCCAAACTCCACTCCAGGACAGAGCTCATCTCTGAAATTCCTATGATGCCTCCTCCACTCCCAGTACGTGGCAACATCACTACAAAGAAACCACCACCACAAAGCATTCACAGTGGCAACATTACTTTGGCTGTTGCATTTCAAGTCTGGAAGGAAGATTATAAATAACAATCTGACACTAACAGAGAGTGGTTTTGAAGACCAGTTTTGTAGCTAGTTACTTTAGAGATTATTTCTCTCTGTACTGACCTTCCCAGGAAGAAGCTGACAAAGAGTGGGGGAGGCTCCCTCTCCCCCTAGAGCCTGAGGCTTTGTGTTTCTTTCGTTCTCAGTCTGAGGACTTCCGTGTTGGCACTTGCTCTGAAGGAAAAGTAAGAGTTCTCCGAATATTTGTATTCCAGCAAACAGACCTTATACCTCCAAATTTGTTTCTCCAACCTCCCTTTCCTGTCTATACAAAAACAAAACAAACAAATAAACAAACCCCCTCAAATCTAAGTACTCACGGGCTCCTATCCAATTTAGACCTTGGCCATCTGTATGAGGAGCCATGGAAATAGCTGAGCTAAAATTTCTCAGACAGAATCAGCATCATTGCCAGAACTCCCTTTGTTTCACCCCTTTCAGGTACTGTGTTCTGTATGGAATAGTAGAGGAAACCAGATGTGAACCACTGAAAACCACTCTTCTTTCCCGGTGCTCCTAGGAAGTCTCCTGTCCTGGGAAATTACTTCTTTGGGGAGAAGAGGGCAGCAGAGAGCCCTTCTCCTTGACCACCTGCAGCAGGCGCTGGATTGAAAATAGCAAGACAGTAGCAGTTGCTGGATTGGTCCTGTCAGCTGGGAACCCTTGCGAGAGCTGAGGTTAGCAATTGTGTTTGTTACTCTGTTGCTGTCCAGCAGAGCTGGAGAACAGTCCAGCATTATAAGGACCTGGGTGCGTGGGAGCTGAGAGCTCTTGACAGGCACTGCACTCTTTAAAAGGGGGCACAAGTGTATTGAAAGCAGAGCACATCTCTGCCAGGGTGCTTTGCCAGGGACGACAGATTGCATTGTCTGTACTTTTCTATTTCACTCTGATGCGGTGGTTGGCATCTCTGAGTCAATGGGAGGTGTTGGGGCCTTGTGAATGTAACATTTCCTGGGAGGCCATCGCTCCCACCTTTTTTTTTTTCTCCCACCGTCTATTTCTGTTTTGTCTTGGTTTAGGGACCAAATTGGAGATGATTGTTTAATTTTCTTTCCCAAACACTCAGGGTCCCGTAAGGACTCTTCTAAGAGTGCGTATATCCAAAGTATTTCCAGAATCCTCCGGGTTCTGCCTGGTTAGCACAGCTGGTTGGAAGCATGCAGTAACAAGGGCAAAGTGTGGGTCCTTTTCCTTGTGGGCCACTTAGCTTTGTGCTGTTTCATGGCCACGGGCTGCACCCCTAGCTCCAATCTGGTAAAGTATCATGGATAAATGAACGCAGATTCAATGCCTAACATAGTACACAACCCATAGGAGGTATTTAATCATGTTTGCTCAATGAATGAAAGCAAATCATCAGAGAATCATAGAATGGCAACAATAAAAAATGATTTCAGTGACGAATCTGCTGCATCCCTTTACCATATTATTTATCAGAGAAAAACACAGTTCAGATTTAACTTGTCTCAGTCATAGGGCCAGCCAGGATTGCACCTGATTTGTCTTTTGGTCCTTCCCAGCTCCCAGGCCCATCCTGGCAGTTAATGGAACTTAAGTTGTAATACTCAGCACCCCTCATGGCTAAGAACAGCCCTTCCCAAGTGGTTTCACTGTGCAAACACCACACTAGACACAAAGGCTATTAAGATTACAGGGTTTTGCGTAGAGAAGGCTGTAATCTAAGAAAGAATTCACCCAGAGCCGTCCTTCCTCCCCCAGGAATAAAGCCCATAGCAAGCAAAGTGGCAGTATTGGAGCTCAGAGAAAGCCTGGCCCTGGAGCTGCTGCTTGAGAAGGTCCCTGCGGGTGGAGGTCTTACGGCCTCCAGGGCAACGTAAGAGCAATGACCTTTCCAAGGAGTTAGTGATCAGAGGGCAGAACTGAAGATCAACCTTTCCGACTCTGTCGCATACAGAGGAATCGTAATTGATGCGTAGAAGGGCATCATCTTGGTGGCTTGTGAGGGAAAGGCCACCTGATTTAATGGAAACATCTGCTTTATAGAACAGCACAAACTAGGCAGAGAATTTTTCCAGGTAAAGATGCTTTGGACTGCTCTCATGAATAGGTAGAAACACTTGACCGTCTAACTTGCAGGGCAATGGTCTTTGGGATGCACGTAGGGAATTGTTTCTTTTGTAAAGAGTCAGAATCCAGGATTAAAAGCTGAGCAGCACGCACTGGGCTCAGAGGGGGGAAAACTTGATGGCTCTAATGTAGTAGAGAAGGAGGCAAGTTCTAGGAGGGCTGGAGACTGAGGATACCATCTGATATCTGGGCAGTACCAACTCGCATCAACCCAGACTGGGGGTGAGAGTCTCTTTGCTTTGCAGAAAACCCCCATCAGAGCAGCTTGTCCTTGCTGTGTCACCTCCTTTCCAGCAGCCCTTTTAGGAATTCCAGTTGCTGTGGTTGGTTTCCGTTAGTTTCTGAGAAGTATTTGTGAGTTTGTGGGTGGGATGCAGATCTCTCTGCACTGGCGGGATGGAAAAATGTAAGCATTACTCCCAAAGCAGCTGAGTATAGTTGGGGCAGAGGTTACCCAGTTCTGGATTTGAGAAGACCCAGCAGAGGTGAAGACAGGTGCATTACACAGGAGGTCAAGGGTAAGGCCAACCTCTGCACACTGGAGGCCTTGCCCATACCAGCCCGAGAGCTTTTACTCACAGATTCCCCTTTTGCCTATTCATCCTTTACTCTTTCTTCTGAATTTCTGAAAATCAGCGATATTTTTACTGTTTCTATAATTTTGCCTTTTCCAGAATGTCACATAATTGGAATCACACAGCATATAGTCTTTACATACTGGTCCCTTTCACTTAGTAATGTGCATTTAAGTTTCTCCATACCTTTTCATGTTTCATAGCTCATTTCTTTTTTTTTTTTTTTTTTTTTTTTTTTTTTTTTGCGGTAGGCGGGACCTCTCACTGTTGTGGCCTCTCCCGTTGCGGAGCACAGGCTCTGAACGCGCAGGCTCAGCGGCCATGGCTCACCGGCCTACCCGCTCCGCGGGCATGCGGGATCTTCCCGGACCGGGGCACGAACCCGTGTCCCCTGCATCGGCAGGCGGACTCTCAACCACTGCGCCACCAGGGAAGCCCGCTCATTTCTTTTTATCGTTAAATAATATTCCATTGTTTGACTGTACCACACTTTATCTATTGAAGGACATCTTGGTTGCTTCCATTTCTTGGCAATTATGAATAAAGCTGCTATAAACATTCAACGTGCAGGTTTTGGCGTGAACATAAAGTTTCAGATCAATCGGATAAATACCTAGGAACGTCATTGCTGTGTCATATAGCAAGACTATATGTAGCTTTGTAAGAAGCTGTCTTCCAAAGTAACTGTACCATTTTGCATTCCTGCCAGCAATACATGAGAGTTCATATTGCTTCAAATCCTTGACAGCACTTGGTATTGTCAGTTTTTTTTTTAATTTAGCAATTCTAATAGGTGTGTAATGGTATCCCATTGTTGTTTTAATTTGCAATTTTCTAATGACAAGTGATGTGTACCACCTTTTTATGTGTTTATTTGCCATCTATGTATTGTGTTTCAAACTTCTTTGACTCTGGAGGCCTAGCTCAGAGCCTTAAATAATCATAGGTTCTAAATTAATCATTCGCTGTTTGTCTACCCCAGGGTACAGCTAAAGCCATGTTAAGACTGCTTGAAAAAATTCTTTTTTTTTTTTAAGTTGCCTTAACTTTTCCTTCCGAAACTTTTTCAACATTATACATTTGTATGTAATGCAAATGGATTATTATTATTACTAGGCACCAGAATTCTTCTTGAGAAAAAACGTGCCATTTTTTGGAAAAATATATGATAGCATGAGACAAGGCAATGAAAGTGGTGACAATGTTCCCTGATTGAAACAAAGAGAGCACTCTCTCTCTGTTCTCAAGGGGGAGGATCCAGAAAGAGGGAAGGAATTAGCAGATGAAAGGAGGCTGAGGTCCACATTCAATGAAGCAATCAGTAGAAATCCCACAATTTAAGATGAGGGATTTCTGATGCTAAATTTGAAAATCTTCATGTTGCTGTGGTATAACGCCCATTTTTGTCCCTCACCACCTCAACACATTTTCAGTAAACTTGACCACACTTACGAATGCTTTGTGTGAGAGCTTTGTATTGTTTTAGGAATTCAAGAATTTGAGTTTCATTTCTGCAGTGAAGAACAGAGATAGCACCTGTGGAAACTGAGAATGAAATGAACCCACCTAGGATTTAGCAACCATCTTGCTGAAGGTTAGGATTTTGACAGGGCATGAATGGAGATTTAAGCTAAGCTTAAGTGGCTCTCAGGGGCCAGGAGACCCTAGCTAAGCTAGCATCTGCATTATAGATATTACAGTAAGGGCTCCTGTATAATTCTCAAATTACAATAGAATTTTTTTCTTTGGCTCCATCAACCATCATGTAAAGGAAATCTTTTCTTTAGATTGTGCAAATTTAACTCAACCTACATTGAGCTGGACATTGTGACAAATTACTGAGAATCTGCTTGTATGACATTTTACATTTTATTTTTTTAATTGACTTTTTATTGTATAAATCAAGATTCACACACACACACACACACACACACACACACACACACCCATAAGTAAATGGAATCAAAGGGTTTAGTGGGTGGAGACACAACCTGAGCTTCTGTAACTTCCTGGGGACCTTCTCTATCCCTTCTTTTTCCACTGTGTATATCCACTTGGGTGCTACGAGGAGACCAGGAATCCCAGGGTCGTGGGGTGCCGGGGCAGGAGGGGGCATCTGGTGGAGGCCCAGCCCAAGGCCTCAACATATTTTGAGAACTCATTGCTTACCATGGGCTGCGCTGGCTGGGTGTGTTAATTTAACCTAGGAAGTAGGTATTCTCAGGTGTGTTTGCACCTGGGGAAGTCAAGGCTTAGAGATTTAAATATTGTGCTCAGTTTGTACTGTTAAAAAGTTGTGCACTCAGGATTCAAATTCAAGTGATCTGACCCCAAATCTGTATAACATCTTATATGCAAGCTTAGTTTTTACATTTTAATTCATTCAAACATACGGTAATGGGAAGGGTCTGAGAGCTTCAAAAACGGAAGAGAAGTCATTGGACATAGATTGATAGAGCTGGAAGAACAGTTAGAGACTACTTTACAGACGAGGAAACGAAGGTAAAGGGAAGTGAATAACTTTCCTTAGGTCATACAACCTTTGAGCAGTAGATTTACTGTATCAATTTGAAGAGAAAGTCTTATTTTCCTTGTTAGGGGAATTTCTACAATGGGCCATCTCCCTGCAGTACTCAAAGATCTAACTTGGCCATGGAAGAGAACTTGGCCAACTCAAAAATGTCTATGTCTTGAGATCCCTTCCTCTATTTCATAAAATAATATTGGAGAAAAAAATGGTCTCCATGATCATAAAACACTGAACTTCAGCTTTTCCAGAAGTACCCGCCCCCCCTCCCCAAGTCCAAATTTTGGAGGACTTCAGTGAATGAGATGCTGGCAGACAGTAGGTGGTTAGGTAGGCTTTTTCCCACTTACTGTGTCTCCCAGGACTGAAGATAGTCAACTGAAAAGCAATCAATATATGTTTCACTTTTGTTTTCTGTATAAATAGTTGTCTTATCTGAAATGACCTTTTCCAAGAGCTAATAGCCATAAATTTTTGCAGCTGGATATGTTTAGAAATGCCTCTTAGCTATTTTTGTTGATTTATTTTCTTTGTCTGTATTTGTGCAATCCAGCTTTGGGCATGGAAGCAAGCAGCCCTGGCCACTAGACGTCCACCTCTAATGATATAAACTCAGGAAACATAGTCTCTCTCCTGTGGGAAAGACCCCATATGGAATCCCATGGACTTATAGCTCAGCCCAGGAGAAATTACTACATGTTGGAGAATCATCTTCAGTTCCTCTTGTGGTAACTTTAGTCTGCATTCTCCCTGCCTGTTTTGAAATCTATCTCTATCTATCTATCTATCTATTTATCTATCTGTTTGCAACTCCAGTGTCCAATAATACAGTGGTTATATATTATGGCATATTAAAAGGCCACAAAAATGAAAAGGCAAATACTATTTGCTATGTTGCTTCATGGAAAAGCATATATATGTTAAGTGACCGCTGCATATATTTAATTATAGTATGCAAATTTTATTTATACATTTGGATAAAATTTAGACATTTTCTCTAAAAGAGGAAGGTGAACTGACAATTCTTGATGACCTAATATATGCTGAGTTTATCGCATTTAATGCATAGAATAACCCTGTAAAAAGGCATTATTACCTTCATTTAAAGATGAAGAATCTGAGTCTCAACAAGGTCAAATAACTTGCCAAAGGTCATACAGCTAATATAAAGGTATAACCAGTGTTCCAGTTCAGTCCAAAAGCTAAGATCCATGTTATTTTTATTCTGTCATGCTGCATTTAGAGAAACCTAACAATTAATGATTTAGGTAAAGAGCTTAGAGTTATGACTTTTTTAGTTAAAAATAAATATGAAGATATTTTTGTCCTCCATATTCACTGAGTTACTAATTTCTGAGTGAAGGAAGTATGAGTGGTACAGTGGAGAGAACTCATCATCCATTTGTCCTTTCACTATTACCTCTTTCTGGACATCCATTTCCCAGGCAACAATATACATGCTCCGAGGTCTAAAGTCAAACGGCTTCTATGAAAAGAATGCAATAGCTTAAGCCCTGAACATAAGACAGAGCAATAAACAAATCAGTATGGGCAGGGCTAAACTTAGATGAAATTTAGAAATAGAAATTTATTTTTTTTTTTCTTTTTAAACCTCCAGCATTCTTTCCCCTCTCTTTTACAGTGACCCATTTTTGGTATCACAAGCTGTCTCTATTGAAATCAATAAACTTATTCAAGACCTCTGAGTAGTTCCCTGGGGACAGTTTGTTTTCTGAAGCTGCTATAGATCCCTCCAGCTGCCCTAATGAGTAAGGGCTGTGCACCATAAGCTTTGTATAATAGGTCGAATACAGGAAGCATGAAGAAGGTTCTGGAGCTAACTTTTGCCTTCTTTAAATTTGGTTTGGTGTGAAATTTGAATTATTAAACAAGAGTCAGTAAAACATTTTTTAAATAAACATTAATATTGGGGGATAAATGATTCATCAAGTTTAATTCACTTCTTTTCCCAGGACCATTTATATTTTAGCCAGAGACGGGAACCTTATGGTTCAAGAATGGAATTTCAGATATCAATCAGCAGGTATCAATCAATCAATAGGTCTCCATTGCCCCTGAAATCGTAAAATTGTTTGTTTCCCTTATGAGTCAGACATGGGACCTGGAGAGCTGAATAGATTCAGTTCACCATGATAAGGATTAATTTCTCCATTCGACAGAGGAGTAGCTGAAAGTCAGAAGAGTTGTGGAGATCTGCCCTCACCTCACAGTTAGTAGGTGGTAAGCAGGTTAGAACCCGATACTTCTCCCTAGAATGGTAGAACTAGAGGGCTGGCAAAGATCTTAAGTTGCAACAGGCATGTCCATTCTCCTTACAACCTCCTCACCAAATAGTTGTCACATCCCCAGTGACAGGGAACCCACATCAGTCCAGTGATTTCTTAGACATTGCTGATCTGAGCACTGTGTCACCTTGATGACTCCACCTATAGGACAACACAGGAAAAGACTAACGCTTCCCTTCTCTTCTCTGACACTTCTGATTCAAATCCCTGCATCATCCCGATTAAGCTTCTCTGAACTTGCTACAGTTTACCTCAAACTATGGTTCTCAGAACCAAACCTAGTACTCCAGGTGAGGTCTGGACTTATTTATTCCTTCCTTCCTTCATTCAGCAGAAATATATTTGATCAGTGTCAGACTACACTCAGCTCAGTGCAGAGTAAGGAGGAATGCTCAGTCCTGTTGCTCAGGACAAGATACATTTTTGGTTACTGTCCAAGATCAAATTCTTTCTGGTTTTTAAGGGTTTATGGTCAGCTAGCTCTCTTAAGTTCTTTCCCATGGACTCCTATTGTAGTGTGTGGCTTGAGTTCTACCAGGCTGTTTCTCTGTGTGGGAAGTTTGCCCTATTTGTGTGAAAACCCATCCTGTCACCGGGGGGTGGGGAGGGGAGGGGGGTGCCTACACAGGCTTTAATAAAACCCATTTGGGTTTTAATGAGAACACCTTTCCTTAGATCCCAGCCCAGCTTTTATTTTTTCCTGATGCCAAAGTTGACATGCCCCCAGTGTATCTCTGTAATAAAACCTAATCTCTAGGACAGAGAGCCATCTCTGCGCTCAGGGGTCATTCAGAAGCCAAGGAGAGGGTGACGAGCTCACAGGTACACGGAGATGCTTCCGCAGGCTGTGGAAAACAACCTGTCCAGTCCCTCCCCCGTGGCTTCCCACCGTGTTATCCCTCCTTCTGTGCCTTTGCTCTTCACATGCACTTGAACTGGCTCCCCGGGGAAAAAGGCAACCACCCAGTAATAGGGCACATGATCTCAGTCAAGGTCTAAACAGCATTTCTGGAGTCAGTATTCTGGAAATAGGAGGCTGTAGAGCTTTGACATCTGTACCATCCTATCTTGCTGTGTCTTTCCTCGCTCATGCCATCCCTCCTCATCCTGTTCTTTTCCCCTTCTCTCTTGAAAGAGCTCCTTTCAATGGAATTTCTTGATGCTATTTACACATTTATGGAGGGTCTTGTCTACCCGTTAATAGGATAAGCAAGATTTAAAACCCAGAGAAATCATTTGGGTGAGTCACGCTGAGGACCCTGGGACCTTTGTCCTAAGCTTCCATCATCAATTCACCCTGTCGGTTTGTACATGTCACGAAGGGAGCAGCAGAAGAAAAGTCTGCAGCCTCCATCAGTGTCTCCCTTCTCCGACTCAGAAGCCTCTCATGCTCGTTCCTCCATTTTGTTGGTTCGTGTCGCAGGAAGGAGACGTGGTCCTTCTAACTAGAGTTCTGTTAAAGCTAAAGCAACATCTCCTCACATGCCTGTGCCGTGGCAATCCTCAGTACCCGCTCTGCACCTCACTGTGCAAAGCAAAGAACCTGCACCTCTGATGAGTCAGATCTTCCTTGAATGGGGGAAAAATCGTCAAGGATGTCAGTATAAACAAGCTCTCGGCATGGAGTGAGGGAGAGAGATTCCAAACTTTTCCATGAGAGAGCGACATCTCCCCATCCTCCAAGTCTGTGTTGTGAATATTCCCCACATTCTTCTCCATAAAAGCTAGCTCGTTTCTACCACTCTTGTTTTCACATGTTGTTTAGGTCAAGTTTAAGCTGTTCTAGCTTTGAGCTGGAGTTCTGATGCCAACTCTTTGCAACCAACAAGGACCTACTGTACAGCACAGGGAACTCTGCTCAATATTCTGTAACAACCTAAATGGGAAAAGAATTTGAAATGAATAGATACATGTATATGTATAACTGAATCACTTTGCTGTACACCTGAAACTAACACAACATGGTTAATCAACTAGACTCCAATATAAAATAAAAAAGTTAAAAAAAACCCTGTGCTGTCACAGGCATATCCCCTCCCTCAGCCCATGAGCCACACTCCACCTTATCCATCTCTGCACACACACTTTAAAAAAAAGTTTAGTATTACCAGTTTGGCAGGAGGAAGTGTAAATGTTATGTCAGTGTTAAGACAGGACTTAATCCTGAGAGATGAGTTGTCAGGGAAGTGAGACACTTATTGACACGTGTTAAATGACACCTGCAGTTCCCAATGGTGCACAAACAAGGTAGTTCCAGGACAGGTGAAAACTGCTCCACAGGAGTGGGGGGTGGAATTTTCCTTCCTGTCTTCCAGGGCAGAGTGTACTGTCATTCTGATGGGCCCGGGTAGCGGATGGGTAATAAATGAAATGCTTCTGGATTACCAGGTTAGTCAAACACCCAGGAAGTTTGGGTCCTTTCAGTTTCGAGCGAGGGATTAACTGGAATAAGCTGGGCTTTCCAGAATTACACAGGGCCTTTTGATGATGTCAGAAATTCCAAGAGGAGGAGGCTGGAGAAGAAAGTAAGAAAAGCTGAACATCTGTTCTCTGTAAAAATAATAAGCGAGCAAAACAAAACAAAACGAAACGAACAAAACCAACCCAAACCTACCCCTAACTCCTCCCTTCCCGGTAGGCTTCTCCAGGTAGCTCTCTCTTGTCCTGGCATCTGTAAGGCTGAGGAAGAAAACCAGTTGAAAAGGGGCGAAGCAAGTGGTTTGTAGTGTTGAACATTATATTTAAAAAAATACTAATGCCTGAGCCATTTTCCAGAGATTATAGTGCAACCGATGTTAAGCAGGGCTGGAGCTCCCATGTTTTGGTAAAGTCTCCCAGGATTTTCTAATGTGCAGCCGATACTGATGACCACGGGACCGAAGAGCATCCTGCAAATGCAGTGGAGCCTCTGGGGCCACCTGGTATTTGAGATCAAATGCTGCTGGAGGGACTTCCCTGGCGGTGCAGTGGTTAAAACTCTGCGCTTCCACTGCATGGGGCACGGGTTCGATCCCTGGTCAGGGAACTACGATCCAGCATGCCACGTGGTGTGGGTAAAAAAGAAATAAAGTTTAATTTTAAAAAATTATTTAAAAAAACTGCTGCTGGAATTCCACCTTCAAGAGAGCAAAGTCAGCATTTTCTCCCACATACCGCCATGGATTTCTAGGCTTAAAAACAATCTTTGAGGGCTTCCCTGGTGGCACAGTGGTTGGGAGACGGCCTGCCGATGCAGGGGACACGGGTTCGTGCCCCGGTCCGGGAAGATCCCACATGCCGCGGAGCGGCTGGGCCCGTGAGCCATGGCCGCTGAGCCTGAGTGTCCGGAGACTGTGCTCCTCAGCGGGAGACGCCACAACAGTGAGAGGCCCGCGTACCACAAAAAAACAATCTTTGAGTATCCTTCAGTCATTCCAAGGAGAAAACGGGGCTTTCCTCTGGGTGTCACCCCTTCCTTTCTGCCCCATCACCTCCCTGTTGAGGGTTGTGCCCATCACTGGATCGGCTGAAAACAGGAGGAGACTGTCCCGTTAGAAGAGGCTGCACAGGGGACCCATCCTAAATTTCCATTCTAGATCTCTCCTAAACCCCATATCAGGCCCAGAGCAAGTTCAGGAAATAAGTCCAGCCATGTCTGGAGCCTTTGTAGAGGTCAGAGGAGGACACACCACAGAGACTGAGGTTCTGCCTTCCCTTGCTGACTTTTGACGCGCTAGTCTGTCTGGGAAAGTTTGCACGAAGGCCAAGTCTATGGCTAAACTCGGAGTTCTTTATGTTCCAGGACTATCATTCCTGCCCCTTTTCTTGGGCAGTAAATAACTCTTGGCTTTGACAAACAAGCCCTGGTGACACATTGGTGATGGCTGCGGGCAGAGCAGAGTCTGGGTGTTTCTGCGCAGAGCCTGGTACCCTAAGCCTAGTCTGACCCTTTTGACTCAGATTTCCTCATTACAAGGAATGGTGGTGACCGTGGCCCTGAGACTGAGCATGGCCGGGGTCTGATGTCTTACAGTGAATTCCGTGGTGCTCCACCCAGGCCCCATACCGGGGAGACGCAGCCCCACAGCTGCTGGGAATGTTGACGGTAATGACTTATAGCTTGTCCCTTGGTGGCCAGAAAGGAATGCATCGTCCAAGGTTACTGCCTCTTTCAGGAGGTGGCCAATGCTGGGATACAAGTACCCGTCCTTTCCTCGATCTGGGACACATCGGCTTCGGGGCTTCTTAAAGTATCAGGTGAGGACTCAGTCACACCTGCCTTAGGAATCAGCTTCTCCTGCTCTTCAACTGTGCTGTCCTCACTTCCTCTTGGGTGTGTTTCCTGAGCTCACCTCAACAAACCTTCTGTGTGCAACTCTCCCTCACAGGGCACCCAAGCTAAGTGACTTTCTCTTCACAGCCACTGGTCCCTCAGAGGTCAGCTTTAAGACACAGGGTATTAACATCACCCCAGGAAAACGACTTGCTTTGTAGTTAGAAGGAAAACTTTTATCAGGTGCACATCTTTGACATTTATTTCCCCTTCTGGCAGCTATGGCCTTCCTAAGGAGGCCTGGGGAGGACCAGTGAGACCTCCAGTGACAAAGCTGCGGTGACTCTAGAAATTTGCACCTGAAGTAACCTGAGAGACAGATTGAAAAGGAATTCTGAATCCCACAGACTCACTAAGGCGAGATGCTGGAAGAAGACAGGTATGAGATTAGCAGAGACGTTCAAGGAAAGTTGGAAAAGTGACAAGGAAGAGGAAGCAGGGGGCTTTCTTTAGAGATGGGAGATTTTTGTTCAATTTCCTGGATTACTTTTAATGGTTAAAGAAAATAATCCACATCTGTTAATTTACTGCAAGAGCTTTTGTAATTTGAGAGCCTTCCAAGGGAGGGGAGGATGACTGTAGATTTATGCAAAGAGTTAAATCTCGTGATGTGAACATGCAACAAGAGGCCCCACCTGTGTGTACAATGTACTTAAAGGATTAGAGCAAACTTTGAAAATTATGATATGTTTTACCTACAGTAAGCACCTTACCCTTTAAGCTTCTATTTCCTGGAAGGAGGTGGGAGGAAAGAAAACCATCAATTCTCTCAGGTAATCAGGTGCATGAGACACTCTGCTTGTGGGACTGAATGAAGGTTTAAGTGCAGGTGGATGAAGGATGTGTTCTTGATATATTTTATTTTAAACCTATTTTCAATGCTTGCAATTCCAATTCCAAGGTGTTGCTTGCCAGAGGTCCATGTGCCCTGAATGAAGGTGACATTTTCAGGGAGATGCAGGAGCCAGGGAAGCAGTCGTCGTGTGAGGGGCTACTGGGCGCGGGAAGGGGAATTTTAAAAGAAGTGTTGCTGTGGTCCCCATGTTCCCTTCAGGGTCTTCAAGAAATTTAAGTAAATACCTGACATTCTCTAAACCAAAGGTATCCCTGGGCTAAAGCAGGTGATTATTAAAATGACACAAACATTTCTTTCCACTCCATGTGATTAACCAGTAACGGAGGCCAGAGCATTTATAAAAGAATGACCAGGGCTTCCCTGGTGGCACAGTGGTTGGGAGTCCGCCTGCCGATGCAGGGAACATGGGTCCGTGCCCTGGTCCGGGAAGAACCCACATGCCGCGGAGCGGCTGGGCACATGAGCCATGGCCGCTGAGCCTGCGCGTCCGGAGCCTGTGCTCCGCAACGGGAGAGACCACAACAGTGAGAGGCCCGCGTACTGCAAAAAAAAAGAATGACCATCCTCTGCTATCCACTAAGCTACTGCTTTTGATTATTCAGTCTCCATAGCTTAGTCCGGCAGGCGAAGAGTGGGAGAACAGGGTAATCAGAAACACAGAAACTCAATAGCATTCAGTCTGTAGGAAGCAGAAAATCACACACAGATATGTCTAAAAATGACACAGTACTTTATTTGAAAAATACTCAGGTGTTGCAAAAAATACATAGAAATATAAAGTTTGGTCGGTGTACTTTACTAAACTTCAACTCACAGGCTTGTGTGTTACAGATTGGAGCAGAGTTTGTTATGCACATGGAGAACCCAAACCGATTTATTAAACAGGATAGAAACAGGTTGTCTGGGTGAAGTGGTCTGGCGGGGTGGGGTACCCTCCAGTTTACCTATCAGATACGGATATACTAGCTCTTCAAAGGTTGTTCTACCAGTTTGGATATGGGTGAGTGACTAGTTCCAATGGGGGAAAAGCAAGATGGATTCACCAAACCAAAGAATTCTAAACAAAGACTTATTTTTTTCTTTCTGCAACACAATATACATCACAGTAAAATGTTTAATACTTGCAGGTTTGGGGGTTGAAAGAATTCAACGCAGAGGGAGGGAGAGGAAGGGTACTGACCAGAGAGCGAGCACTGAACGTTTATCTTAAAAGACGTGTGAGAGGCAGAAAAGCAATTTAGGCTGCACTGCCTTCCGTGCTCCCCTTTCTGTGTGGGCAACACGTGGCATCTGACAGTATTTCAATGTGGAGCTCAAACCATAGAAAATGGGATGAAACGAGCCAACTTTCTATCAACTTTGGCAGTTTTGCCACCAACAGTAAATTGGACCTTTTTAATAGGAGGAAATTGAAAGGTTTCTCATTGAACAGAATTAAGTAGTGGGATCAAGAGATTTCCAGGCCTCAGGGTACCTCATTAGCAACTGGCTTTTTTTCATTCCAATGTCTCCCCTCTCCCAGGTCACCTGAGATTATAGGATAAAAACAGAAGGGTGGCCAAACTTCTCCTGTGCCCTCTTCTCATTCTCTCTGAAGTCACCAGATGACTCATTGGCGGGGGGGGGGGGGGGGGGACCCTTTTTTTTTTTTTTTTATAAGCACTAAACACAGCTCCTGAAGCATTTGGACAGTTTCATTGTTTGGTGATGGAAGCCGCAATAATGTGTTTTGAAAACTGTTTCTTTTTTCTTAGCTCCTTCCTGCAAAGTACCATCAGCCCGGTCAGCTTGCTTAGGGGGTGGGGCTTTCTAAGGTCCAGGCCCCTATTCTCCACGCTCCACCCCTGAGCCTTCAATGTCCACTAGACAGCTCTACGGGCGCCTGACCCTTCACTCTGCGCTGTATTCATCCTTGAGTGTGAAACTCCATACCTCTTACCTCCTCTGCCTGCAGGGATCCCAAAGGGTTCTCAGACTTTGAGCTGTAACAACAGAGCCACCAGAAAGTCCTATAAAAGCAGCAGTGACCTTCTGGAGCTGTCAAGTCTTTAAATAGGATTTGGGATTTAATGCTGTATATTTTTAAAGGAAAGACATAAGAATTGCTAGTTTTTTTAAATAACGCATGTCTTTTAGCCAATTCAGAATCTGCTCACCCCCTACTTTTTTTAAACCCAGGAGAGATAAAACTTTGGGGGAAAAAAAAAAAAAAGACCAGATCTCAGGCTAAATAAGGAAGGTGTATGTTAGGTGCAATCAGACTAAAAGAAGAACTTCAGTGGGTGACTTGTGGAAAGGGAACAAAAAATAAAAGAAAGGGGAAAGGAAGGAGCTTAAGGAATTATGTGATCTGTCATGGTGTAGTATGAATTACAGCCTGAAAACTCCAGGAGCCGTCTCATTCTGAATTCTCAGACCCAGAGCAAAAAGGTCAGAAGAGAATCTTTTACCTTTTGCTGATTCAAAAAAAAAAAAAAATGCAATGCCCCCCAGCAGCATTGTGGAGACTCCCCCTTAGACCGCTGTCTTGGACACGCAGAGATCCTTCTGGCCTGGGCCCACCTCCTACAGTAGAGCTCTGTTTATACAGCTTGTCTTAAGACCACAGTGAGTGCTTCTTGTTCTGCTTGGGCCACCCTGTAAATACTTAAGTCGGCGTATTATTTAAAAAGGAATAATAAAAAGCTTCTATTTTCATCTCTTCCTACCCACCTCCATATCCCGTGCCAACCTGCGCTGAGCACGACAGGCTTCTCTATGGGATTCTCCATGTCCCTCTCTCTTCCAGGGACAGAGAGAAACCTTGGTCATAGTCCAAGGTCAACGAGAGGCTTCTGACCTTCGGTTTAATTCAGTAGGTGACATCCTCTTATTAGCCGTCCTTCCCCGCCCCCCTCCCCCTTCGGGTGTGCTCTGTCAGAGTGGATGGTCAGTTACACAAGAGGGTGGAGCTGGAGGAAACAGAATCCTCGGAAGTGATGTGGACACCTCCTACAAAATCACCCAAAGTGCTAGAAACAGCACTTGGCTTTATCCCTCTCTACTTCAAGCAGGTCTCTAAAAAGCAAAAATGACCTACGTTCTGTGTTGGGGGAAGTATTTGGATACTAAATCATTCCGTGTCCCAGATCTTTCGTTGGCCCACTAGTGAAGAATCTGGGATTTCCATGCAAACCTCCAACAGTTTTGGTCTCGTACCTCTTGCTGCTCCCTGACCCCGGGCCCTTTTGCCTTCCAGAGGGGCCACCTGGGGAAGGCGGTTCTTGATCCCTCGTGGTTGTCGGAGGCGTTACCAGAAAGCTGGGCTCCAGCCTGCCAAGCAGTAAAGGTAGGGGTAGTAAGGGTAGGCGTTATGCATGGAGATGAGGGAGCCCCGCGAGAAGCCCTCCTCTTTCAGAGCTGGCAAGGAAGGATGCTTCTCCAGGTCTCCCAGGTCTGAGGTGAGCTGCTTCCGCTTGGTCTTATAGCGTCTGTTCTGGAACCATATTTTCACTTGGGTCTCCGTGAGCTTGAGGTTCTTGGCCAGGTGAGCCCTTTCGGGAGCTGACAGATACTTCTGGTGACTGAACTTCCTCTCCAACTCAACGACCTGATTGTGCGAGAAGGCGACCCGGGAGCGCTTCTGTGGCTGCTTGGGGGCTGGGGGCAGGCTCGGTAAGGCGTCCCGAGTGTTTTCCCAGTCCAACAGATAAGTCTCAAAGTGCCTCTCTGGAAATGAGAGGGGAGAAGCAGGGATGGGAAGGAAAACGTTACATGTTAGCACGGAAGAGTACAGAATTCAATCCACCCTTATCTCTTCTGGTGAGTGAACAAACAGCCCACTGTCGGTTTAGACACATTGCACTTTTTTCACAGGACTAAGGAACTCTCTGAGTGGGGAGTGAGTGCCTATGTAGCTTACGTGTTAGTTTTCTACCAGTCATCAAGTCCCCAAAGTAGGAGCAGTTAGTGCTAGAACTTCCTGCCATATCATCCAGTAGAATGAAATAGGGATTCTGCATATGTCTTGAGGGGAAGCGGGAGCAGGGAGGCAGGAAAAACTCTGAGAAATAAGATACCCGGTAAAGCGGGCCCCAAAGGCACCCGATGTTAACATCCGGGTGGCAAGAGAGGGCTTGTGTGGTAGGAAAGTTCATTCTCTGGCTTTAATCCCCCCTTTTTTTTTCTCAACCAGCCGTTAGGATGCCTCATAAGAAGGGTGTGTATTGTATGGTGACGGCTGGTACCTAGACTTATCGTGGTGATCACTTTGTAGTGTGTACACATATCAAATTATTGTGTTGTACACCTGAAACTAATATAATCTTATGTATCAATTCTACCTCAGTTTAAAAAAAAAAAAATGATGGGAAAGAAAGTAAGTCTACTCTAAGCGTTCCGACGTTATAACTCCTGAAGACCAGAGGGGCTCCTAGACTTACTGTTTATTGCCCGTGGGACTGGGAAGCGAAGGGCATCTTTGTTGGTCAAACCCTGATTTATTAATATTAATACGCTATTATCAATAACTCGTTATATGTTAATTATCGTAATTGCCCAGAAGTAATACGGGGCTGGCGCCGATCAAGGGTCGCACTGTGGCTGGGAGCGATGTTGGGGTTTCCTTCTGGGACACTGGACCACGGTGGGCGCTTCGTGCGCGCTCGCCTTTTGACCCCGGGGCGTGGAGAACCCGCTGCGCAGAGCACCTTGCCGGGCGAGTCAAGCCCAGTCTAAATCCTGCGCCGCCCTGACGCTGGGGTCACGGTTAATCTCCGAGGCGCGCCCGTGGCGGAGGCCGTGAGGTCCCTTCGCCCGTCGCCGCGGGGCCCCGCATCCCTGCAGCCGGAGCTCCGGAGGTCCACCCAGCACCCGCCCTCACGCCCGTTCGGCCAGCGGACCGGCCCTCCCTTCCGAGAGGACCCACCCCGGCCCAGCCCGGCCTCCCCAACCTCGCCGGCATACCTGGCTCGGTCTCCGCCGGCTGCTCTGCCTCCCCGCGCGCAGCGCGGGGCCGGGCTCTCGGCTGGTCCTCCGGAGCCCCGGCGCCTCCGCTTCCTCCCTCGGGCTCCGGCTCAGGGTCTCGCCTCCGGTCAGGCTGGCGCGGGGGCTGCGGGCTGCCCGCGTGACCTGCGCGCCGATCAGCGCCTTCCCGCAGGATGTCCTGGATGAGGAAGGAGGTGAGCGGCTTGGACTGGGTGGGCGGCACGGCCCGGGGGCTGCAGCTAGCTGCCCCCGCCTCCCCGGGCCGCGGCTCGGGAGTCCGAAGCATCCCCGAGGTTCGGCTCCGGCGCCCAGGCTCAGGCCCCTGCGGATGCCACCAGGCTGAGCTCGCCGCTCCGGCACCACTTTCACTTTCCGCGGCCCCGGGAACTTATAGCCTTAGGGGCGCGCCGCGCCGCCTTCCCATTGGCCGCCCGCCCGAACCGCGCGGCTGATTGGCCGCCCGCCGCTCCAGGTGAGGGTAAAGGGGAGTCCCTCGCACAGTCTGGGTCGTGTCTTTCATAGAGGATTTCTTCCGAAGTTCCTTCTTCTCCAGGATCCTGGCTCGCCTCCCTCCTCCCTACGTCGTTTTCCCTGGCTGGTAGAGAAAACCAAAGCTGGTCTCTTCTGCCCCAACTCACAATATGTTTAGCTGCTTCTGGGAAATCATGATGCAGAAGAGAAATACTCCATTTAGCTCTTAGAGATCGTTAAAGTGCCTTTACTCACAAAGAAATAGGTGGGGCAATTACCAGCATCCCACCTACAGATGAGAATTCTGGGTGCCCGTTGACAAGGAGACAATGGTAGCAAAGCTGGATCTACTAAACCTAAGTCTGTCAAAGAGACATGACAGGTAAGTGCAGTACCTGACCCCAGGCTGGATTCTGTACTTGGGGCAATTGATGAAAATGGAATAGGACCAATGGCTAAAAGTATTGAATCAGTGTTACACTTACTGAAATTGGTAACAGTATTGTGATTGTATAAAAGAATATTCTTCGGAAATAAACACTAAAGTATGTAGGGGCAAAGGCCAATGATGTATGTAACTTACCCTCAATTGGTTCAGAAACAATGACATAGATGGATAGATAGATTCCATATGATAAAGTTGAATGGGTTAACATATTAATTGGTGAATCTAGAAAAAGGGTATACCAGTGTTCTTTTGAACTATCTTTATTTAAGCAACTTTCCTGTACGTCCTACTCTAAGACACCTTTCATTCGACTGGAAACTTTTCAAAAAGACGGTATGTTGTATGTCTGGGGAGAAGGGAGAGGGAGTAGGTTATTGCGGATAAAGAAACCGCTAAAGAGAACCACCTTGTGTAATATGAATGAAGGTCTTTGGCAAGGATGGTTTTCTTCTCTCATTTTTTTCATTAAAAATTTTTGTACCATTTTCTTTTGAAATAGTTATAAATTCCCAGGAATTTGCAAAATCTGTACCCCTAACTTCCCCCAATGGTGACATATTATGTAACTGCAGTAAAATATAAAAACCAGGAAATTGACATTGATACACACCATGAATTAGACTACAGACCTTATTTTATTGTCACCACGTAAAAGCCTGCGTTCATGTGTGTGTGCGAGCGTGTGTGTAGCTCAATGCAATTTTATCATGAGAGTAGATTCTTGTAAAGCCACAATCAAGACACAGAATTGCTGCATCACTGCAAAAGAACTCCTTGTGCTATCTCTTTGTATTTGGGTACCCAAACCCCTTCCCTCCATCACGGACCCCTGGTAACCAGTAATTTGTTCTCTGTCTCTATAATTTTACTATCTGGAGAATGTTCTATAAATGGAATCAAATGTGGTACAGTATGCAACCTTGTGGAATTGGGTTATTTTTTTGCTGAGTATAGTGCTTCTGAGGCTACTCAGACTGTTGCATATATTAATAGTGAATACTTTTTTAAATTGCTGAGTAGTATTCTACTGTACAGATCTGCCAGAGTTTGTTAACCGTCCACCCACTGACGGACAATTGATCTGTTTCCAGGGTTTTGTTTGTTTGCTTGTTTTGTTTTACTATTTTGAATGAAAGTGCTGTAGACATTCATGTACAGGTTTTTGTGTGAACACGAGTTTTCATTTCTCTGGGATAAATGTTCAGGAATGCAGTCTCTGGGCTGTATGGTAATTGCATGTTTGGTTTTGTAAAAAACTGCCAAACTATCGTGGTTGTAGCATTTTTAGATTTCCACCAGCAATGTATGAGAGTTCCAGTTTCTCCACATCCTCATCAGCATTTGGTGTTATCGTTATTTTTTATTTTAAGCATTCTAATAGGTGTGTAGTGATAGCTCATTGTGGTTTTAATTTTAATTTGCATTTCTCAAATGGCTAGTGATATTGAACATCTTTTCAGGTACTTCTTTACCATCCATGTCTTCTCTTTGGTGAAATATCTGTTCAACTCTTTTTGCTCATGTTATAATTGGATTTGGGGGGAGCTGCTGTTGAGTTTTGATAGGTTTTTTTAATATATATATTCTATATATGTCTTTGTTGAATATATGGTTTGCAAATATTTTCTCCTAGTCCATAGCTTGTCTTTCCATCTTTTTTTTTTTTTTTTTTTTTTTTTTTCCTGTTCGCGGGCCTCTCACTGCTGTGGCCTCTTCCGTTGCGGAGCACAGGCTCCGGACGCGCAGACTCAGCGGCCACGGCTCACGGGCCCAGCCGCTCCGCGGCATGTGGGATCCTCCCGGACCGGGGCACGAACCCGCGTCCCCTGCATCGGCAGGCGGACGCCCAACCACTGTGCCACCAGGAAAGCCCTCCATCTTTTTAACAGGATATTTCACAGCAGAAAAGTTTTTGATGTTGGTGAATTTTTATTTCACAGATTTTGTTCTTGGTGTCATGCCTAAGAACTCTTTGCTTATTCCTAAGTACTGAAGATGCTCTCCTGTGTTATCTTCTAAAAGTTTTATATTTTACTTTTAAATCCATGATCCATTTGAATTAATTTTTGTATATGGTGTGACGTTTAGGTTGAGTGACCTCTTCTCAGGTTTAGAATTTAGAGCTGGGTGGCATTTCAAATCACAGGGGGGAAATGTGAATTATTTAATAACTAGTACTGCCATTTGGAAAAAATAAAGGTCTAGTCTTATAACAAAATAAATCCCAGATGGCTCAAACATTTAAAACATAAACAGGCACATGAAAAAAAATAGTTTAACCACACTCATCATTAGAGAAATGCAAATCAAAACCACATTTAGATATCTTCTTTCCACCTATCAGATTGACAGAGGTTAGAAAGATGATGTCTAGTGTTGGTGGGGGTGTGAGGAAGAGTTGCCCCCATACTGTTGGAGAGAGAGTAAGTCAGTTTTGTATATATGGGTGGTAACTTGGCAAAATCTGTCAAATTTAAAACTGGGCATATCCTTTGACACAGATATTCCGTGCCTAGAGATTTACTCTAGAAATCTACAAATACACAACATACTGACTTGGGAACATATCCTCAATTTAGTCGGAGAGTTGCAATTCAAGTTGCAAAAAAATAAAATGTTATAAAATGAACTCACTGTGTTAAAAGAAATAGTCACAGGTTATCTATAAAATATTTTACATTTGAACATTTGAACATATAGAAAAATCTGGAAGGATAGAAATATCTCAATAGAGCATTTACCTCTGGTCAGTGAGATGGAGATAGCAGATTGGGAGAATGGAACAGGGTGCATTTCCTTGCACTAATTATAATTTTTTAAATTAAGAACAGAGCCAGAGCTGAGCTTGGGCTCCCTTCTTCCACAACCTCCTCCTCAGATATCAGGTGTCCCTTCAGGGTGGGGGCACAGCCCCAGCCCTTTCCCTTACGTCACTTAGCATGTTGTTCCTTTGGTGCTTAGTATTTTGGATGTTTATGTGGATGGGTCCTCTCCTTGAGCAGGGACCGTGTCATCCTCATTTACACTATCCGTAGCACAGTTAGTTTTTGACACACAGAAGTCACTCAATAAATATTTGCTGGTGGATGTCCAGCTTTAGGTACTATGTGGCATCTCACTAGCTGGCAGCGTTATCCATAAGGGACCACAGGGTCCCAAGGCACATACCAGTGTAAGGTCTGTCCTCCCCTCCTTGCCATGTCTATCCAGCTTAAACAGGATGAAAATGATAGGAATAGGAAGACACAAGGGGCTGTTGTAGGCTTTTTTTAGATGGAATAGAGTTCTGGAGAAGAATAAACACCCCCTTCCAAGATGCTCCCCTCCAAATGCCTGGAATGCAACACCTGCAAATGGCAAGGGGGAGTTAAGTTGTAGATGGAATTCAAGTTGCTAACCAGTTGACCTTGAGACGGGAGGATTATTCTGGGTTATCCAGGCAGACCCCATGTAATCACAGGGTCTTTATAGGTAAAAGAAGGAGGCGAGAAAGTCAGAGTCAGAGAAGGAGAGGTGATACTGAAGTAAGGTTAGAGTGATGGGAGGTGAGAAAAACTCAACTGGCCCTTGCTGGCTTTGAAACGAAAGGCAGGGGGCATGTGAGCCAGGGAATGTGGGCAGCCTCTAGGAGCTAGATAAGACAAGAAGTGGATTCTCTCCTAGAGCCTCTAGAAGGAACACAGCTCTGCCAACATCTTGATTTTAGCCCAGTGAGACCCATTTCAGACACGTGACCCCTAGAAACTAGTACAGGGGCATTTATAAAGGGATCTAAAAATGATGAGAGAAGGACTACCAGCTCTGCCTTCATATGAACTTTGGATCTCTTAAAAAAAATGTTAAATATACTTTTATATCCATAATCCTGTCCCTTCATATCTTCTTTGTATATTTTCTTCCAGTCTTCAGCCATACATATTTGTTGGATAAGTGTAATTTTGTATCTTGTTTTTTCATTCCAATTTCATATTACATCATAAGCATTTATATATTGTTCCATTATATATTTTATTTTATTTTTATTTTTTATTTTTTTTGCAGTACGCGGGCCTCTCACTGTTGTGGCCTCTCCCGTTGCGGAGCACAGGCTCTGGACGCGCAGGCTCAGTGTCCATGGCTCACGGGCCCAGCCGCTCCGCGGCATGTGAGATCTTCCCGGACCGGGGCACGAACCCATGTCCCCTGCATCGGCAGGCGGACCCTCAACCACTGTGCCACCAGGGAAGCCCCCATTATATATTTTAGAAGCCATCTAGACCCAAAGACATTTAGAGCTAGAAGGGACCTGGGGATCATCTAATAAAATTTCTTGGTTTTCTCTGAAAGAATCCGAGATTTTTTTTTTTTCCTGCACTGCAAGGCTTGCAGGCTCTTAGTTCCTCGACCAGGGATGGAACCCAGGCCCGGCAGTGAAAGTTCCAAGTCCTAACCACTGGACCACCAGGAAATTCCCAAACCTGAGATTTACAGAGACAAAAGAACTATAGATGGAAACTGTACAAGCCCAAACACTTCACTGCATCACCTTCCATCCTCCCACCCACCCCAATCTGCCTCCGGTGCTACCCTACAGTGTGGAAAGTGGGAGCAGAGTTTATAGAATTGTCCTGTATAAGTATGTTTTTAAATGTACTTGGAATTTATTTTAAGCAAGTATGCAACACGTGCAGACACAGAAATGACTGTATTGAAGGAAGAATTGTTTATACTCACAGATCCCCAGAAACGGGAGGCACAACACACTATACAGGGCCACATGGGGAAGCACCAGGGTTAAGAGACAAAAAAGACAAGGGGAAAGCATGGACACAGCCTTTTTTGTGGTTTCCATGGGAAGGAATGGGCAAGGCTGAGCAAACTTAGGATTGGGTAGTTTGAATAAGTTCAGCAGGCTCTGGGCTATAGGGGTGGTCCCCAGTTGTCCAGTACTTGGCCCTGGCGTGATTTGGGGCAGAGGAAATATGGGCTTGGTGTGTGAGAGTTAGATAAAGGAGATGGTTGGGGGGTATGAACTCCACTGGTTGATTTGCATATCAAAGGTGTGTTCACAGGCAAGTTTTTTGCCGTCTTTAGGAATTAACTACCTCTGACAGACCCTCCCTGGGTTCAGCAAAGTCTCAGATGTCCAAGCATCATAAAATACAGAAAATAGAAAACGTGATTAATGTGAAATGCATCATTGTCACAGCACACATTTTTCTTTTAAAATACATTTCAAAGCCTTCTGGGGTAACCACACCAAGTTTATACTTACCGAAACACAGCGTGCTGTGTGTCTTTCAAGGAGGCACTTGTGTTGGCTCTGCTAATTCAGAAAGACAAAAAGAAAGAAGAAAAGAGAAGTCAATCCCAGCCATCACCACAACAGAAAGGACAAAAGCCTTCCACCAGCCAACACGTTTTATAAGATTTCCGAGAAGGTAGCGGTTGGAGGTGGGAGAGGTTGAGGTCTAATCTCAAGGTCTAACCCAGTTGATGGCAGAGCTGCAAGGGTAAATGTTCAGGTGCAGTGTTCCTTCCCTAAGGGCTACCTGCTCAGGGTGAAGGGAGCCTCCTTCCTGTTACTCCTCTTCCCTTTTATACCCCCCCAGCCCCAGCCCCTGTTCCAATTCCCAGTCCCAACTGGGTCTAGATGGGCCTCAGTGAGAGAAGACTCCCTGATTTTCTCACAGTAGAGACTCCTACCATCCTCAATATAAAACAGACCTCCTTGGTCCAGTGCCGTCCCTTCTAGAATCTGCTTTCCTGGCTCTGGGAGTGGAGGGGTGCGAGAAGATTTTCCCCATCATTCTTGCAAATTCAGTGATGTTGGAATTCAGACTTGTCCCTTCATTATCTTTCCAGGTTGGATTGGAACATTAAACTGTTTTTCATTTTCTATTTTCTATATCTTACTAGAAAGGGTCCTGTATGTTTCCCTACCCTCGTGTCCTCCCTGCAATAAAACTGAAGACATTTGAGCCCATATGGAGAAAGAATTGTTTGGAAGCAGCTTCAGGGAGTTCAGTGTCTCTTAGAACCCTAGACCAGTTGGGGGGTGAGAGGCAGAATTGCTTGTTTTGGAAGGAGGACAGTGGCTAATGGAGTAGCCGTGACTGTGGGACCTTGGGCAAGTTACCTAACCTTTCTGAGCATGCCTCAGTTTCCTCATGCAAAATGGGTGCAAAAACAACATCCCCTCAAGGATTATTGAAAGGAATGATGAGGCTTTTCACGATAAAGGACCTCAGCGTCTGGCATGCAGAGGGGGTCCAGGAATGGGTTCTTCCCATTAGTAGGGTTAGGTTCTAGACCCACCTGCAGAGTAAACAAAACTTGCTTTTCCTAGGCACACTGCACATTTCCCAAACAAATAGGAGGTCTGAATCTAGGGTCCCTAATAAAACTGGGGAGGGGAGGGGAAGGAGAGTGCAATGAATGAATGAACATGCCTGAGATATCTGCATCGTAAAAACCCAATATCTCAAGTGTTCATCTCGGTTTTCCAAGGCCTCCCACACAGAGGCGTCAGCTTCCCTGCCCTCCTTCCCTCTCTTACTTCCTCCCCGACATGGTCCCCTGCCTTTACTGATTGTTCTGTCGTGGTTCCCACTCGTGTCCTGCCCAGTCCTATCTCAGGCCTCTGTGCCTGCCGTGTGTGCATTTACAGTCTTTTGTTCATCTTCAGCAGCTCAGTTTCTACCCAAAGTCTTCGGAGACCTCTCCAGCCTCCATCACTGGCTCTGCTGCTCATTTGAGCATCTGATCCTCTAGTGCCTTGGAGTATTTCATCATTTTCTGCTTCTCCGTTGTGTTGTTGGCTTCATCAAAGGTCAGGACTGTGTCTCAGCTCTCCGTGCCCTACTCCCACTAGGAGAAGGGAGAGAACTGACATGTATTGAGTGCCCACTCTGGACTGGATCACCACGGACATTTCATTTGCACTACAACCCACTGGGGATCATTTTTGACAGATAAGAAGATGGAAGCTCAGAGATTGAATGTAACATGCCCAGGTTCTCACAGCTAACCCGGGTTGTTCTGGCTCCAAACCCAGTGTCTTCCCCGCCATGCCGTGCACTAGGCACATAGCAGCTGCGCAATAGACACCCATCCTCAGGTCGCAGTGGAGTCTCCCATGGCCTCTTACAGAGTCCCTGGCTCAGTCTACCCTATTTCCTCGCTTCTCTCTCTCTCTCTCCTCGCGTGGAAGCAGAGCCACTGAAAAGAGGGACAAGAGGAAACCACCTCCCACCAGGTTAACCTGGATCAGAGGCACCGCCCCTGCAGTGGTTCAAAGGCATTGCCTCCCCATGGATATCGCTCAGTGCCCTACATTTCTCCGCTGTGGCATTTGGGTTAAGACGATTTTCATGTGTTAACGTGAAAATGCTATGTGTGTTTGGTGACACATTAAGCTATCCTCAGTTACACAGTGGCATGAATTAGCCAGACTTTTATTTTCCAACTGGTGATGGGCAGGGTGCACACCCGCAGGATGTGAAGGATGAGGCCTGGGAGTGAAGGGCAAGGAGACCAGCCCAGACCCCGGGAAAACTAGGCTGGGAGGCCATGCGGGGAGGGGATAGTACGTTGAAGGGCCGGATCTGTGCTTCTCAGACTTTGAGGTGCACACAGATTACCCAGGGATCTTATTAAATGCAGATCCTGCCTCAGTAGGTCTGGGTGGACCCTGAGAGTCTGATTTCTTTCTTTTTCTTTTTTAAAGATATTTTTTGGTGGGGACCACTTTTAAAGTCTTTATTGAATTTGTTACAATATTGCTTCTGTTTTATGTTTTGGTTTTTTGGCCCCGAGGTATACCAACCAGAGAACAAACCCGCGCCCCCTGCATTGGAAGGCCAAGTGTTAACCACTGGACCGCCAGGGAAGTCCCAAGAGTCTGATTTCTAAGAAGCTTCAAGGTGATACCACTGCTTTTGGTCCAAGGACCCTCCCCCCTGCCCACCACCACCAGTAGTGAGAAGCTGAGGGCCCTGGGCGGTCATGGGGGGGAGAGTGGAGGACCCTGTGAGGACGGCATGGAGGCCACTGCAGTCCCACGTGATCTACTCCAATTCTTTTTCAGGGACTTCTGACCTGACATGTGTCTATGCGCTGTCTGTCACTCTGAAACCCATTCATGTTTCAAATGCCATACTTACCCAAAGACCTCTCTTTCCTTCCATCCCAGGACCCTATAAAAAGGTCTGTTCCTCCGACTCTGTACCTATTTATGCCAGTTTTCCCTGCAGACTTTTCTGTGTGGCAAAAGGGATTGGGGTTTGTGGGAAAGTTCAGTAGCAGAGAGTGACTCAACATCCTTCTGCTTCCATCAGTGCTGATTGCCTAAGGAAAGCCATTAGGGAGGATTTATTGGGCAATAGGAACCCAAGAGTATTTTGCTAACGGTGCCCCTGGTCACCTGCTCTCTGCCCCCTCCACGGCTGCCTGTTTCTGGGGAGCTCAAGGCTGTGGGAGCATGTGCAGAAATTTCCACGTGCTCTAACTGGGTGGCCTCTGTCCCTTTGCGCTTGTTCTGTTCAACAGCTTAACAGAGGCCCTCACGGGGAGGCACACTGGGGGCTGTTTGTCTAGGGAAGGAGGCTCTGACCTTCTCACAGCACTCCGGCTGCCAGAAGCAATTTGAGACCGACTCTCTCCCACCTCTCAGCAGCCCCCTCCTCATAAAACTGGTCAGGCCATCACAGACGACGCCCTGAAATGATCGTATCCAGGTGGATGATGATCTGAGAAGGGGTAGAGTCAGTTTCTGGGGATGGAGTGGGTGCACATCCCCCAGGAACGAGGGGCCGAGGGCTAAGACTGTGCTTGGCCTTCCAGACGCTTCTACTGATCCCCTTGACTAGACAGGGAATGGGGACACGAGAGGCTATTCCGCAAAGAAAACTGTCTTCTTCCGGAACTACTGACTAGGGCTTCTCTGACAGACACTTTTCTGAAAATCACTTAGGACGACATAGCCACTGACCACTGAGGAAGAAGAAAGTCACTCAGCCAGGGGTTCATATTTGGCCTGAGGCAAGTCCTGCCCAATGCAGTTAAGACCATCCTGATGTTTTCCCAGTTTGTAAGGGAAGTGACCACCCAGGCACAGGCAGAAGGATGGGGAGGTGCTTAGAGACCACCCTGCAGCACCTGAGATGCTTTGGGCATCGGCAAAGGCTTTCATCCCATTCATATATTTATCCAGGTTCTCATCCCCTCTGAGGGGGCTTGGGGAGGGGAAGGAGGGGAGATAGAGAATGACCTGGAAGGCATGGAGACAGGGCATGCTAGAGGGGCAGATGTTCACGACTGGGGGCGTGTGGCACTCCTATTTAAAATTCACATAGGGACTTCCCTCTACGCTCCCACTGCAAGGGGCACGGGTTCGATCCCTGGGCGGGGAACTAAGATCCCACAGGCTGCGCGGTGCAGCCCAAAGATAAAAAAAAATAAATACAATTCACAGAATTGGGTGCTGAGAGACCCGAGGTGTTATTTTAGAAGTAGGGAGACTGAAGTTCGAAGAATGGAAATGACTCATCCAAAATCACTTGTTAGTGACCAAGTGAGAACTTTAACCCATGTCTCTCAATCTCTAGGTCAGTTTTATCTCTATCTCTTAACACATGTGATTTCTACTATAAAATGTTTTAAACGATAAAAAACCGCAGAGATCATTGCTATCACTTAATTGATAGCATGTATTTCTTTTAAAGAAATAAAATGTTACAGGCACAGCCAGAGTCCCCTTGCCAGTGTTTTATTTCTATGACATGCCAACGGACATGGTAAGGCCTTTAAAAAGAAAAACAAAAAATTCCTCTATGAATCCTCGTGGCAGAGCCAGTAGGTAGCTGATTGATAAGTAGAAAAACTGGTGGGTCAAATCAAGCATGACACTGCTTCTCCCCTGAGACCTCCTCCGGCTAGAAGAGGTGGGGGCAGGGCAGAGGTGGGGGGAGTGAGGTGGCAGGAGGAATCTGGCCTAACCTGGTGGTCTAAGAGATGAGGCCGGGATCAGCAGGGGGCGGGCTGGCCTCTCATTGCTGAGCTTGGCTCAAGGGCCCCGAGAAACTAACTCCTGTGGGTATGGAGGGCCCAGCACATCCCTGGTGCCTGTCTCCCTCAAACAGGGCTAGAAGCCACCGGTGTCATCTGAGTTCTGAGGAGAAAAAGTGTGGAGAGAGTGGCCAGGGATGGGGAAGAAGGCCAGGTGAGAAGCTCTCTTGATAGACAGACTTACCCACCTCCTCCAGGGAGGGCTCAGCTCTGACAGGGGAAGCTAGGCCGTTTGATATCCAGTCATTTTAGGGTGACCCAGCATTTCATGGGGATGGCATGAAATAGATCTTTCCAAACCAGTGAGATTCAATGACACAGAGATCCTTGGCCTGGCACTAAAACAAGAGTAGCTAAAAACTTACCTGACCTTTTATTTATTTTTTTTTTTATTTTATTATTTTTATTTTTTTTTTGTGGTACGCGTGCCTCTCACCGTTGTGGCCTCTCCCGTTGCGGAGCACAGGCTCCGGACGCGCAGGCCCAGCGGCCATGGCCCACGGGCCCAGCCGCTCCGCGGCATGTGGGATCTTCCCGGACTGGGGCACGAACCCGTGTCCCCTGCATCGGCAGGCGGACTCTCAACCACTGCGCCACCAGGGAAGCCCTTTTATTTTTTTTAATTGATTTCTTTATTGGCCTCTCCTGACCTAAGTTACCTCCTCTGATAAAGGAATAACAGCTGGCTCGGGGACAGAAATGTCCTGTCCTGCAGATCCAATGGATGTGTCTTGTATGTGAAGTTCTTAAGTCAACGTCCAGACCAAGGAGAGCTCCAGCCAATGTGATCCATGACCCCCCAGTGGATCATGTCAGTTTCCCCATCAGGACGGAGGGAGGAGGCAGGAGGCCAGACCTTCCCCCAGCTCAGCCCAGAAGAGCTTGTCAACAACCATCACCCAACCTCGAAGCTGAGAGTGCTTGAGGAACAAGAAGGAATGTGAAAAAAAAAAAAGGAATGTGTGCGAAGCCGCTTTCTGCCTGGATGTTGGGTCAGTGCTGGAGGTACTACCTCTGGATACAGTCCTGAGGATTGGGACTCTGCTCCTTAATTTTGGGGTTCAGAGTTGAGGGGAACTGCTGAGGGGGGTAGAGAAGCAGGCATCCGGAAGCAGAGCCTTCTGTGGGTGGTGGAGGGCAGAAGCAAGCCCTGGTCTGTGTGCTCTCTCTGTACAAAATAAAGGCTAGGGCAGTCGGCAGAGGACAGCTGCAGACCTGGAGGCCGGTGTGGATGTGTCAGGGTGTGTCCGGCCACCCTGGGGACAGTGGGTGTGCGTACAAGCCGTGGCTGGTAGTTATGGGCCGGTGTTTGTGCACATCACCCTCTGACAATTTTGATCCTCCTGGGGGGACCCATGTTCTTCTGGTCCTCTCGTGGCCCCTCTACATCACTGCCCTATTGCTACTGCTTGCAGCCTGGGAGCAAGCCTACAGCCGCGTCCGTCACAGCCTGGCCCACCTGGGAGCCTTGGCCCTGCCCCGTAGGTAAGGCTATTTTGAGGTCAGGAGGAGATTCGTCTATTAGGTAGGAGAATCCAAAGGCCCAAGAGTTGTATTGCCTCATTTCTTCACCGCTCGGATAAGAGATGCTGCTATTAAAGGGCCACGATGAATGGGATTCCATGAGAGGACGGCAGGTTACGAGGTGCATGGTCTGCGAGGATGCTGATAAGAGACGAAATCCACTTGTCCAAGAGGGTCGCAGAAGACGAAGGTAGCATTAGTGCTGAGCCTTCTGCCGTGAGGGTGCCTCTGCTGCTCCCGTTTTCCATTTGTTGCCTCAGGGATGAAAATGTGACCCTCAGAGACAAAGTGAAACGATGCAAAGTGATAGCCGTCTCGGAGGGACCAGTCTGGGTCACTCTCTTTAGATTTATGGAGGATTAGACACACGGAGGCGCCTCCTTACACCATGGCTGAGGCCCAGGAAAGAGAGGGCGTCAACACAACACAACACACTGCACTGCCACTCATCCCCTCCCCTGTAAGACCCGCTCTCACAAGGAACTGTCAAGATGATGCAAGTTAATTGCCCTGGGGCAGGATAACCCTCAAGAGGAAGGGATTCTGCAACTGAGGTTGACCTTCCATAGCCCTTCCATACTGGTTATGTTGCCTGATACTCACTACGCCCTGTGATGAAGGGGAGCTGGCTTGGTTTTTCAACCTGGAGTGGCAAGGAAAATGCCATTTCGTCTCTGACTGTGCAGGTGTAAGGATGTGATTCTGAGCTGCCAGTGGCTGTGTACTTGGCCATGGTTTCTGCCAGCCCAGGTTGATGAAGCTGACCAGGTAGAGAGAAACGGAAATGAGAGGTGGATGGGGAGAAACCAGATGAGCCCTAGTCCCTGCTTTTAGCCAGCTTCACCATAAGCCTTCCTGCCACTCAGCTCTGAGGGTCAAGAAATTGCCTTGAATATTTTGCTCATGCTGGTGTGAGTTAGGTTCCTGTCACTTACAGCCTAGAGAGTCACAGAGAATCATATTGGTTTAAGTAACTCCATTTTACCCAAGACGAAGTTGAAGCCAGCAGAGATCCAGTAACTTGTCCTCCGTGGCTGAGCTGGTCAGTGGCAGAGCTAAGCCAGAATCCAGTTGATTTAACTACATCGATGCTCAAAGCGGTCTTCAACTCAGGAACAGTTTGGGAACCTCTGCTGTGAGTCAAGAACGGTTCCATGTGAAGGACCAATCAGATTAGTTTCCCTTCAGGATGTTTGAACAAGAGTCCGGAGAGAAAGTGAAAAGGAAGGCAGAGTTGCAAGCTAACCTAGTGATATTTGCTTCACCAGCCCCTTAGAGTTAATATTCCACGCCCAGGCAGCTGTATTTTAGATACCCAAGTTCACTGCACAGTTGTAAACAGGGTCAGTGGGTTTATATTCAGACTCTAACTTACGAGCTCTATGACCTTGGGTAATTCCCCTCACTTTCCCTGGTTTCCTCTGTGTTACAATAATACTTCCGCATATGACTAATACATGAGCCAGTATATATGGAGGACATCTATCCCCTGGAAAGCACCCCACAGATCTTGTAGCCACAAGCATCACAATGTTATTATGCTATGAATGTTTGTCACACTGAAACCATGGCCAACAGCTGGTGTCTATGGAGCCCTTAATCCTTTGATTCACTGTCTCCTTCTGTCCACTCCCAACTGTCAACATCCAAACCGGAAGATACAGGGGTTGACCTGAAAAAGAAATCTGAAGCATTGCTGAAGCAAAGGTTTTGGGTGGAGGCCCAAGGAATTTGGGGAATTCCCTTTTTCCCCATAGCGGGAAACCGGAGGCAAGGGTGTCCCCTGGTGGGCAGTTTAAGTGCTGCAGCCAGAGGCGGAGGGTTACTCCACTGGCGCTGTGGTCTCCGACACCAATGGTCTTGGGTTACATGTCATATTTTATGTAATGTGTTGATTACATACAGGACTGATTCTAGATGCAGATGTCCCTCACAGAGAGCAGGGCCCCATGGGAATATCTGTGATCTTTTCCATCCCAAACATCTGAATGCGCTCCTCAGGACAGACCTTTTCCCTCCGATGACTCTCTCTGGGGTTGGGATGGAAATGTCGGGATCAGAAAGAAGCACAGCCAGCCAGAGAGCATGTGTCGGAGACTCCGTCACTAGCAAATATAGCTGTAGGGTTAGGTATTTAAATAACAGTAAGAAGCAGCAGCCTGTAATGTGTATGAAACGGCGGCCGAACATAATGGAAAGTAAATGAACTTTGGAGGCTGAATTTTTACCTCTATCTTTAGTGGTGGTGATTTTGGATAAGTTTCTTCAACACTCCCAGCCTCAGTTTCCTAATTTGGAAGCTCGTTGGATTCCTTGGACCCTAGACTTTAGAGAGTGATTATGGCAATTACGTGATATAATGCCAAACACTGAGCACTTAGCTTGGGCTTAATAAGCATTTGTTATTTTTCTCTGCACACGGACTAGGCACATCTTCAAACCGGTCTCCCACGGATCCTCCAGTGCTTCCACGCAACCACCCCATTATTCGGATATTCACGGAGCACTCCTAACCTGCCTGCGTTGCCATGTCTCGGCAAGAAAGTGGAAGGAGGGAGAGGTAAAAGGAAAGCTGACAAGAAGTGTTGACGAGATGAGCAACTGGAACTTTTAAACGCTCCTAGTGGAAACGTAAGTTCATACAACTACTCTGGATAAGCAGTGGCATCTCCCAAACCTGGCCACATGCATACCTCATGACCCAGAATTTCCACATGTAGCACATACTCAGCAGAAATGTGCTCATGTATTCACCAAAAGACATGCACAAGAACGTTCATGACAGCGCTAATTATAATAGCCCCCAAACCCCCAAATAATAAGCCCAAATGCCCATCCACAGTAGAACAGATAAATCTATCGTGGTGTAATCATTCCATGGAAAACTCAACCAGCAATAGCCGTGAGCAAACTGCGATTACCCACAACAACATGAAGGCATCTCATAAACATAATCTTGAGTGAAGGAAACCAGACAAAAGAATATACACCATGTGATTCCATTTCAGGAAAAGTCAAAAACAGGCAAAATTAGTCAATGGTGTTTGAAGTCAAGCTAGTAGTCTCCTTTGGGGTAAGTGACAGTAAGGGGGTGCATAAAAGAGCTTTGGGGGACGTTAATGTTTTGTTTCATGATCTCGGTGCTGATTATATGGGAAATTCACTTTGCGAACTAGGCATACGTGTAGTATTCCTGCACTTCTCCCCGATATATGTTATATTTCAATATGTCTGGTTAAAGAATGTGGTCTGCGTTTTGACAGTGTCTTCATCAAGGAGTAGACAAGATTTCTTAAAAAATCCTATAGCAGCATGAGAAATGGCCTGGAGGGAAGAGAGTGGAGGCAGGGAGACCAGTTAGAAGGCAATTGCACATGATGAAGCGAGAGATGATGACTTGAGCTTAGATGACTTGAGCTTAGTAGTGGTGGAAACACAAAATAGGCAGGTAGGGGAGAGGAGAGAGTGAAATAGGACAATGGAGTGTCATCTTGGGTCACAAGAGAGGGAATATGGAAAGTGGAGCAGGTTTGGCAGGAGGAAGGTAGAGAGAGGTGGGTTTGGTTTTCGACTGAGGTGTCTGGGAAACATTTAAATGGAGATGTCCAGGGAACAATGGGCAGTTTGGAGCTGGAATTCAGGATGGAGGGTGGAGCTGAAGCTGGAGCTGTAGGTGTGGGATTTGGGAGTTACTTGCATAGAAATGGTAGTTAAGCCTTTGGAGTAGATGATACCAGCTGGGGAGAGGGCGGACGAATTGAACGCCATGACCGTGGACATGTCCAGACTATTGCCTTCAATGTTGCCTCAGAGAGTCCCTGGATCCCATGCATTTTATGATCCGTAGTCCTCTCCACGTCCCTCTGTGTAGATTCCCCATCCTTCCCCTCCAGGTATCCAAATTTATTCATCCTTCTGAGGGGCTTGTCTCAAGCTCCTTCTCTTTGATTGTCCCTTCCTAGATTACCTTGGTTTGATTTATTTCTCCTCTAAACATTTACTGGATTTGTATCAGCCAAACTTCTAATTACCTGCTTGTGTCCTCTATGAGTTAAGATATGCATTCAGCTGCTATAACGAAGGTCAAAGTAACAGTGACTTAAACAAGACAAATGTTTCTTTTTCTCTCATACATTAGATGGAGTGTAAGCAGACCCAAGCTGATAAGGTGATTTCATAGTGCTGGGGACCTAGGCTTCTTCCATCTTGTTGCTCTGTCAAAATCTAAGATAGCTGCTAGTGCTCCCAACATTTCATCTGTATTCCAGCCAGGAGCAGGAAAAGAAAGGAAGTGGAGGGAAGGTGCCTTCTGTTTAAGGCTATGTCCCGGAAATTGCACACATCACTTCTGCTTATATCCGTTTAGCCAGAACTTAGTTACTTGGCCACCCTTAGCTGCAAAGGACTCTGGGAAATATACCTTTAGCTGGAAGGTTGTGTGCTTAACGCTGGGGTTCTATTATTAAAGAAGAAAGCGGGAGGGACTTCCCTGAGAATCCGCCTGCCAATCGAGGGGACACGGGTTCGTGCCCCGGTCCGGGAAGATCCCACATGCCATGGGGCAAGTAAGCCTGTGCGCCACAACTACTGAGCATGGGCTACTGAGCATGGGTCTAGAGCCAGCACTCTAGACCCCGCGAGCCGCACACAGCTGCTGAGCCCACGTGCCGCAAGTACTGAGCCCGCGCACCTGGAGCCGGTGCTCCGCAACAAGAAAAGCCACCGCAATGAGAAGCCCGCGCATTGCAACGAAGAGTAGCCCCCGCTCGTCGCAACTAGAGAAAGCCCACATACAGCAACGAAGACCCAACGCAGCCAAAAATAAATAAATTAATTTTAAAAAAAAAGAATCTTTAAGAAAAAAAAGAAGAAAAAAGGGAGAACCATATTGAATGATATCTAGAAGCCTCTACAGTATGTTCAATGAACTGAAGGATTTATATGTTTATAATGCACCTTTTCTAGTTTTTCCTATAGATATTTGGCTGTATAGGTACTTGTCTTACCCACAGTTTTATAAACTTGAAGATAAGGACTCTGTCCTATGCATCCTTGAGTCCCTCTGATCTTATATACATTTTTAAAAAATGATACTAGTTTTATGTTCCCCCACAGTGTTCAACCTAATTTTCCTTAATACTTGCTAATTAAAGTTAAGTTGACCTACAGGAGAATGGCTAGAAGAATAAAACAGGGATTCTTGTCACAATGGTCATAACCCCTGGCTGACAGAAATTCTTAGGGCCCCTGGTGTCAGGGCTTAGATGACCCCTGCCAGGAGCCAGATCCCCATCCACATATAGGAGGACTTTCTTCCAGAGGGTTCTGAATACCAAGGAGCCAGGTCAGAGCCCAGGTCTTCAATGCAGACTTTGTGAGGCCATGCAGGAAAGCCAGAGAGCAACGATTCACTCACTTGTTCAATCAACAAACAGTATTGAGCCCCGTCTCCATGACAGGCGCAAGGTGTGTTGGAAACACATCAGGGTCTGAGGCAGACATGAGGCTGATTGTTTAGATGGTACAACAGACATGGAGAGTAAATGCATTGTGATGGGGAAGTTTAAGATGCTCCAGGAGCAGGTTCTTGGAGACCTGACCCACAGGGAAGGACCAGGGGAGGCACCAGAGGGCCCAGAGAAGGACAGGAATCAGGAACCATCAAAAGAAAAGTTCACCTTTGGCTCACTTACGTCGTAACTTCGGATTCCAATTTCCCGCGCCCTAGGGTTTCAGGCAATTAAGCTGGGCTGGTGGCAGGAGGAAGCAGGAGCCATTGAAGCATGGATGGGAAGGAAGCAGGTATGACTGAGACCAGCTTATGAGGACGGCGCTATAGAGACTAAGCCAGAAAGCACTCTGAGGTCTGTGGCCTGGCTGCCGGCATATCTGCTTTTCCTACAGTGGAATCTGGACTGTGTCACTAAGACCACATCCTTCTCTCAGGTTGAGGGTAGGGGGACTTACCAGAGTCTAAACAGAGCAAAAGGAAGGCAGAGGGACTTCCCACGAAGCTCTCTCCCCAGGTGGGGGGAGGTGGAACGGAGGAGAAACAGCTCAGCGCTGAATTCTCTCCACTTCAGGAGCTGGCCACTGAAAGCATGAATCAACGTCTCTGGGGGCACAAAGTCAGAGGAAAATGTAGACAAAAATGGGCAGGGGGCGTACAAAAGCCAGAGCCCTGAAATACTCTGTTTGCTCATAAGTGCCTGAAAATGCAGTTCTATCTCTCCCGCCACCTCCACCCTCTCTGGCCTCTTGCTTCATATTTATCCCCTCTGGATGCTTTCCAAAAGGCTCCCATCCCTCATGCACTTTTCCCTCAGGAAAGGAAGAACACAGTATCACTCAACAGTCACCTGATTTGTGTAAGGACTTGAACTCTTTGTTGAGTATTCACTGGACGTAACCCAGGACTAGGGGGCAGAGGGTCTGCGGTCTAGTCCCAGTTCTGTCACTAACTAACAGCGTGGCTGTCACCTTTCTAGCCCTTGGACTCTTCCTCTGCAGATGGGAAGAGTACTAGGCTCTGCCTCAGATGGAGGTGGTGAGTACCCAATGAAATCATACAGAAGTCAAAAGGCTGTTGTTATATAAATAGAAATCTGTCAGAGGATGGATCCTCGCTCTGCAACGCAGAACAGCTCCTAGAAGCCAGGACCAACTCCAGCTAGAGAATACAGCAGCCGCAGCCGTACCTGTGAGAAAGGTACCACTAGCAGCGTCCTGTGTTATGACACCCAGCTGGCCGCATTTTCGGTAAATGCATACATTGAGGTACATGCATTCAGTGGGATACCATGTAGCAATGAGGATGAGCAAACTTAAGCTCCACCCAACCTCATGGATAAACCTCACAACCATAAAGTTGAAAAAAAGAAGCAAGTCACTAAAAAATGCATGCAGTATGATTCTATTTATGCAACATCTAGAATCAGACAAAATTCAGCCACACTGTTGAAGCAGGTGTCCATATGGGTAAATCCACAAAGAGAAACCTATGAATTATCATCACAGAAGTCAGAATAGCTGGTATCTCCTTTGGGGAAGGAGGGAAGGGGTTTACATATTTGGAGGGGTTGGGGAGAAGGGCTGCTGGGGAGCTGGCACTCCCTGTTTCTTGCCTTGAGAGGGGTTACGTCTGTGTTCACTTTACAGTTATTAAATTGTGCCGGTTGTTAAACATGTATGTTTTAGGTAGTCTTCTGGATATATCATCTATCCTAGAATTAAAAAATAATAAAGGCATCTGAAATCAATAGGGAGCCACCCCAAATTAGAATAATAGCCTCAGAGACGCACTTCCTCAATTTTATAAGTAAAGAGGCTGAAACCCAGAGAGGCTACCAGTCTTGCTGAAGGTCACATAGTGTGTCACTAGTGGAACTGGCCTAGAATGAAGGCCAGCAACTCCTAACTCGGATCCTCCACCACCTTCCATCTCTCCGATGAGGCCTCTTTGTGGAATGGTGCAGGTTGGGGGCACAGCTGTTATGCCTGGGAGTTCCCTCGTTTTGTGAAAAAGGGAAAAGGCAAGTCATTGGGCTGATATAATGAAGAGCTGGTATAAACCCTGAAGACTGTAAACGCTTTTCAAATGGAATTTTAAAACTATGTCCCTTCAACGTTCTATCCTGATAATGACAAAATGACGAAAAATAAATACCAGAAATCTCTGGCCACCCTAAGATCTGTGGTTTGACTCGTACACCATCTGATTTGCAGATAGTATCGGATGAAGCTGGCTTGAAGGGACGGGGTGGGGGAGGACAGAGGAAGGGGAGCCAGGAAGTCTGCAATTTTATTGACTTATCCACCTGGCCTAGGTGAGACCCTAGCCCTGGGACAGTCAGGAAAGGAACCTCTGCTATCTCTCTGAGAGCTTTTTTGTTTTGTTTAGAGGTCAATTACTTCCCATTTGGGAAACTTGTGAACATTAAGAGGTGACTGGAGTGACGGGACTGAACGAGGCAGATAAGAGGCTGATTGCTTACAGAGCGGCTCCCTGGTGAAAGCCCTGCCTTGGATAAGCTGTGGTTGGTAAGACACACAAAAAGGGACAGCTTTCAGTGCGAAGGAGAGATTACAGGACGGAAGATGGGCAGCTGGGGGTGGGCTCGAGGATCTGAGAGAGGGATGTGTTTTAAAGTGATCCTGACAGGATCACTTAAAGTGGGGAGTTGGGAGAAGAGAGTTTTCCTTTACTCTCCTTTCCTTTTGGAAAGAAATCTCCTCAGTGTCCTGGGAATCTCAAACTTCCACATGCTCATTTGAAGAAAAAGCCACATGGGTTGCACATGGACAAGGTTTTGTTGTAGGTTTTGCTTGTTCGTTTAGGTCAGCAAATATGCATGCTACAGCAATCTGGACAGCAAAACAGAAAATGTCCCAGGTCAATGGAACATCTTGGGTATACGTGAAAGCAACATCCACTCCTGCCTTCCAAAGCCCCTCAGCCCATTGACTGCAGTTTACAAAGTCCCAGAAGCTGGCCTTGACCTGTATCTCAAACTACTAGAAAATATGACTCTAGCTTTGGCATGTGCCCATTTACTCTTCTCCTTTCCTAAGTCCTAGACCTTGCCCGGACCCTCTCCCAGTAAGTAGTGTCATTCTCACCCTAATCGCCAGGCTTAATCCACCTCCTCTAAGCATCCCAGCTCACACTGGCTTTTCATTCTTTTTAGAGAGCTTATTGTGTGTCTGACTTGACATGCAGCATATACCACCTTGTATTTTCAGATATCTTTCTCATGGTAGTCTCTGGTATGCAATTAGATAATAAATTCCTTCAGGGTGCCAGCCAAATCTTATTTTCTCTTGTGTCCCATGTTCAGTGATGACTGAGATATTGATGATTGAACGAAGCCCCTGTCCCCTTCACACCCAGGCTTGACCACAGTCATTGCTCTCCCTCCTGGGCTTTTCCGTGTGGCAAAAAGCATGGAGGGAGCTCAGGAGACAAGGCCTGTTCATAACAATACTGCTGTACACCTGAAACTAACACAGTATTGTAAATCAACTATACTCCAAAAAAAAAAAAAAAAAAGAACAACACGTGTTTGGTAACCACTCCTTGGGTTGCAAGAGGGTGGGAGGGTGAAGAGAATAGCATTTATTAATTTTCTACTCTGTGCCAAGTATCAATACTTTTCTAGATCCATACAATGATGACCTACATTTCTAGGTAAGACCTTTGCCCAAAGAAGAGCAAAAGGTTTTTAAAAATTAACCTATAGTAGTTTAGAATCTGATCTCCGGAAAATTTAATACAACTCACTGAACAACTGAGGGCCAGACAGATGGTTAGGGAGTGTCAGCATTAAACTTAAACTCAACTGTCATGAATCTAAGGTCAGTGTCCACAGGTAATTTTTCCTCTTGTAAGGAATACCCACCCCCCGGCAAAGTGAAAGAAGTATGATATCACCGTGTGACAATTTTCTCATGATGGAGATTTTAACTGTAATCTCTATTTTTTTTTTTTTAGTGTTAGCTTAACTGACCAAGGAATATTTACTGAGATTTCTTAATTTAAAATATACAGACATTTCTAAAATATATATATACAGACATTTCTTAATTTAAAATGTACATTTTTATCCCAGGGATGCAAGGCTAACTATAATTGAAAAACACTGCAGGGTGTTTCTAAATACACTTTTATTAATAGATATTTATGGAGAAATAAAAGAGAAAAGGGATGAAACCAAAAAGGAGAGAAAATATAAGGAAATGGTAGTAAGGAGAAATGTGAATACTTACCGTTGTTTTTAACTTAAACTTTAAGAGATGTAAGCTGTCAATTGTCAGGCATCGCTTACATAGGACCAAGCAGTCCCTGTTTCCCACGTTGGCAAAAAACAACCAGGGCAGATGCAGAAATGAGAAAATGCAGGGCCAGTACAATTTAATTAAAATTAGAATTTATTAAATAATAGAATTGAACTTTTGACAAGTTAGTGGTGCAGGGGATGAAGAAGCAGAGTTTTTCATTGTCTAAAAAATGATATCCAAGGAAAAAGAAAAGAGCCTGATTTTTCTACTAGTACCTGCCAAAGACAACTGTCTTATTTGATTCCCATGTTCCCGTTAACAAAATGAGTTTGTTCTCAGTCTTCAGTTTGCGTGATTTCAGACATATTTGCGCCTGGGGGAATTGTAACTTTCCCTAAAATTCAGGCTTCCTGCCCATCCTGTTAGGACTTATGGACAAGTGGGAGCCTCCTTTTCTGGTGTGGAATTTAGAAACCTACTACCTTCTGAAAGAAAACCTACTGGGGCTGGTAGGGAAGGAGATGGAGAGAGGTAACCTCTCCAGAGCGGAATTCAACTTTTGTCTCTCTAGGGAATTCCCTGTGTACTGAAGACTTAGAACTTCTAAGTTTCATTTTTACTTTAATTTGAAGTTGTTTAGCAGAAACCTAGAGGTGGATAGATTCTAATGGCCTACACACAAGGCAAACACACACTAATATATTTAGTCTATTTACTCAAGAGGTTGAACTGTATACAGGAGATAAAATGCACTTACAGTGGGGTTTCCCTGGTGGCGCAGTGGCTGAGAGTCCGCCTGCCGATGCAGGGGACACGGGTTCGTGCCCCAGTCCGGGAAGATCCCACATGCCGCGGAGCGGCTGGGCCCGTGAGACATGGCCGCTGAGCCTGCGTGTCTGGAGCCTGTGCTCCGCAGCGGGAGAGGCCACAACAGTGAGAGGCCCGCGTACCGCAAAAAAAAAAAAAAAAAAGCACTTACAGTGAGGGAAGAACTAGAGTGTGATGGATATCTTCTGGAGAACAATTGTGCCTCCAGGAAAAAAGCGCTCCACTAGATACTGAGTCCCAGGGAGCGCAGCCCGTGGAAGGGGTGGGGGGGCGCAGATTACCCCCTGCAGGAGGACCTATTTCGCACAAGTCCTCATGACCTCTTGGTCCTCCTTTTCCAGGCTCTTCATCCCCCTCCCCTGGCTCATCTCTTTTTCCCCTTCTTTCCCCACCTGTTGCCTTAAATCGGGGGATCGAGGCCCTCCAGAGCACCCCCATCACCTCCCTATTCCCTGGGGCTGCTGCACACAAATTAAGGAGCCTCTCAGCCCCTGTATTTGAGGCCTGAAAAGTCATCTGCCTCAGAACTACTACTCTGACGCCCGAAACTGCCAGCCACCCTTGGCTTTCCTCCCTCCCAGTGCTGCTTCGTGGGCGGCTGGCGGAGGCCCCGCGTTGCGTCTCTCGGGAGAAGAACGCCCCCAGGGCCTTCAGCTGGATGGCTAGTTGAAGGCAATTCCTAGTCCCAGGGATCGCTCGGGAGAGAAATGCCATCGGGTGGCCTATATTTCCTCCACGGCGGCGCTCCCTCATCCCGGCCGCGAAAGGTTAGCGGAGAGGCGGGACCGAGCATCTGTTCAGGGTGGCGCACCCGAGCCAAGACGCCTCACCAGGCCCTGACCCCCTGAAGCGCGGCGGGCAGATGGCCCTGCGGGTTGGCGCTCGGTCCCCCCCCGCTGAAGCCAGAGCTGGCCTGGGGTACGGGGGGCGCGGGGCCCGGGGGCGCGCCGGCGTAGCCGCCGCCGTAGGGAGCGCTGTAGGCAGCGCCCGCGTAGCCGCCGAAACAGGAATAGGGCGCCGCGGCCGCGCCATAGGGGCCGGAGAAGGCGGGCGTGCGGGGGCCCAGGCAGGGCTTGCCATCCCGCACCAGCACGGGCACCGCCACCCGGCGCGGCGCTAACGGGTGGCCCGCCAGTTCCAGGGACTTGTCCTGGCGCTGTCTCTTGCACTTATAGCGCCGGTTCTGGAACCAGATCTTGACCTGCGTCGACGTGAGCTGCAAGGCGCTGGCCAGGTGCTCGCGTTCCGGCGCTGACAGGTACCGCTGCTGCTTGAAGCGCCGCTCCAGAGCCAGCACCTGCGCCTGCGAGAAGAGCACGCGCGGCTTCCGCCGGGGCCGCCCTTTGGGATGCTCCGAGCCATCCCCGCGCGCGCCGCCGCCGCCGCTGTCACCCACGTCGCGCTCCTGCACTCGGGTCCCATCGCAGGGGTGCGAGGCTGCGCTGAGGCCGGACTCTAAAAGCACAGGAAGGAACACCGTCAGCGCCAGCCTAAGGCTCACCCGAGAGATTCTTACGCTGTTTTCAAGGGACTCCCCTCCCCTCCTAGTAGCCTTCACTTCGGTTCCCCGTCTCTCCCTTCTGCTGACCCCTCACCCCGTCCCAAAGCTCGTTCCTTTCCCCCAAGCTCTGTCGCTTTTGCAGCTGCTGGAACACAATGCAAATTGTGACACTCAGTGGTACCCAGTGTACAGTCGTTTCCCCAAAGATAGACTCTTGATCCAGAGTCTAAGCTTCATTCTCTTCTTAGAATGTCTGTATCTGGGCTGTTCTCTGTGATTGCAATTCTAAAGTGTGGACGAGTTTGGGGAAACTTTTGCTGCAAGCCTATTAGATACAGACTGACTTTAGATTGCTCTTGGTGGGGAAAGAGAGAGAGAGAGACAGAGGCAGAGAGAGAGAGAACCAAAACTCGGTGACATGCTTGCTCGGAGGCTCCCATCTGCCTGGCTATCTGTTGTGGCCCAGCGCGCACCGCAGGGTACTTGGTTTCTAGCCCAGGCGCCAGGGTCTCCAGTGCCTCCCACCTTCACCTCATCTTTGCTCACATCCTTGTCTCTTTGGTCATCAGATGTTCCACTGGCACCAGGAACCCTTCCCATCTTTCCTGGACGCGATGCTCTGTATCCAAATTAACAACATAAAATAAAATAAAAAATATTTTCTGGCTGCTGATTCTTGGCTCAGAAACTGAGGTTCTCTTTGCAGGATATGTAAAGTTAAGATCCACATTTGGTTTTAAAAAGCGTCCTCTTTCTCCTTTGGGGTCTCCCGGGAGAGCAGGTGGCGTTGGCTTCTCCCGGACTTCCTCTTCAGGTCGGGCAGCGCCCTCGAAGATAACCCCTGGGCGACTGTGCCCGGGGGGCCTCCAAGACGCAGACTTTCCTTCCCTTCTTCCCACATCTCCTGATTTGGCAAAGCTCTGCTTTTTAGCCAAGGGTAGGTAGGAAGGAAATGCTGAGTTTTCGTGGAAATTCACGCCAGGAGAAAACCGGGAACGTGAAAGGATGTATGCTCTTGGCGAGGCGGAGCAGGAAGCCCCTAATTAGAGCCAGTACTACTTGGAATCCGACTCCAAATCCACAACCGCGCTGGCGCAGTCTCCTGGGGCAAGGGGCTGTTTGGTATTTCAGATTGAGGAAATAAAACCTTCCTTCAGAGAAGCCTGTGCTCAGACAAACTTAGGATATCTCTCCCCGCAAAGAGGAAAGATATTGACGAGGGTGTGTTTTCTTAGCAAATCAAAAAGTAACAGCTGGCCTTCGGTGACTCTGTGGAACAAGCAGGACCCCATTTGGGAGTCGCTGACCACGCAGACCGAGGGGCTGCAGGCCACTCCGTGCCTTCCCGGTCACAGTTCGGAGCCCCTCTCACCCTGCGTCCCTGCAAGCAAGTTGAGGACGGAGGAGGCGCACAGAATCCCCCAGGGAAGATCCCTTCCACGCGCGATCGGTGGCTGCCATGGCCCCTGGGCTTAGTTCCTGGAGCTGGGCGCCGGCCCCTTCTCGGCGACAACCTCAGCCGCACAACAGCGAGCCGCCCCGGGCGTGCCAGGGGAGGAGGAAAGCCCTGCGGCTGTCTTCAGCTGCCAGGTGACAGCGATGGTCAGAGGAGCGTGACCCCTTTTTCGGCAAAGCCGAAGTGAACGGCGAGCTGTCTGAGCAGCGCTGGGAGAGATTAAGGTTTAGGGTCCGCTGCAGAAAATTCACAGGTTTCTTTGGGAACACAGGAAAGAGTACTGTTCTCCAGGCTCCCGGAGCAGGTGAATAACCAGCCTGCAAGTCGACGAATAACCCTGAACCAGCATCTTAATTTTCTTCATGTGGTTAGTTTGAGGCTCGAATGGAGTGTCCGTGGCACAGCCTGGCCGAGGAGGCCTGACCTGCGAGGCGCCTCTCGGGAGCCCCCACACCAGCATGGAGGCTGCGGACCAAGACGCAGAGGTTTGGAAAGAGGAGGAGTAGCCTTTTCACACCCCAAATGTCGAGCCTCTCCCGCCAAAACTTCCCGGCTGGCAAGAGCCAGCCCAGCACGACCCCCGTCCACCTCTTCCCTTCCTGCCGCTGGTCGCAGATGCCTTGGCCTCTCCGCCAGCGCACAAGGTTGCTCCTCCGGAGACCAGGCGCTGAGACTCCGCTGGAGTCGTTCGTCTCCCAGAACAGCTAAAACGCGAGCTGCCTTTACCGTGCTCCAGGCAGAGGAACGACTGGACTGGTCAGGCCACTCGGCAAGCCCCAAGAAAAGGCTGGGCTGGGATTGACCCCAGAGCCTACGGAGTTTCCACTCCCAAAGCGCCCGGCTGCTTTGATGGTTACACTTTCGGCAGACGGTTTAGGGTACAGAGGGTGGGAGATGGCTGGCAAAGCTGGTGGTGATGGAGCACAGCTAAGATACTGTAGAGGGCTTTGCTGTAAGAAAGAGAAGCTGGAGTTTCTGAGAACTGTGGCTGTGGATCGGGGCGGGGGGGAAGTGTCTGTGGGAATCAGAGGACTGGCTGTGGAAATAGTGAACCCCCAAAATTCAGGACCTCATTTTCGTTAGGATGTCTGGAGGAGACGTTAGAGGGGGCTGAGAGTCCTGTCTTTCGGACTGTTCACGTGAAGGAAAACGGGGCTAGCCCTCGGAGCCGGGAAGACCAGGAGATGCGTGTCCCCCCACGAGCCGATTGGTAATAATCCACCCCACCTCTTGTTCTCCCTGTAGGAGCCAAGACCCGAGGGCGTACTCACGTGGCTCGCCCACCAGTTCAGCATCCATCTCTGTGACTGTCTCACAGGGACCTTCAGGAGGCTCCGACCCTTCCTGCCTTCTGTCGCCGTCGCAGCTACCGGTGCTGGGAACCTCCGACCCTCGCTGTTCTGGGACCGGTAGCAGGTACTGAGAGCTTTCCGGGCTCCTCCGTGCACCCCTGAGTTGCAAGGCCTCCGGGCCAATCTGCTCATGCTCCAGCCTCAGGATGTCATTGACCGAAAAGGGAGTGGAGGTGACAGGGTTCAGTAACATCCTGAAGGAGGAGGGGGCGGGGCTGGGGCGTCCCTGGTCCCCACAGAGCGCAGCGCGCTGAGCTTTCCGTTTTGCCGCTGCAGACTCCGCAGACCCAAGGTCTACGATAGACACCCAGCGTCCCGTACTGCGCCTTCCTCTGGGCCATCCCTGCCAGTCGATTGACCGGGCCGGGTGACGAAACCGCGGACCCCCATTGGTTCCCGCAGAACCCACGTGTTAACTCAGCATCTCCCCCCGCCCCAGTCCTTTCTTCTCTCGTCCTTCTAATTCCTCTCCAACCCCCAGCCACCTTCCGAAAGGTTTGGGTTCTCGAAAGCAAGGAAAACGGGAGAGAGCCTGCGCACGGCTCGTATCTCGGTGAATACAGTACAAACGGGAGCTTCCCAGGTCAACCTTGGGTCCCTCGGGACTCTCCTAGAGGGTGTGCGGGGATGGGGGTGGAACCCTTGCTCTGCAACCCTAGTTGGTCCCTCCGGCCTAGCCTTAGCTCAACTGTCCAACGCCTGGCAGAGGAAAACTCAGGTGGAGACCGCTGGGCACCCGCGGGATTGGAGCTGCACGCGTGAGTGTAAGTGCGCGCACGGCAAGGGCCAGGAGGCTGAGAGCTCCTTCCAGGGAGCAGAGGCTGGACCGCAGAGGAGCGAGTCTGGACCCTCCACGGCCTAGACTGAGGTGGAAATGTCTCACTGAGAGCCGAGTCCGCATGTAGGGAGCCGAGATCCGCCACTTCCCAGGAGGGACATCTCAGACCTGGAGCGAAGAAAGGACTTGGGAACTATATTGGGGGAGCCCCTGACCTCTTTATAGGCTCCGTGAGTGGGTAAGGAGGAGAAAGGTAATAGTCCCCGCCGGGGTGTAGGGGCCAGACAGGTGCTCACCTTGCCCTTCACGACCCCAGGGCCCTTCTTTTCCTCCCCTTTATCCTCCCTAAAGTTGATTGTCTTGAGTGTGTGTGCATGTGTGTACGAACGCGGCGCCCCACGAAGGGGTGAGAAGTTTTGACGAGCATCAAATCTTCGGGAAAGCTCCTTGGGCACAGCCGGACCGAGTAAAGGGAGGCAGTGTGTGCAGTGGTTATGCAGGTGGAATCCACAGGTCCAGCCCTCACTCTGGAGCATATCAACTGTGGGCTTTGAGCAAAGTATTTACCCTCCCAATCTTAAGTAAAAAAAAAAAAAAAAAAAAAAATGGAGATAAGAATAAGCCCATCACAGGATGATTGTGAGAATTAAGAGATAACATGTATGAAAATATCAGCGATTGTTACTACTCACGCTACATGGTTCAGTCAAACATGATTCCGGGTCAGCAGTCGTAGCACAGAATCTAAGAAGTTAAAAAACTTTTTTAAAATCCAAATGAGATCTCATTAGAATTCTTTTTGGAATTTCAAATACAATGTTTCTTAAATAAACCTTCTTAGGAGAATTCAATATTATAAGAACTAACTGGGCATTATTATTTCCTGAAACCCAGATAAACTGTACACATCTCCTCAGGCTAGTGAGCGCAAAATTTCTCAGAAAAATTCATGCAAATTTTTGGCAAATTTGATGGTTCAGTCAAGAAATAATTTCTTATATATCGTATCATTTAATCTTTACATCGAAGATATACCCTGAGTGTTTCCAACTTTCCTTTTCTTTCATTAGTGAAGAGTCGAAATCAGAGAGGTTGAGCGACTCCAGAGGTGGCCCAGCTCGTCAATGGCAAGGTGCACCAGGACCCCTGTTTTGCCAAAACAGAACTCCTCCCTCCTCCCCCCCACAAAGAGACATCTCTTTGTCCTCAGAGACATCGAAATCTTTCAATGACTCATACATTTATTTAAATTTTGTTTTTTTTTTCTGATTATAAAAGTCATGTACACTTTGGAAAAAATTAGGAAAAGTTGAAAAGAAAAACAAGATCCATCCGGAGATGATATTTTAGCTCACTTCCTTCTTTATATATTTTTGCATGTATGAGCTCATAGGGGATATGCGAGCTTGTATATTTTAAATTTACATCATGAGCATGTGTAGCTTCTCTAAAGAGTTTTTGCAGATATATTTTAAAATGGTAATATGATAGTCCATGTTATGGATGAACCATAATAGACTGTTTATACTTTAACATTACAGCTTTTTTTTTTTCTGTCGCTGTGAACAAGGCTTCAGAGAACATCTTCATCCTTGTCAACATTTTGGATTATTTCCTCAGCGTAAATATGTAGAATAAACAATGAATCAAATATTTTAACACTTCTAAAACATATTTCACGACTTCCTAGAAAAACAGTATTATGGTATCCTCCTCCCTGCAGAGGTGCAAGCGATTGTCTGGTTAGGCGTGTGTTTACAGCCAGCCGGGCACCCAAAACACGACGAATTTAGAACCTTTCCATTCAGAGCACGCCGGGTAGGCGCTCTTCCCACTCCTCTCTGGGAGCCGGCAGAGTCCTCGCCTTCCAAGCTCGGCTGGGAGGGCAACCCGATTAAAAACTTTAAGTCACAAACCTTCCAGCACGTTATTCTAGAGTGGAATTCTCTCGGCGGACTGCCGCGCTCTAGGAAGTCGTAGAAGAAAGGGCACCTTGGAAGAAATTGACATCAGCAGCCCTGAGTTCAAATCCTTCTCTCAGATCCGCAGGCTTGCCTTTCTTCCCTGGTTTGCTGCCAGGATCAAATGAGATTTTGGACGTGGAAAGGATTGCTAACCCCTCTCAAGCGGTGCAATCACGAATCTTCGTTACCGAAAGAACTCAGGCTCCCCGGGGAAACCTGGAGAGCCGGGCCCACATCGCCCTCGCCCACCGAGGCCGGGAGAGCAGCGGGCCGGGAACCTGCACCTTGGCGCTCGGGTCTCAGCTCCCGGCGCTTTCCGCTCGCCCGGGCCTCGCGCCCCCGGAGTTGTCTGCCGCGGTTCGGGACCCCGGGCGTTGGGACATCGCGGTAAATGAGCCGGGCCTCCGCGTCCCACTTTTTCCTCCCCGTCCAGCGCCAGGGCGCATTGAGCTGTGCGCCCCGGGGACTGGAACCGCTGCGCTGATCTCGCCCCTTCCGGGTCAATGGATTGCAGCCGCGTTAGGGACAGCCCCGCGGCGGGAGGATGGTGCGAGCTCTCGGCAGCTAGCTGGAGCGCGGGCGTCGGGGAGGGGAGGGGAGTAATCTGGCCTGGTGGCGTGAGCAGAAAGGCCAGGAGTCCTGGGGCTCTCAGGCGCATCCCCGGACCCGGCGCAGCCCGGACAAGGAGGTGCGGTGTGTGTGTCCCTTCGGCATGAGTGGAGAAGTCATCATCTCTGTGCGGGGGAGATGATGGGGGGGACGGTGTGTGAGCTGAGCGGATCTGCTTTACTCCACCTGGCTCACAACACAAAACGCTCAAACAATACTAGGTCCACACATGTGTTTTGAGCGCCTACCGTGGGCTAGTTCCGTCCAAACTCTGAACATACTGGGGAAATGAGGGGCCTCAGAGCCTTAATTTTATCCCATTCTTTTTAAAAAAATTTAAATGAATTTTTATTGAAGTATAGTTGCTTTACAATGTTGTGTTAGTTTCTACCGTGCAGCAAAGTGAATCAGTTATATGTATACATATATCCTCTTGTTTGGATTTCCTTCCCATTTAAGTCACCACAGAGCACTGAGTAGAGTTCCCTGAGCTATACAGTAGGTTCTCATTAGTTATCTATTTTATACATAGTATCAATAGTGTATATATGTCAATCCAATCTCCCAATTCATCTCCTCCCCCCTCCCCCATTTTACCCCATTCTTGCACAGGAGACAGACTCAAATCATTCCCATGATACCTGGCACAATCATATGGAATTTGTGCGCCATATTTATTGAAACTCTTCCCATCCACGGTTAACAAGTGTCCTTTTCTCCCCTATTTCAGACTTCGCCAAAACGAAGGGATTTCTTCTTTAAAATTCGATACGCAACAGGCAACTTCCAGTGAAGTCCGGCGCTGGGGCCTGTGTGCTCGCAGGAAATCAACTGTCTCCAAGGTCTTTGACGGGAGCTCTGGATCCCCATTAGATTGGACTCGGGCTCTGGGTCTGTTGTCACAGCTGTATCCCCAGGGCCTAGGCTAGCAACCAGCACATAGTAGCTCTCCAATCAACATTAGTTGGATAAAGGAATCTGCCTTGTTTGCTTGGAGATAGTCCTTCCGATACCCTGGGGACTGGTTCAGTAGAGTCTGGCCCTCCAGGAGTGGGGAGACTGACTTGCCATGGTTTCTATTGCTGGGGTTCTTTTAAAGATATTATAATAGCTTGTTTATATTTTGAGTATGTGAAACAGTAACATAATTCTAAAAGTCAAAATTATGCGAAAAGAAGTGGCCACACAGCTTTATCCTTTCGATTTCCGTTCCTCTTGCTTTCCTGGTTCCTATACACTCTCATGGTTTTTTCCTCTTTCTCTCTCTCTGTATGTTTTGCACAAATGAACAGCTACATGTATATGTTTCCTATTTTTCTGTCTTCCTTAGCTGACAAGGTAGCATAATATGGGGACTCTTTCTTGTGGTTATAAAGCAGTGACATTTATTAAGAGTTTTGTGCTGGTATTATCGCTTCTGATTGCCACACAGGATGTCACAGCTGCAACAACGATGTCTATGCATTTTCTATCAATACCTACATCTCCTTGGCTCAAAATAAGCTAATCCATGTGTACCGTATACTCAGGATACTGAGTATCTCCCACTGTTCATGACTGCATAGATCTCCGTAGCCTTATTTTCACAGAATGCCTAATTGCAGTTTTAAAGTAAATCCTTTCAAAACAACTCATTGAGTTTTCTCTTTTTTTTTCTTTAAAATGATGGTGTCTTTTGAATGATGGTTTCTCATGTTTTCTTTTAGCTTAATTAACTCTATTATACAGCTAAAGAACACAGATGATACCAAACTACACAACTACCAGAAGAAAATCAGACTCCAGGTTTTCTCACTACTGATGCTGGTTTTCTTTCCACCATATTCCTGTGTTACAAACACAAAGACATCACCCTTTACCTCTGCTGTCCCACTTTACTTCCCTCAAGAGTAGAAAGGAAGATTTAAGAAAAAAACTGGGAACAATTTGGCAAAAAGAACTGGACTATTTTATACATAGTTTTCTTTTTGATTTTTAAATCCATATTTACATCGCAACTCATGGATTCTCAAAATAACTCTGTGAGGTGTGTAAAGCAGTTATTTCTGATTTACAAAGAAAGAAACTAGTTTTCTAGTTTACAAAGAAAGATCAAGAAACCTGTTTTGAGTCACAGGTCTCCTCATTTTCAGGTTGGAGCTCTTTCTTTTAGAGCGCACAGACTAAGATGAATGCAGTTGCTTAGTTATCATCTTTTCTTATGTTTCTTCCTAGTTCTTTGCTCAGTACTTCTTAGAACACTTGTTTCTAAGGAAAATTCACTACATATTTTAAAATTTCACTGACACTATTACTCCAATATTTTCCAAATTATTCCAGTCAACTCAGTAGAATTTTCCTAGTGCCCATTACCTATGGGGAAGGTAATCACATAATCTATCATCTAAAGCAGGACTCTTAAAAAAGAAAGGAAGCACTCACTGGATGGGATGTCAGGCATAAACCACAGCTGTTCCAGGGAAACTAGGACATATGGTCACCCTATATATATATATAGTACTTTGCGAATACTCAAGTCACAGGGATAAATAGCACATATTCCAGAATCCTCCAGGAGTATCCAGTCCAATAAGAGAGAAGACAAGTGAACTTTTATTATGGGATGATGGGATGTCATCAGCACACCTTTATCTGGTACACTGGCGTTAATGTGTCTAATTTCACCTGCTTGATGAGGGAAAACATTCATCATCAACATCTATGATGTAGATCTGATTACCATATTTAACAGAGTGGTTGATCACTAGTGTACGATTTTTTACGCTGCCACAGGCAGGTCCACCTACAGTCACATGCCTAAGGCCCCCCTGCTAGCACAGGACCCTCCCCTGAATAAGGGCTGCTCCCAGTACCCATTCCTTCTAATAGCTACTCTCTCACAATTTGCTTTTTTCACTTAACAATATATCATATTGATTCAAAGAGCCCTTCCTTATTCTTTTTTACAGTTGCTTAGTACTTCATTGTGTGAATGTACCATAGTTTATCCAACTACTTGCCATTGAACAAGTATTTAGATTTTCCCTGTATTTTGCGATTACAGTGTTGTAATGAGTGACATTGTTGCTCTGTGGTTTTGTACTAGTAGAGGTATATCTTCAGGGCATATTCCTAGAAGTGGGATTGTGGGTCAGAAGCAAATGCATGTATCATTCATGCTGGCTCGCCAAGTTTCCCTCCAGAATGGTTGTACAGGCTTGCGTTCCACCAGCAATGTACGAAAGTGGCTGCCTCCTCTGTAGTAGCCTGGTCAAAAGAATGTATTATACCTTTTAATTTTTACCAATCTGATGGGTGAGAAATGGTATCTCAGTGTTATTCTAATTTTCATTTCTCTGATTATTAGCGAGATGGAACATCTTTTATGGGATATAGACAGATGTGTATGTGTGTATGCATATACATATATAATATACATACAAATTATAAAAACACATAAATACATTTAAGTTGTATCTTTCCCCCATTTTCTACCAATTTTTAAGAATTTTCTCTCTCTCTCTCTCATATATATATGTATGTATATGTATAGTGATTTGGCTATCTGTGCTATATGTTACGAACACTCTCTCCTGTTTGTCAGTTGTCTTTGAACTCCTTTCATAGTGCGTTCTGTCATGCATTTTGAAATGTAGTCACATGTATTCATCTTTTCTTTCATTGTCTCTAGATTTGAGTCGTCGTGAGAAAAACTTTTCCTGCGCCCAGGTTAATCGCCCATATTTTCTTCTAGTATTTGTATAGTTTTGCTGTTTACTTTTAAATTTATTTGGAGTGCATTCCAGTGTATGGTGTCAATTGAAGATCTAATATTATCTTTTCCCAAATGGCTATTTTGGGACCACTTAACGATTTGCCTGAGGTGACTTTCAGAGGCGCTCTCTTCGAACCCCTGAAAAATCTATGTAAAAATCTCAGGGTTAGAGGAGGAATATGGGTGGAGTGAAGAGCGGAACGGGGTAAGAGATTTATGAATTGTTTAAAAAACAACCAGTTTTTCAATTTCTCCCCGTCATCTCTCCACAGCCTCATTTTGGCGGCGGACACAGTTCAGTCTTGCTGCCAGACCGCGGGGGCTGGACCACCTCCAGTCCGGCGCTCGGGTGCGGCGCTCGTGGGACCCTGAGCCTCCTCCCGAGCGCCGGCCACACCTTCAGAGCATAAAAGACTGTCATCGGTGGCCCGGGGGACGCCAGGGCTCCTCTGTGAGGGGCTAGCCCTGTTCCGGGAGGCGCGGGCGGGAATTCGGGAGCCACAGGCGGGGGCCAGGCCCGGGTGATGCTGGAGACTCTTATCTGCACCGAGCGCCCAGCTCCATTTCAATTAACATTCCAGCGCCCGGCCGCCCCGCCGCCTGATAGCGCCGGCCACCAAGCCGCGGGAGCGAGTCCCCACCCCTGGAAAAATAAACTCGGCCCCAGCGGCTCTGTGTGTGTGTGTGTGTGTGTGTGTGTGTGTGTGTGTGTGTGTGGAGGACCTGCAGAGACCCAGATCAAATAAACAGCGCTGCCAGAGCTAGCAGTGCCGAGGCTTCGCTGCTGTGCCGTGGGGTGGCGAGGCTCGGTCGCGGTCGCCGTGGGCTCGGGTCCGGGTAACGTGATACCCGGTAGCCGAGGAGCAGCATCTGCGCCCCATACGTGCGCCCGGCTGCAGCGGTCCCTCCACACTGCGAGACCGCAGCTACTCTTTTAATAAACTGGCAGTCGGCGGTCTTGCTGAGCCTTCCTGATACCGCCAAAGCCTGTGAAATGATCAAGTGCATCGCTGCGTCCCCAGAGCCTGTGAAAGGAATTTCACACAGACTGCCTGACCTTGGGGATCAGGCAGATCCTTTCCCAGCCTTTTTAGTATCTGGTGTCTTGCTCAGCTTGGGCATCCATGATGTCATTGATGTCCCTTTGAGATAAGTAGGACAGATGTCAGCATCTCAATCCCAGGGATGGGGTGTTGAGGAACAGAGGTCCAGTAATTGTTTATAGCAATTTGCCTCCTGAGGGGGCAATGGCACGCAGAGCTTTGGGGTCTGCGGCTCCAAGTGGCACCTTCCTTGAGAGGTCACCACCAACTTGCAAGTTGCTATAAATGATATTCTACTAGCATTATTGTTATACCCTGCAAATGTAAAAGATATCAACACCTCAGCACACAGGGCCACCTCTTAACTGAGTGTATGCATGTGGGGTGTCCTAAGTGGAAAACATTCTAAATGGAATCTTTCTACCAAAAATTCACCCTAACAAGACATCAAAAACTTCTTTATTTCTTTAATATCATTGCAAGTTGTTCAATTATTTTTCCAGGCCATTTAAGCACATCCTTTAGGAAAACTAGAAACCTGCTAAGGTGTGGTGGGTGAGGATTACACTAGAAGGAAATAATTGTGAAGTGAACTTGTAGTTAAATACCATCCAACCCAGATTGAGTCCTAAGGCATTCATAATCTTCTTCTGTTCCCTTGAGAAAATAACCTTGTCTGCGGCCCTCTGGGGGGCCACCCATTCCTGGTGGGTGCCTTACGTATAAGGAATATAATTTGTAATGTAATCTCGGTTTTCCATGTTTGTTTATCCTGGATGGATACTAAAGAAAGTGGAAACTCTTCTGAGATCTCTCCCCCAGGAACTTGTGGATACTTCCCCCAAAACTCAGGGAGAAGGGCACATGGGCCCCTGTGCTGGGGGAGATCCCAGGACCTGGGGAGCTGTGGGAACAGGTCCATTACCCTTTCCCCAGTGGGCACTCTCCATATGTAAGTGGCAGCTGAGGGACAGCCTCCTGGACAAAGACAGAGCACACAGGCACAGCCAGCATGTTGATATTTGGTGCCACGTAGATAAATTAGCCTGATAGCCAAGTGCGTTTTCCCTTTCCACCCCTTCCCCAGACAGTCTGACGCTGAGTAGACACATTAGAGAGTAGTACGGCTCATTTAAAAGCTGACCTAGGGAAGGTCTGGTGTTTTGAGCAGTACCACTTTGCACAGGAGAATACGCCCAGAAAGCTCTCCCTGTGCCAGAAAGCCCTTCATCCAGCTCCCTTAGGCAGGGCTCCTTCTGACCTCGGCTGTCGTGTGGATTCCCTCCAGGGCCTGGATGCTGTAGGCTGCCCTGCTTGCTTGGAGCAGGGCTGGAGTGGATCTGTAGCAGCAGAGTTCTGGGCTTGCTTGGGGTAGAGTGGAGGTTGTGTGGGAAACAACTGTACCCCAAGAGAAGGTGCTGACACGTTCTTCTCTCTCAAGTCCTGATCATTTGTAGAGACTGGAGAACAGGGGATTATAAAAAAGGGATATAAAGTGTTTCACTCTGATCCATCAGGAGGACTGTTAAATCTCTAAATCTTCAAAGTTTTACTTTGCATTTCCTTTTGACCTCTCTGGGGGTCTGGGAACAGAGACACGACGGGCGTGGCAAAACTGTGCTTGTTATAAGACACAGGTTTGATATTTGTCAAACCACATTAATGCAGAGAAGGAAGTGTCAGTCCAAAGAATAATTATTTGCTGTCTAATCCCCAGGAGGGTCCCTCCGTCCAAAGCTAATACTTGAGCACTAATTTACCAAACTCTATGCATTATTTTTATCAACCACCTCCCTCATTTTTACAGACAGGCCCAGAGAACCTGAATAATGTGGCCGAGGGCACCTCCTCAGCAGCAAAGGAGCAGGGCTTCTGCTCAGCCTGAGAGAGCCAGACTCCTGTTTGGAACCACCAGGCATGCTTAGGTATCTACAGGGTGCTCGCCTCTGACATTTATCCTTTTATCCAGTGCTTCCTTGCCGAGTAGCCTTTAATAAATATAGATGGTTTAACTAAAAAATGCATTAAAATTCTCAGCATTACTTTTCCACCTTGAGCGAAGGGGTGGGCTGAATATTATAATAGCCAATACTCTGTGCTTAGCAGGCACTGTAGTTTACACGGAGTTTTCTGATGTATTTATACAACTTATTACCCACCACTTGTCCTCTTCTTCCAGATGCCTTCATGGCTTCTTCAGGTCTTCGCTCAGATCATCTCAGGTCACCTTGATTCCTGCCCTCAGTGAGATAATATTTGGGGAGGGGTGAAGAAAATACACACAAATATAGCACGTAAGTAAATTGTATAGCATGTTAGAAGGTGATATAGGATATAGAGAAAATAGATATGAAGAAAGCAAATAGGTAACAGGATCAGAAGTGTGCTTGTGTGTGTGTCCGTGCATAGGTGGGCAATTGCGATTTTAAGGGGGATTAGAATAAGCCTCTTTGAGATGATGACATTTGAGTAAGAACCCAAGGGAGGTGAGGGAGTGAGTCACGTGGATCTGGAGGGAGTGTGAACAGCTAGCACAAAGGCCCTACGATGGGATCACACTTGGCATGTTTGAAATCAGTGTCTTGAGAATAGATGGAGTGGAGTGAGGGAGGGTGGGAAGGAGAGGAGTACCAGGAGATAAGGTCAGAGAGGTAAGGGGCCTTGGTGGGCTAGGGAAGGACTTTGGCTTTTACTTTTGAGGGAAACTGAGAACTTTGGAAGGTTTTGAGTAGAGGAGTAATATAATGTGAGTTGACTTTGCAGAGGACCTCCCTGGTTTCTGTGTTCAGAATAGGTTGTAGCAGAGCAGAGATGGAAGGGGCGAGACTTGTTAGGAGGTAACTGCAGTAATCTAGACAACAGATGATGATAATGGACCCAGGGTGGAAGCAAAGGAGGAAGTGAAAAGTGGTCAGATTCTGAGCATATTCTGAAGGCTGAGCAAACAGGATTTCCAGACAATTGGATGTGGAGTGTGAGACACAGTCAGGAGTCAAGGATGACCCTAAGGTTTTTGGCTTGGCCAAATGGAAAGGCGGAGGTGCCATCAGCTGAAAAGGGAAGGACTACAGGCAGAGGATGTTTTGGGAAGGAGACCAGGAGTTGAGTTACAAAATTTGAGATGTCTAGGAGACCTCCAGTAAGCAGTTGGAGTCAGGAGTCTAGGAGACCGGCCTAGGCTGAGAATATATATTTGAGAGTTGTTGGCATATATATGCCATTTAAAGCCACAATCCTGGACGAGATCACCAAGAGCATGAGTGTGAATAGAGAAGAAAAGAAGTCTGAAACCAAATTCTCATGCAGCCCCGAAGTTAAGATTTTTAGTACAGGAAACATTCACACACCAACTGGTCTGAATGCTGCAAAAACGTCAATGTCATTAAAAAAAAAAGTTCTATAGGTTGTTCTACATAAAAGAGAAAAGAGACTACCACCAAACACATTTTGAGAACTTGGGTTGAATGCTGGATAAACAAGAAGCTACAAAAAAACATTTTGGGAGCAAATGAAGAAATTTAAATTAAAAAAAAATTCCCAGTTTTATTGAGAGCTAATTGACATACAGCACTGTGTAAGCTTAAGGTATACAACATAATGATTTGACTTGCATATACTGTAATAAGTTTAGTTAACACCCTTCACATAGATACTCCCCCCAAAAATAAAAAATGTTTTTTACCTTGTGATAAGAACACAAGATTTACTCACTTAACTTCCAAATATACCATATGGCAGTGTTAACTACTGTCATAACTATGGTCAGTGTTGTACATTACATCCCTAGTACTTATTTATCTTGTAAGTAGAAGTTTGTACTTTCTGACTGCCTTCGTCCAATTCTCCCACCCCCAACTCTGGTCACTTTTCCTATGAGTTTATTTATTTATTTATTTATTTTGTTTTCGATTCCACATATAGGTAAGATCATACAGTATCTGTCTCTTTCTGTCTGACTTATTTCACTTAGCATAATACCCTTTAGGTCCATCCATGTTGTCTCGAATGGTAGGATTTCCGTCCCTTTTATGGCCGAGTAATATTCCGTTGTATATACATACCAAGTCTTCTTTATCCATTCATCTGTCTATGGACACTTAAGTTGTTTCCTTGTCTTAGCTACTCTGAATAATGCTGCTATTAACATGGGGGTGCAGATATCTCTTCAGCATGGTGTTTTTGTCTACTTCAGATATATTCCCAGAAGTAGAATTTCTAGATCATATGGTTAGTTCCTTTTTTAATTTTTTGAGGATCCTCCATACTGTTTTCCACAGTGGCTGCACCAATTTACATTCCTACCAACAGTGCAGAGGGATCCGGCTGCTCTATACCCTCGCCAGCATTTATCACTTTTTGATGATGGCCATTCTAACAGGTGTGAGGTGATATCTCATGGGGGTGGTTTTTTTTTTCTTTTCCATTATGGTTTATTACAGGATATTGAATGTAGTTCCCTGTGCTACACAGTAAGACCTTGTTGTTTATCCATCCTAATATATACTAGTGTGCATCTGCTAATCCCAAACTCCCACTCCATCCCTCCCCACACCACCTCCCCCTTGGCAACCACAAGTCTGTTCTCTATGTCTGTGAGTCTGTTTCTCTTTTGTAGATAAGTTCATTTGTGTTATATTTTAGATTCCACATATAAATGATATGATATGGTATCTTTCTCAGAAATTTGAATTTGAATAGATATTAGATGATATGATGGGATTAATGTTAATTCTCCTAGCTGTGATCATAGTAGCATGGTTTTGTTGGACGTATTTCCGATGAAGAGTCATGATGTATGAATTTTCAAATGGTTCAGTAAAAGAGATATGGAGGGAGAACAAATGTGGCAAAATGGTAGTAGCTGCTGAATGGTTAGTTGAATAGAAGGCCACGTGGTTATTTATTGTACTGATCTTTCAATTCTGTAAGTTTGAATTTTTTCAAAATAAAAAAGTCAGAGAATAAAAAATTGGAGGAAGAGAAGGAACCATGAAGGAGACTTTGGAGAGGAGCAGAAAAACCAGAGGGTGATAACCTGGAAACCAAGTGAAGGAAGTAGGTAAGAAGGGAACATTAATGATGTAAAGTACTCTTGGAAGGTCAAGTAGGATGACAGGAATGATTCTTGGTTATAAAAATGTTATCAATGGTGACCTTGGCAGGGCAACTGGGTACAGTGGTGGGGTGACAACCACCTTGCTGGCTAAGCCCAAAGGATGGGCCTGCTGACTCAGAGACTGGGCTTCCAGAAGCCAGGAGTGAGTGTGTGTGTGTGTGTGTGTGTGTGTGTGTGTGTGTGTGTGTGGTCGCGGGGACCAGTTGTGGTGAGTGAACTGGGCTGCCGCACTTAGGGCAGGAGGGCAACAGGGAAGAGTCCTGGGAGGGAACCACGGGGGCGAGGAGTCCCCACTCTCCAGTTTAGGAGCACTGATTGGCATTTTCCTCTGGAAGAGCGAAGTGCCCATCAAACAACCTATGAGTACAGTAAATACTGGTGTTGGCTTTTATTGCGCAGGGAGTAGATTTATGCGGATGGAGAATGATGAACCGGGAGAACAAAATAACTAGAATAAGAAGTGTACTTATTTTACTTTTCTTGGGGGGTAGTTCAAATTCACATGTATTTAATAACAAAGACAATAATACTTGCCATTTACTAGCTTCTTGTGTACCAGACACTAGAAGTACATTTACTTTATTCCTTCAGTTTGAACGCTTTCAGGGAGCACTGATCAGATACGGATTAAGAATGATAACATTGGGGCTTCCCTGGTGGCGCAGTGGTTGAGAGTCCGCCTGCCGATGCAGGGGACACGGGTTCGTGCCCCGGTCTGGGAAGATCCCACATGCCGCGGAGAGGCTGGGCCCGTGAGCCAAGGCCGCTGGGCCTGCACGTCCAGAGCCTGTGCTCCGCAACGGGGGAGGCCACAGAGGTGAGAGGCCCGCGTATCACAAAAAAAAAAAAAAAAAAAAAAAAAAAAATGATAACATTGTATTGATATTTGGATAATTAGGATTAGAAAAACAAATTCCTATCTTTTTGAAACAGTAAGCAAAGGGTTGTTTTGCTTTGTTTTTTTGTTTTTAATCTGCTGCTTAAATTACCCCAGTAGTTGCCTCAACTCAGTTTTCTAGGGATGAAGCCCTTGCCCTCGTGTTGATGATACAAGACCAGCCTAGATGAGGGATCCATCCTCACCCTACGGCACAGCAGTTTTGGAAACGTCTTGACTCTCTTGCTCTCTCCTTCCTTTCTTCAAAAGTAACCAGATTCCTAAAGTAGCATACACGTGGAAAATAAAGAAAAACACAAATAAAATGAAAATTTTCTAACCCTATGACTCAGAGAAAACTTTTTGATATTATCTATTTTTATATATATATATATATATGTATGTATAATTACTTCCTTTTAAAGAGATAGGAACTGGATATGCTGTTTTCTTAACTGCTTTTTTTTTCTTAACATTGTATCATGAAAAATGTTTCATGTCATCAAACATTCTTCTATAACGTGATTTTGAGTAACTGTATAATATTTTTATCTAGGGATACATAGGACTTTTTAAAATAAATTTATTTATTTATTTATTGTTTTTGGCTGCATTGGATTTTCGTTGCTGCGCATGGGCTTTTCTCTGATTGTGGAGAGCGGGGGCTACTCTTTGTTGCGGTGCGCAAGCTTCTCATTGCGGTGGCTTCTCTTGTTGTGGAACACGGGTTCTAGGCGCGTGGGCTTCAGTAGTTGGGGCATGTGGGCTCAGTAGATGTGGCTGTCGGGCTCTAGAGCGCAGGCTCAGTAGTTGTGGTGCAATGGCTTAGCTGCTCCGCGGCATGTGGCATCTTCCTGGACCAGGGCTCGAACCCGTGTCCCCTGCATTGGCAGGCGGATTCTTAACCACTGTGCCACCAGGGAAGCCCCGATACATAGGACTTTTAAAGCTAGGTTTCTTTGTAGGGTATTGAAGTTTCTTCCAAAATTTCCCTTTAAGTACTATTACTATAAACATTCCCGTAATAAATATCTTGCATGCCTCCCAGATTGTTTCCTTGGTATAAAGTGTGTTGAGGGGAGAAGAGTAGAGGAAGGCATTAGTTCTTCCAGAAAGGTGGCACGTAGTGGCAGAATCTGCTAGAAAAATGGAAATCAGTCGGAGATTCTCCTGTAGATGCCTCTTAGCTTTGTCTGCGCCCTACCGCACCCAGGCACTAGAGGGCGTGGTGGGGGGGGCTTGTCCCAAGGAGTCTGATGCTGGGCAGGCGCCTCGCAGGACCGTTCACAAGGGGCTCCTTCTCTGTAGGGGCTCTTCCGAATGCTTCCCCTCCTCCTACGCAGGAAGTGATGGTGGAGGGTGGCTTCCTGGTTCCCAAAGAGCTCAAGGAATCGCTGCTGGAGGCTGGAGGCTGGAGTAGCTCTCACTTCAGGGACGGTCCTGTGCAGCCTGCAGCTCGGGCGTCCACCGCCCTTCATGCCCCATGGAGGTGGGAGTCGTGGGGTTTCCCGACCTTTTGCAAATTGTCCTGGGGACCAGGGGCCAAAAGGGAGCTTGTTCCTCTACCTCATTTGGCACTGAGAACAGGATTCGGCCTGGTTACACTGAGGCAGTTCGCAAAATGAATTGTCCTCGGCCACCTGTGCTTTCCACACTCTGGGCTCTCTGGAGCCCAGAAAAATCCAATGTATACAGCGGCCACAATCGAAATCCTGAGGGTATTTGTCTTGTGTCGCCTAAGAACATCTGGCAGGTAGAGTTTTAAAGCTCAAACCTCACTGGAATTCCTAAATATGAAAAGCAAAATATTAAAACTTTAAAAAATGACATAGCAGAACATTTTCACATCCTTGGGGTAGGCGGGTGTTCTTGCAATAGGCACAATCTATAGAGGAAAAGATTGGTACATTGGACTACATCTTTTTTTTTTTTAATTAATTTATTTATTTTTGGCTGCGTTGGGTCTTCGTTGCTACCCCCGGGCTTTCTCTAGTTGCGGCGAGCGGGGGCTACTCTCCGTTGCAGTGTGCGGGCTTCTCATTGCGGTGGCTTCTCTTGTTGCGGAGCATGGGCTCTAAGCGCACAAGCTTCAGTAGTTGTGGGTCACGGGCTCAGCTGCTCCGTGGCATGTGGGATCTTCCCGGACCGGGGCACGAACCTGTGTCCCCTGCATCGGCAGGCGGACTCTCAACCACTGCACCACCAGGGAAGCCCAAGGACATAATATTGAGCCAAAGAGGCCAGATACAACAGAACACATACCAGATGATTTCAATTGTACAAAATTTTAAAAACAGGCAAAATTAAATTTACTATATATCATTTAGAGATGCATCCCTACGTAATACAAATATAGGTTACTTCTAGGAGAGAGGGAGAGACTTATGATTCAGAAATGGTTGGTCTGAGTTTCTGAGAGAGAGTCTTCACCTGGGTGGCTGTTATCCTAGTGTTTGTTTTAGAACAATTCATTAGCTTTGGCACTTTATTTTATTTTATTTTATTTTATTTTTTTTGCGGGGCCTCTCACTGTTGTGGCCTCTCCCGTTGCGGAGCACCGGCTCCAGACGCACAGGCTCAGCGGCCATGGCTCACGGGCCCACCCGCACCGCGGCATGTGGGATCTTCCCGGACCGGGGCACGAACCCACGTCCCCTGCATCGGCAGGTGGACTCTCAACCACTGCGCCACCAGGGAAGCCCCGGCACTTTATTTTTTTTCAGAGACATCCATGGTTTAATGGAAGGAGGAACTTACACGTCTGAAGCAAGGTCCTGGAGCAACACCCCACCATGTGCAGTAGACGGCAGCAGGACACGGTGGCAGTCTTCACTCCTGGGGGGGGTGCTTGGGGGGCGGGGGGAAGGGAAGATGGCCAGTTATATTGGGGGGAGATTGGTGTCAGGGGGGGTTCATTAGTTACCAGGGAAACCAGTAGAGGGGCACACCCCTCACCACCCCTTTGATAAGAACAGTCACTAGCTGGGGCGGAGGCAAGTACGCAGGAAGGTCAGTCCTGTGAGTAGGGTGTAGGTGAAGCAGGCACCGGTCGGGCAGCGGATAGACAGAGAGCAAGAGAGCAGCCATCTTGAGTGGCCTGACTGTACACTCCGCTCCTACTGACCCTGCACGACCCTTACAGTCTTGGTGCACTCCTTTCCGTGATATCCTTCGGGTCAGGTATGTAGGGGGCACTGCAACCAGATACCACAAATACAATACAGACGGCAGCAGCCCAAGAGGATCAAGGAGGGGTAGGCTACCTAGTACGCTCAGAAGAGTCATTTGCCAATTTTGGAGCCAAGCACTTCCTGGGCCAATGGAAAGGGAGTCAATAGCAGCAGTGTCCTGTCCAGCTCTAAGGAAGGTAAGGCCACCCCTGGTTTTCATAAACCCAGAGCCACCCCCATGGGAAGAGGAAGGTCAAGCTTTAAAAGAAACGTTCTGGTAGCCTAGCCAGGGGTCAGCAGTCACAGTATAGATCTGTCATCCCCTGCTATGTTGAGTGCCATTAGGGGTGGACCCATTAGGTCTTTCCAAACAAAAACCAGTTAATGCCACTCGTTGGCTTTGTGTGTCCAGAGGCAGCCTATTCCGCTCCCCACAGCATAGCCCGGGGGGCTCATGGGCAGTCAGCTGTACAGTCACGTTTACCAACGGGGGTCCTTCTGATGTACTGGCAGGTGGGACTGGAAGATGGTGAGAGTCTTTCCCCCCCATTGTCAGTAGTCCCTACACAGTCACAGTACCCAGATCAATTTTTCATGGACGTCCAGAGGAGGACAAGAGCAGCAGTTAGACCCAGCGATTAGACTCGTTTCGCAGTGAGGCCAGTGTCGCTGTTCAGCCCTCAGACGGGTTTCCTCGCTCAGACTAGGGATGAAATGCAACACATCTAACAGGCACAACACAGGGGAGATCATGACCATTAAGCAAAATACAAGCCGTGACCACATTCTGAGATAATACCACCCCCACCTGTGGTTTCTGTCCTAGTCTGCAATAGAGTTCAGAAAATTCAACTTTTGGATGATACCAAAACGTGTCTAAAATCACGTATACAGTGGCCACCTAGTTTTGTCTTGGATGTCTGAACCACAGCCAGTCCCTTTTGACTTTCAAATCCATTCCCTTCCTCAATGGCCAAAGTAGATGTACAACACATGTCTGAAAGACCACAAAACAGGCTGCCCTGGTCAGTAAACTTTAAGTTAAGTCAAAATGACTTCACTATACCTCGATACGTGCAGATTTTTCCAACATTTCCCCTTTTGATTGCAAATCTTTCAATAGAAAGCATTGATGATCAAAATATCCATCCCTCGATGCTGGGGTGCTGGCTTCTACCCCAGGTTTAGATCATGTCCCTCGATGCTAGGCCTCCTTTATATTCACCTAGACATTCACACTGAGGGAAAACTAATCAGATCTCATGAACAGGCTCAGAGGTATGTTAATGGGGAAACACTTCGTAGGCCATACGTTTTATCACTTATACCCAATTGTCAGACAAGCATTGTACACGTACTTTTAGTAGCAGACTTAAAGCATTCAGTGTCACACTTCCTGAGTAATTATACTCTGTGATAATTTCACTAGATAATTTTCTTTCCATGCAGGACATCAGGGCAAAAGTATGGCTAACACAATAACTTTCATAAATACACACTTCAGTTAACAGAACTAGAATTTAATATCTACTAAGACATAGTCTTCTTTCTTCTTGAAATTACCCTCATCACCAAACAGAGCCAAATGAAAACTAATTTGTTTGCAAAAACCAGTGTGGTCAGTTGACCACCTAGGCTCCTCCAAATCGGCTGTGGTGGAATTCCTCAGGAGTGTCCGACTGAATTCCCAAAAGGCCTCTCGAGGCCAGGAAAGCCATGCAAAAGGCCTGCCATCAGATTCTGCCTTGGTGCATTTTTCTCTTCTGGAAGTCCCCAATATATTGAGACTCCTGCACATGCCAGGAGAGGGTCTTTTCCATTCCCCTGATAAGCTGCTCAGAACCCAAGAGTTCCCAGTTTCTGGAGGGACCAGACAGAGAGAAAAGAAAAAAGTCTCAACTCTACACACAGGTCTGTTTACCCAATTGCTGTAGGTCATAACTAACTTGAGGGGAAGGGCTTCTCTCTACCTGGAAAACAGATATAAACCAGTAGCATTCCAGACAAAACTATAAAAATTATAACTATATTCACCAGTTCACTCTGTAACCGATTCTTTTGTTATTTTTTTCTGAAGCCATCAGGTTTTCCATTAGGATTCTTCAACTTCTTACCATGTTCAGCAGTATAATCTGAAATTTATCAGAGATCTGTTACTGTCAAAAGGTCCTTCCTACGAATCTTCTTTAAGATGAAGCACTTTTGCAAAAGCATCAGAGTACAACAATAACTGTCTATAAATGACAAAACACTTAAAAAGTCACGGTAAACACCTGATCACAATGTAATTGATAAAGAAACTCGGTTACAAGAATTATGACTGATTATAATCTTAACCCCTGAAAACCTTAATCTCTGGCAAACACCAAGAAGCAAGTAATTGTGCATTTTCTGACTAGAAGACTTATTCTTTAGTCTTCCTCTCCTAAGAAGGCAAGGGTAGGTAAACTTAGACCCACCCAGCAATGAATGTTCCAATATTTTATCCTATTTGAAATGACCCAGATAGTCAATGAATTCTCTTCATTTAACTTAGTTTAGTTTCAAGTTAACAAAATCTGGAGAGACTATTTTAGATAGACATTCCCAAAACATAATTATTTCATTAGAGTTTACCTAAAAGCTCTTTTTTTCTCCTTGACTGTTAGTGATCACATAAGTTAAAGTTCCAGAGAGCCCAGGTAGATAATCTACATCTCAAAGGCACAAGAGAAATACCAATTCCTTCTGGAGAGCTAGTTTAACCAATTACAAAAGTCTCCCTTTGATACAACAGCAGAGCCATTAGACGCCATTGTCCTCTAAATCTATTGGCAGCCCCCATTCAGCAAGGACGGCCACCCCGAGATCACCTCCGCAACTGTCCATTCCCTGTCCTGTGTTTCCTCGCACCTTGGCGTTCACGGGAGTTTCCTCCGTCTCCTGGCTGCTCCCCCAGTTATTGCGCTGCACCCCACAAGCCTATGTGCTTGCCCAGCTTCAAGACGGAAGAGCGAGCCCCGAGTCAGCAACAGAGACATCAGTGGTTTAATGCATGGGGGATCTTACACATCTGAGGCAAGGTCCCGCAGCGACACCCCACCGTGTACGGCACGCGGCGGGCGGGACGTGGTGGCAGTCTTCCGTGGCGGGGTGGGGCGGGGAAGGGGCTTGGCGCTCACGCTTTATACATGTTTTGTACGGGTGGCCCGGGTCTCGGCCTTAGCCCTGCGGAGGGCCGGGTGCCAACCGCGCGGTGGCGAAGCTCCGGCGACACCGCAAACAAGGACCCAGTCAGGAGTGATACTGGAAACAAACTGAGGGATAGCTTTGAAATCTTGGCCACCTCGCTAGTGTTTCTTCGAAGGGTGAGACCGTGGAGCCCACGTTGCCTGTTGGATCCACTTACCTTGGGACCCACTGTCCCCAGCGGGGTTGCGGTGGGCTCTCCGCGCCGCGCCTCCCCCATCCCCCGTCCCTCTGCACTTCCCGAAGCTCCGTGGTGGGCGGGGGAATTGTTCTCCTCTGACTTGGGGCCGTCCCTGTCACTGCAATGGCCTCCTGGGGTGGCCCCTACCCCGGCCGTAACCCGACACCGCGAGCGGCTGACGACGCGCGGCGCAGCCAGCCCAGACCCGGCCGTTTGGGTGTCACCTCTCGGAGGGGAGACTTAGAGCCATAAAACCACCGGGTGCCCTGTGCTGTCCAGATTCAAGGAGAGAGGCTGGCGTTTATTGCGCGCCCTCGAGGGGCACTTAGCCGCGTTTGCCAAGCTCTCTTATCCCCGATCCTGTTCCCTTTTCCTGCCCGTATCGGATGTCCCTTGGTACTGTAGTTTACTTAATAGTTTGTTAATTGGACCCGCTTTTAGAAAACGTAAATATTTATTTTAACCTGAGTCTAGATCATAGTATTCACTAAAGCACAGGTTTGGAGCCATATATATATATATATATATATACACACGCGCGCGCGCCAATACACATTGCATTGTAACCATAACTTGAAACAAATGTCTGTCTTTCACACCATCTGCGATTTGGACAACACGCTCTAGAAGAGACTGCTTTATTCTACTTTAACCCCCCTCCCCAAATGAAAACCAGCCCGTTTTATAAATGAGATATATAGGAGGTACCTTTTCTTGGGATAGAAACGCACACCTGCCCCACATGGGCTGCACCTGCTGCTCTGCCCCGTGACTCCGAGGCTGGAGAAGAAGGTCTACATCCGCATCCTAGTCTAGGGGCCCTGACCGAGCATCAACCGCTCCACCAGCCTGGGAAGAGATAGGAGATGCAGGAGACCACCTACTTGCCATTTGCTCGGACACAAAAGACTGTATCCAGTGTTTTGTAGACACATTTAAGAAGCAGTTCCTTGCCTGTTTACCGTCTTGCCTCTTGTTCTAAGGTGGTGTCTCACTCCCACCCCAGGGCAAGCCTGGTGCCATTCACAAGCGTCCCCACCCCCCCTTGTGTCCCTCAGAGCCGCCCTGTTGGCTCAGGGCAGCTGAGCCTCACTTGCCCAGAGTCTCTGTTTAATCGTGCCGCGAGATGCCCCTTCCAAAAACAACGCAACAAGCCAATTTGATGGCATTGGTTGGCTGGCTCCACCTGCCTCTCAGACTCTGATGTTCGCTGGATGTGGGGCAGTTCTGACTCCAGACGATGTCTTACCCCAAAGGGTTGAGGGTCTGTCCCAGCGCTTCTCAGACTTTACGGTGCTTATGAAGTAACTGGGACTTTGTGGAAATGCAGGTCTGATTCAGCAGCGTGGGGCCTGAGATTCTGCATTTCCCACAAGCTCCCAGGGGATACAGATGCAGCTGGTCCTCAGACCACAATCTGAGTAGCAAGGATGCAAGGGACTCAGACTTTTGGTCTAACTAGAGAGGCAGAAAATGTGGGGACAGATGCTCTTCCCCAGAACCCACCCTTTGCATTACCTTACTTTTGCCTGAGGCAGGCCCTTTGCTTATGAATTGATTAAAAAGACAATGAGGTATGTGATGAAGGGTAGAGTCTTGGAGACCAAGCCATAGTTTGGCTTATGCCATTTACTGCAGGAACTTGGCTGTCACACAGCTTCTTTCAACTTCTGTTTCCTCATCTGTACATGCGCATAGTAACCTGTATCACTGGGTTTATTCGAGGATCATTGGGGGAAAAAAAATCCCCACCTGAACGTACTTTTTTAAAAAGCTAAAACACTGACCACATGTAAAGAATTAATATTTTATTCTCCACAGATTTGCAGTAATTTCTCAAAAGGTAGATTGACGTGGTTAAACACAAATAAAAAGGATATTGAATATATATGCACGCACACAGCTATTTTATTCTAAAGCAAAAGCTGCACTCTTCTCCCTGAAATGATTTAAGAATCATGGCTCATTTTTATAAGTTATCAAGATTCTTAAGGACAGGCATAGAAAGAAAAATGACAGTTGGTAAGGGCGTTGCTAGCTGTATCTCTCACACCAACCTTAGGAGAGCATATACATTGGAGATACACTCTCCGGATCTAGGCATGGGAAGGCATTCTAGATCATACCGACTGTACTTGGTGCTTTGTTAGAAACTCCATAGGCTCATTTTTGGAAGTGACAATCTTTTTATTCACTGGGTTTTTCCCTGTAGTAACATGCAGCTCAGAACAAAGACGAGCATCAGGTTTTAATGTTGTATAGCCAAGTAGTTGGCAAGAACTTGGAAACTATACTCACCATTTTGTAATAACCTATAAGGAAAAAGAATCTGAGAAATATATATGTATAATTGAGTCACTGTGCTGTACACCTGAAACTAACACAATGTAGTAAATCAACTATACTGCAATTTAAAAAAAATAAGAGAGCAAGTTCATCAGTCAATTAAAAAAAAAGGAATTGGAAGAGGGGGCCCGAATTCTAGTCTTAACTCAGCCATTAACTATAGTTGTTAATTGCTGCTTATTACATGTCTCTTTTTCTGAAAATGGGGCTTGTTTGTATATTAATGTTGCTTCACTTCTCTTAAGCAAGGGTTACCAAATATCAGTCCTTCAGAGATGGTGTGTTTGACCCACACTTTTTGTTTGATAGCTTTACTTCTTTTAAAAAGAGAACTTTTATGTTCAGAAAGATTGAGCAGAAAACACAGAGTTCCTATATTAACTCCCCCGCCTCCAACAGTGTCCTCTATTATTAACATCTTGCATTAATGTGGTACATTTGTTATAATTTATGAGTCAATATTGATATATTATTCTTATTTTTTTTATTTTTTATTTTTATTTTTTTTGCGGTACGCGGGCTTCTCACTGTTGTGGCCTCTCCCGTTGCGGAGCACAGGCTCCGGACGCGCAGGCTCAGCGGCCATGGCTCACGGGCCCAGCCGCTCCGCAGCATGTGGGATCTTCCCGGACCGGGACACGAACCCGCGTCCCCTGTATCGGCAGGTGGACTCTCAACCACTGCGCCACCAGGGAAGCCCGCACTCATTTGTTTTTATTGCTGAATATTATTTTATTGTGTGGATGCATCGCAGTTTGTTTATCCATTCACCTATTGAAGTTCATCTTGGCTGCTTCTAGTTTTTGGCAATTCAGAAATTCCACTTTGGGTATTTATCTGCAGAAAACAAAAGCGCCAACTTGAAAAGATAGATGCACCTCTATGTTCACTGTAGCATTATTTACAATAAGATGTGGAAGCAACCTAAGTGTCCATTGATGGATGAATGGATAAAGATATATATATATAATATATATATATTATTCATTCACCAAACAAAATGAAGTCTTGCCATTTGCAATAACATGGATGGACCTTGAAAGCTTTTTACTAAGTAAAATAAGTCAGACAGAGAAAGACAAATACTCTCTCTTATATGTGGAACCTTAAAATAACAAACAAAAACCCCTCCAAATCCCCAAACTCATAGATACAGAGAACAGATTGATGGTTGCCATACACAGGGGTGGGGGTGGAAGAAGTCAGTGAACTGTTCCTTTTTCTTTTTTTTTTACTTTAAATACATTGCTTCGATTAAAAACAAAAACAAAAAACAAAAAAAATATCAT